>NC_143553.1:55395000-55705520 GCF_054136105.1 Typopeltis vanoorti
CCCCACGCGCACTTTTCCCAAAAACCTCTTTCCTTTAACAGCCTAACAGCAGAAATATGCACATCACAGAAAGAAGACAGCCGACAACATCCAAGCAAGGTATGTCCGACATTTCTTCCTCTATTATTCTGCATATATTTGTCTCTATAATACATCAGTAATGCCCTAAGAATTTTTGAGTAGAAAGCCAATGACACATAAAAGGGACACTCCTAAACGAAAGCAGGCGAAATAGCCGTAAAAATAAGAAGTATTTATTGCATAACAGGGAAGATTCCGCAGGAATGGAGAGTATGTATGCTAATTCCATTGCACAAGGGTGGTGCAAAGACCGATGTATCCAACTATCGACTAATTAGTATCTCAGGAGTGGTGGTGAAGATTTTGGAAAAATTGGTTAGAGCTCGCATTCAGAAATGGGTTGACAATGAATCTCTACTTTGCAATGAGCAACATGTGTTTACTAAGGGAAGGACATGTTTTAGCAACTTGCATTCTATAACAATGTTACCATTGAACTAGACATGAAGAATGGATACACAATAATACTTTCGGATTTTGCTAAGGCTTTTGACAGAATACAGCATGGTAGATTGTTGCATAAATTGGAGAATATGGATTTCGATTATAGAATATTAGCTTGGAAAAGAGGATGGACTGACAGATATCAAAAAGTGGTACATTGGGGATGTGAGTCTGCAAGATTTAAGTAACCAGTAGTGTACTACAAGGATCGGTGCTTTGCCCACTGTTATTCAATCTGCACATTAATGATATTGGGAAGGATTTGACAAGAGACATACAGCTATTTGCTGATGATGATGATGCAAAGATAGGTAGAGTAATCAGGAATGCTGCTGATATGCTGTACTTGCAGAATGATTTGAATAGTCTGGAATTGTGGGCATGGGAAAATGAATGTCAGTTTAATGCCAGTAAATGTAAAGTCATTCACTTTGGCGTGATTAGATGTCCAATGTCGTATTATATTGGCGTGATTATGTTAGAAGAAATTGATGAGGCTATGGATCTTGGGGTGCAGATAGGAAGTTGAAGTTCAGGGGCCATGTAGCAAAGATTACAAATGCAACTCAAAAGATAATTGCAATGCTGAAACGAACGTTCGCATGTAAAGATAAGGATGTCTTCCTGGTTTCCGTTGTGATTCTGATATAGTGGAAAGAGTGCAAAGGAGAGTGTTCAAAATTGTGGAATACTGATTATGAAGACAGATTGAGAATTTGTGGACTGCAGACACTAGCAAACAGGAGAAAGACGAGTGATATGATTGAGACTTACAAACTTTTGAAAGGGTAATATAGGATTTCAGTCGATGGAATTTTTCAATTTACGGAGGGTGGGGAAAGGACAAGAGGGCATCCTTGAAAGCTGAGAATGAAGGCCGCTAAGAACAGGGTGGGAGCTAGATTTTTTTTTTCATAGGGTAGTGTGTGATTAGAATTGATTGCCATTGGAACTTGTGAGTGCAAGTAGTGTGAATGAATTCAAGAATAAGTATGATAACTGATGCGTGTAGTATGTGGCTTCCCTCGATGAGTCCCTGACTCTCTGGAGGTCTCTCTTAATAATAATAATGAAACATATTTAAATTAATACTAATATTATAATTACTAAATGTAATGTAATAATATTATTATGTAAAATATGACTATTGCTATATATAGTGTAATAATGTAATAATCTATTATATAATATATCAATATTACTACGTTATATATGAAAATATAATGTATAAACATATTAAAATTACTAAAAAAAGTATGTAAATAATGAATTTATTTTGTACTGTATGTTTGTACGAAATAGGAAACATATTTTAATTGTATATATGTAAATACTGTGTATAATCATGCTTTCTCAAATTTTGAATATGATTTTCAGAGGATGAATCTCAATAGATCACAGTATGGTGGCTGCACTTCTAAGCACGACACCCAGACTAGTTCTTAGTCTGCGGATGATTTGGTGTCCGTATGTCACACCTAGGGCCGACGCTACCATTTAGGAAATCTAAACAACCGCCTAGGATGCGGCCGCTGCTTCCTACGCCTGACAATTCAGGTGTGACCACTGTCGGTGCCAGGTTATTTTGCGCCTTAGGCAAAGTTTACAAGTACGCCCCTTATTTCATAAACTAAAATGTTTCTAATTGATATTAAACAAAATAAAATTCTCTTTTAGGTTAAATTAATAGGGCTTTCTTTAATTTTATTTTTTAATTAATTTGAAAATTCTCTGTTATAATTCATTTACAAAAAAAAAAAAAAAGTTATAAAATACCGAAATTTAATATTTTAAAATGTTAACGTTTTAAAATATTTAACTGAATTTTAAATAGCGGTAAGTTCAAATCATTTAGGTCAATTCAAATCATTGAATTGTCAGGCGTAGAAAGCAGCGGCCGCATAGTCTCAACGGCTGACTTGATGCTTCCGTTCAATGTGTATAATTAATTAACTTATGTAACTGTGAGTTATATATGGTAAATTATCAGTGTGATTATTAATAATATTAATAATCAGTGTGATTATTAATATTATTTGCATACGTGCATACGTGCATACAATTTGCATACGTGCAATTGGTATAAAATAATCATTCATGTGATTATTAATAATATTAATAATCAGTGTGATTATTAATAATAATCACATGAATGATTATTTTATACCAATTGCACGTATGCAAATTGTAAGGATATTTAAAGTTTGTACTGAAGCACGAGTAGTAAAATGTAGTAGTGTTGTTTAAATTGTACAGGGTATATGCATGTAATTACATGTAATTTATGTGACAGATAATAAAGTGTGAATTATTATTTTTTTAAAATTCAATAAAAGAAAATTATTATTACTTGACATCTCCAAGGAGTCCAAAGACTCACTCATCAAGGGAGAGCAGTTCGCTCCACTGCGCCACTTATTTCTAAACTACAATTCATTTTTTACAAATAATTTTATTTGTTATTATGTATTTACCTTTCACTGTGGTTAAATACTTAGAATTGATGTTTCCCCTTCTTACTTTGTGTGAGAAGGTAGCAAATTTCTTTTCAGGAGAGTGTTATTTCAAATCAAAATATTATCAAATACAGCAAAACTTTCTTTTGTGTCAAACAAAAAAAAAAGTTTTTGATGTGGCCTTCGTAGTTCAACGAAGTACTTGTTTAATCATGTAAGCTTAGTCCTTGAATCAAAGCTATTAAAACGTTGCACATTTTGGGAAAAGCAAATATTTGCATTCTCATAATTTTTAGTATTTTAAAATGTCTGATTAATATGTAATATTGTATGTCCGAGGTTAATCAGTTATAATTCATTAGAGGTCGCTTTCCACAGCCATTTTGTTTTACATATTACTTCCATTTAATGTTTAAAAATTATCGCGAGTTGATACAAAATCATTTGTATACAATGGTTACAGTTAGAACAACTGACAGAATTCACTTTACCGATTAAGTTAAGGCAAAACTTTTAATAGCAGTCTGCTTTGTAGATATATTCAGATGTATTCTCCATTTTGAAAAAGTATCTTGGAATTCCTAGTCCTACATTGCCCTAATACGGATACATTCATATGGTAATATTTTAACTTTCGAATATAATACAGCTATCAAGAATGAAATTTTCATAAAACCAACTGGAAAAGCTTACTAAGCCCGAACTATATTTCTCTTAGCATATTATCTACTTGAATACTTCTTTTTTTTTTTTTTTTTTTGGATTAACCAAATATACCTTATAAACACTAATAACGGTAAATACTGCATAAACCTCAACTTGAGAGTTATTATTATTAAAAATATTATTATTATCTTAGCCTTGGGTATGCCTGCCAAAATTTAGTTCTAACTGCACAGGACACAAAAAAGAAATTCTTTGCTTTTTACGGGTCACCAGAACAATCAAAAGAAAAAAAAAATTCTATGAAAATTATAATCTTGCTAGCCGAACACTAAAGAAGTGTGTTGTTTTATTTAAAGTATTAATAAAACGAAATACCTGATTTAAGGAATGAAAAGGTTTAAGAAAAAAAATACTACCAGCAACAGACAAGCTAATTGAACAGAGCTACTGAGGTTAAAGTGTCACGATAGTACATTGGTGTCCAAAACGTAGGGATGAACACTATTTCGTCCCTACAGGGTAATGTGTACTTACTTTCTACAAATGGTCAGTTATACAAATTGCCATACGTCTGAATTTGCGGTTGTACACATTCAAATTTTTGAACTGCGCGCAAAGGAGTCACGTGGTATCATTCAACGGATAAAGGGCAAAAGGGTGCGCAAAGCGAATCGAATTGTGTTTGAAGTAAGCTCTTTTCGTGAAGGAATGAAGTTGCAAATTTGGATGTCTTGTAATATCTCAAAGACGCCATTTAGATGATTTCATGCAGCGAAGAATTATTGGAAAGCTTGAAGAAGGCAGCAGAATTACTGATATTATAATACTGATATCTGGATGGTTTCAAGCGAAGGTGAGTTAGCCGATCTCATACGGAGGTAGCAGGGTTTTTTCTCCCGGAAACTCGGGTTTTTTCATCCCGCATACAGACAAATCGGCCCTTCAGAACACACGCAATTTACAGACAAAAAATACTAGTTGTGGTGGAGGTGGGCGGTAGATAGCGTTGATGGAGATTATTAGTAGTAGAGGTTCAGTGTAGTGGTTGAGACGGTTGTAGGTGTCCTCCCGCGATGAGTCTTCGGACTCCTTGGAGGTGTCACGAATAATAATAATAATAATAATTACCAGAGAGTTTGGAATCTCACATAGTGTTGTATTATCCAGGCACCAGGCACCGTTTCAAACCAATGGAATGTGTTCGAGATATTTGCTAAGAGGTTGCCTTCGCTCTACCAGCATGAAGACAGATTTTTGGTTCTAACAGTAAAACTTAATCGACGTACCACGGCAGGTCAGCTTGCAAATCGGCTCCATTCAAGAACGGGTACGCAGATATCCGGACAAACTGTGGCAAGACGTCTGCGACAAATAGGTCTATACGTCCGAAGGTCTGTAGTCTGCGTCCCTTTATCGACACCTCTGATTCTAGACAACACTTGATCTGTCGTGAAAGTGGTACTGCTTACCATTACAAGAATGTTCTTGAAAGGGATAGATACGGAGGTGCTGGGGTCATGGTGTGGGGAGGCATTAAGCTTAATGGCCACACGAGCTACAAGTGCTGGAAAAAGGGATTATGATTGGTGAACAATATTACAACGAAATTCTTCAACGTCATGTTCGATTGTTCCTTGGTGCTATATGCGAAGAATTCAATTTTATAGAGGATATTAATTGAAATTTATTTGTTTGAATTTTATTAATTTGAATTAATTGAACCGCGGATATTAATTGAATCGAGTGGACAGCATTCTCCCCAGATCTCAACCCCATAGAACACGTTTGGAGCGCACTGCTACACGAAATACCTCTCCAGAAAAGAAGAAGAAGAAAAAAAAAGGAGAGCTTATCCTTGCTCTGAAGGAGGAGTGGGCCAGTTTGCCTCAAGAACTCCTGAATCACATGGTTCGACGTTGTGAGAGCTGCATCGCAGTTCTTCTTCTTCTTCTCTTCTGTCTAAGATGGGTTGAGTCTTCTCTTGAGCAGGATCTTCCAGTCTTCTCTATTCCTTGCTGTTCGAAAAAGTTCCTTATATGTTCTGCAACCCGAGATGTTCTTTATTAATTTCAGCCAAGTAATTCTTGGTCTTCCAGGTCTTCTTTTTTCAGTTGGAAAAGTATTGATTAGGACGTTAGGAAGTCTGTCTGCATCCATGCGTACAGTGTGTCCAAACCATCTCAGTTGTTGTTTTCTAATTTTTTCTATTATTGTCTTTTTCATCGCAGTTCAGGTTGGACATATTTCATACTGAAATGTCTCTCCGCATATTTTTCTGAGCACTTGTACAATTCCTTAACTACGTCCTCAGCAAATTTGTAACTTTTGCCAAAAACGTACAGCTCTTTAATATGTACGCAATTTATAACACATTTTTGTGTAATATAATTTATTAGTATGCTAGCAATAAATTTATGTCCACATTTGGCTGTAGCCATGAAACGTTTTCATATACAAGTAAAAATACAGTTCGTCTTTAGCTTTTGGAGACCAGTGTATATTGATAATAATTATAATAGGGATAGCATAAATATCCCTCTTATAACTGTCAACTGAGGATCTCAAATGCAGAACACTGAAGTTCCTAGCATAACTTTTTACGGAGAGTTTTTTTTTTTAAAAAAAGAAAAGAAATAGAGGGTTGTTTTTGGTAATCCTGATCATTTTAGAAGTACTTAACGCCATTTTGCATCAATGATAATGTTCAATCGAATTTGCAAAAGTTTTTAGCTATGTCAAATTTTATGAATTTTGATAGAATCGCTACTGTACAAAAACAAGAAACGCTGGTTCTAGATCGATTGGCTATAAATCTAGAAGCAATATTTTTATGCTATATTTTCGTTTGATCATTAATGATATATTTATAGGCATTCAGAAATGCAGAATAAACCATTTTTATTAATTTAGTTATAAATGGCAACATATCCTCCCATAAAATATTTTCTATCACGAAAAAAACAGAAACCTATAAAAACTGACTTAAATAAGCGTTACATTTTGCGCATGAATATATAAAAAGCACTATAAATATAGAACACATGAATTCGAAAACATTACCGAAAATACTGCTTACATAGGAATTGAGCATCTTCTCTTGCTTTCATTAATATTCCTAGTGTTATTTAAGTAAGCTTGAAAGGATATACCGTCATTATCCCCTTTATGCATAAAGCAGAAATTACCTTAATCATGCGGTTCACGTCACACTTGTCCTCGGTTCTCGAACTAAAACTAAATAACGTTAGTGAGGAATGAGAAGAAGGGGAAAAAATATTGTATTACAATCACCGTTAAGTTACTATCTTCCAGCCAGCCGAACAGACGACATTCATCACTATCCACTACGTCTGCGTGCAGTACGATACGAAATGCAATTAAAGTTGTTTGTAATATTTGGAGGGAAGGAGGGGTGGGGGGGGGGATACTTATCTATTTACGGGTGAACAAAGTCGTCTTACCAGAATGATAAAGTTTAAAATAAAATAAACTAACTAATTTTGATAAATTATTTTAATTTTTTTCTGTTTACTATGCTTACGTTATTCACATTTTTGACTTGCTGGTTTCACATTTTTTTTATAAAATTGTATTATTATGATTAATAATAATAATAATAATAATAATAATAATAATAATAATAATATGTACTGTAATAATTTACAGTACATAAATTATGTACGGTAATAATTTACGAAACTACTTTATAGCAGTGAGATGAGGACTAGACTAAACTAACCCTTCCGGTACCCGCAGCAGAGCGAGAGAGTGCTTTTCCGTTGGTTATGTTTGTATGTTAGTTTGTGAGTAAAAGTTTATTTTATTTTATTCATTTATTTATTTTTAGCTTTTATGATTATCAAAAATCAATTATATGTATCAAATAACTACAATCGACCAAGTATTTGAATACTGCATTCTTTTTTTTTGGTTTAAACCAGTATTATTATTGTTGTCGTTCGTTCAACAACCATGTAGTAGTTCACATGGTTGTTGAACGTCCAGAGATCGGGTGTTGTCAAAAGTGAGACTGAAAAAAAAGGTTTGTGTGTGTGTGTGTGTGTGAGAGAGAGAGAGACAGAGCTCTGAGTTATTTTTCTTATATCCAATCCACACACGAAAGGCCACAAGATCTAGATCACATCAATGCCGTGTGTGAGCAAGAAGAATGGAACAAAGAAGGCATCTGTTCACATTTCTCCCCATTCTGCCTTTCCCAAAAATTTGTTGTAATTTTTGGGAAAGGCAGAATGGGGAGACTGTTTCAAAGGAAAATATTTCAAAGGAAAATAGATGGAATGAAGGAGGAGGCAGTGAAACTGGTTCGGCGTGTTTCAAGATGGACTGTAAAAGTATTTTGGTTTAGCAGTGGCTCAATGTTTTTGGAGGAGAGTGGAGGAATAATACTGAACAATTCAGTAGAGCACTGTCCATGAAAGTATCTGTAGAAGAGGCACAAGGCAGAAACTGGACGTTTGTGAGATAGAGGAATTGACGTTGTATGCGAGAGAGGGATCGTTAATTAGGTGGATTATTCTCTTCTGGATAGAATCGGGCAATCTTATAGAAGATTCTGGTACACCACCTCAAATGTGGGAGCAATATTTCATGGGTGTGCAGATTTGGGCTTTGTATAGAGTTGGCAGCTGTGAAGGAGTGAAGTAGTGTCTATACAATGATTGGAGATTAGAGTTTTCTTGACAAGAAAAATCTCCCCTCGTCCAGAGATTTCGGGTGTTGTCAGAAGTGAGACTGAAGTACACCAAGTTTTTGGTGGCTGCAGAAGCTACAGTTGAAATGTGGTTGTGCCAAGACAAATTGGTGGTGCAGATCAGTTCAGATCTACTCAGATCTCCACACTAGTTTCACAATATTTAGTTTTTTTTATTTGTGTGGTGCAAGGATATAATCTATAATTTGTATAATATGTGTAACTCAGTGGAAGTAGTGTTTGCACCCCTCATCGCTAAACAGCAGAAGATAGACTTAAGTTCAAGTCAGTCGCCGACTTGAGGAACTTTTTCTAAGCCTTTTTTCAATTGGAAAGGCAGAATGGTTCCAAAGTTAGTCCGATCTCTAGCATGGGCAAGCGGGTATTTTTTCAAGAAAATCGGCCGTAGAACCCACACTTGTTGAGCCATCCCTTTTCACTGCGGGCTGCTTAAATTAGTGCTAGCCTTGGGCCAGCTATCTCTGATTGGCTACGAGTGGAGATTGAACTCACTCAGTCTCAAAAAGTTAGATATGGCTAAAACGGCCTATGAGAATAAAAGGCGTTAGCTGATTTTGTGTGTGTGTGTGTGTGTGTGTGTGTGTGTGTGTGTGTGTGTGTGTGTGTGTGTGTGTGTGTGTGTGTGTGTGTGTGTGTGTGTGTGTGTGTGTGTGTGTGTGTGTGTGCGTGCGTGTGCGTGCGTGTGCGTGCGTGCGTGTGTTTGCAAGGCTTGCCAAACGAGAGAGATGAGTGCAGTGTACTGTTATCTAGAACATTGTGGACTGAATTTTCAATCAGTTGGGGAAGATCATTGGTATATAAAAGAAATAAAGTATGTGGAAGGATGGAGCATTAGTGGCGAATTGATGCCTAATTTGCAAATTTGTACTGATCAATAATGATATTCTTTGTGGAGTGAATCGGCAAGAGAATGAAAAGCTATATTGTTTTTCAAACTACCGTACACAAGTCCGAGGCTGAGATCTCTATAGGCTCTAAAAGCCTACAGAGATCTAGTCCGATAGTGAAGCAAATACTCAAGTTGGCAGTTAACAAAAAATGCCCATGACAGTGTACCAGATGACACAAATATCATGTAGAAGTCACGAAGATCATCGTGATTTGGTAGATTGTTATGTGTTACCATTATGGGAAATAAAAAAGATGTTTCCCTGAAGAATAGCATTCTTTCATTATTCTTTCAGATGGTGTGGTTTCTCAAAAAAAAAAAAAAAAAAAAATGTTTCAGTGAAATTATTTTTTCTGGCATTTCAGAATATTGTTATAATTAATGTGTAATTAATTTTAATGTATAATTATAGGGCATGAGAAATGTCTGCTTCTAGAAGAGAGTCGAGAAGAACAAGTCCTCCTAATATCCAGGTCATACCCGAAGAAGAAGGATCGCCGAAATCATTATCTGCATCGAGACAAGATGACCATGAAGATGAAATGAATTTACAGGGAACACGTAGTTTGGCATCATCATCTAGTGCCGAATCGCTTTCTTTAGATTCGTTACCGATCTTTGAAAATTCGTTTGTAAAGACACCTGATATCCCAAAGGAAGTAGAAAAATTATTAGGGACTGCTGAAGATGCTACTTACGACACAGAACGAGTTCAAAAATTGTTAAAGCCAACAGAAAAAGATTTTCGTACAGTCTATTATAGTGGCATAAGCAATGCAACAGAACCTGAAATTACAGAGGACAGAGTACCTAAAGCTGATAGCATGGAAAGGTCAGATTATAACGTACAAAATTTACAAGAAGCTAAAATTGCCAAACATGTAAGTATGTAAAAAGTTCCTCATCGGATCAAAGGGTAACTATCATTCTGAAAGTTAGCAGGTTTCTATAAATGATCAGTGAATTGTTTCGGTAAACTTAATGGTAAACCTAATGAACTGCAATTATCTTATCATTAAAGCGCCAAAATAATTTTAATAAAGAAATTTATTAATCAATTTATATAATACAATCCGTTATGATATAACGAATAATATGATAAATATGATAATGTGATATGATAAAAATCTGTTATGATATAACGGATTTACTCCATTGAAAGACATATTTGAAGTAGATTAAATGAACTAGAAGTCGAGAGATAAAATTTAAAACACTATATTTTATTTAAATAAACCGCACATAGTTTCGTCTTCTTAGAAGACTTCATCGGGTGCATTACATGAACAAGAGAGAAATACAAACAAGCATTGCGATAGAATAGCTATAAATTAAAACGCCAACGTATTGACATTTGAAGGCGTGTATGACTTTATTGTTGGACACGTGTAGGCGCTCATGATCTCTTGAATGCCAAAGTTGTAGCAGTGCTGTGAGCAGAACCGACGCTAGGTTTTTGGCGCCCGCGTGCAATTTCTATCTAAGCGCCCCTGTAACGATCCGGGCGTGTGTGGTTCTTTTACGATAATAAAAATTTAAATTATTTGAAATTTCTTAAATAAATTTTGACAGAACAGCCACACGTTGGTTCGCTAAATGTAACGAACCGGGGGTGTTGACTAGGCAGGATAATCGTTAAAAACCAGAATATTCAAAAAATTCTTAAACATTAAAGTAAATTTTGACAAAACCACTTCACTTTAATCGTTGAATATAATGATACAGAGATTATAGCCTTCTCACCGACCCGAATCGCTAACAAAATTGAAATGAATTTTAATTAAAGTTAAAATTTATTTGAACTAAAGTTTAAAAAATTCTTTCATTTTACAAGTTAGTAAATTCTTAGTAACTTGTAAAAATTTTTTAATATTTTTTTTAAGTGAAATTATCTTTTAGGAAAATAAAAGAAACTCAAGATAGATGAGAAAATAAGAAAAGAATTCAGAAATAATTAGAACATTTAATATAAGTATTCAAAAAAAAAAATCTTTACAGAATAACAGAAAATAAATTAAATTCTATAAATATACTTGAAATTTTTAAATTAAAATTTTAGGGTTTTTGGTTTCATATTCGCAAAATTAGAAATAATGGTCTTAACGTCTAATTCCTCACATATATCATTTTCAACAGCTATTAACGCCAAAGTAACAAGCTTTTTTTGTGACATATTTGTTCTTAAGTAGGTTTTAATCAATTTCAACTTGGAAAAGGAACGTTCACCGCTCGCTACTTAGTATTCTTAAAGTAATTGAAAAGTTAGGGAAAGATAAATTATTGGACACAATAAAATTAAGAATATCGAAAGGGTTTTGAATATTTAAATTATCCTTCCGAAAAATATCCCGGAAAGCACATAACTCGTCATATAGTTCTATTGCATTTACGTCTTTATTGTCGCCGTCCTTCAGGAGAATCTCTAAATCGTCACAATTTTTTCGTAAATCTTCGTTATTAATTTGTAGTAATCTATACAAGAAATTGAATTTATCATAATATGTTTTTAGTTGTTCAAAATGTTCTATTAACGAACACATTGCAACGTCTAGAAGTGTATAAAACACATTCACTCTAGATTTATCTTCTGGCGATTGTGGCGTTTCGTCATGACGCTCGTAGTCAAATTGTCGTGTCTTCTTTCGTCGTCGAACTTCAGTACCAGTTTTTAATTCTTGTTCTCCATCCACCTCTACACTCAGTTCTTTTGCCATTTTTAGAACTTCTTTAAAATTTGTATCTGATCGATACTCTTGTAAGAATATTTTTAAGTTTTCGATAGATTGTAAAGCAAGTGTAATGTTCATATTTTTGTCTTCAAGCATTTTATTCACAGGGTTTATTCTGTTAAGTAAATTATGCCAAGTTATAAGAGAGCAAATAAATTTGTAACCCTTTATTTTAGCACATAATGTTTGTGCTTCATGCTGAGTTTCTTTATTAAAATTTTCATTATTTAAAATTTCAAAAAGTGCATCGTAAATTTCTCCTAACTGACACCATAGAGGGCGGATTGCATTAATTTTACTTTCCCATCGCGTTTGTGATGGCTGTGTCAATGTTAAATTTTTACGAACTTTAAAAGGATTGCCCAATGTTTGTAAAGAGAATGAAAAGAAAATGTATATTTCTTGAATAATTGCAAAGAAATTAATTGTATCTGCATTCACTTTGGCTGCATCGTTAATGATTAAATTTAGAGCATGAGCAGCACATGGCACGTAAAAAGCTCGAGGATTTTTGTTCAAAAGGAAATTTTGGAGCCCATATTTTTTCCATTTCAAATTTGCCGCATTGTCAAATGTGAAAGGGAAATGGGGATGTTCCATTTTTTCCAGTTGTTCCATTATTGTTGCACATAAACCACGTCCTGTGGAATCTGATATATCTAGAAAACCTAAAAAGTTTTTCCTGATCTTTACAATTCCATTGTCACAGGAAACAAAGCGAATAATAATGGTCATTTGTTCTGTTTTACTTGAATCAGGTGTGCAGTCTAAAATTATGGAATATTATTTAGATTTTCGAATTGATAATAAAATTGCATCCCTGATTTAGTTACTTAAAGTTTCCCATATTTCATTTTGTCTGTCTTTACTCAAATAGTGTACTCTATTGTTTCGATGTAGGGTCCTTTCAACATGATTTTTCCATAACGGGATCAAACTTCGCAAACAGTGCGATTAATTTTAAAAAGTTGCTGTTATTCCTTTCATATAATTTATCAGATGATCCACGAAAAGCTAAATTTTGGCTACCAAGGAATTTTATAATTTCAATCAAGCGTTCTAAAACACTCGTCCAATGTTTCTTTTCCATTTCATACATGCTTTGAGTCTGGCAATCAATAGTAGTTTTGATTATTAAATTTTTATCAAGTTCTTTCCATTTTAAGAAATTTTTCATGTGAGTTAAACTAGTCTCATGTCTATGCAGTTATACTTACATTTCTCCAGTCGTTATAACCTTCTACAAGACTACTTGATTCAGTAGGTGCAAAACGTTTGTAACAAAAGCAAAAAAAAAACAATTTAAAGTTTCGGAATAAATGAGCCATGTTCTTGGCACGAGAGTAGAATGGTAGGCACTAGTGACAAGATCAAGATAAGATAAGGAATCGTGACGTGATTGGTTGATGACGTCATTGTGTGTGACGTCATGGGTCTGGAATGTTTGGAATTTCCCTGTGGGCATATGTGTCAATGGCTTCCGTTGTGTTTTGGTTTGCGTATGGCATTATGGGTGATGGTAGAGATAAGGATTCGTGTTGTGATTGGTGGTGCACTAGTGACAAGATGAAGATCAAGATAAGATAAGGAATCGTGTCGTGGGTGTGGGTGTTGTTTTCAGGTGTAGATAAGTGACGTCATTTGTTATTTGTAAATAAGTGATGTCATTTGTTAGTTGTAAATAAGTGACGTGATAGTTTTGAATGGGAAGGATGATTTTTGTGGTTAAGGAATCATGTCGTGATTGGTGGACACTTCTGACAAGATGAAGATCAAGATAAGATAAGGAATCGTGACGTGAATGTTTGTTGTTATTGAGTTTGGAATTTCACTGGGGCCCTTGTCTGTCGGCGACATCACGTGGTGTTTTTGGTTTGTTTATTGCGTTGTGGATGATATTTAGAGATAAAAATCGTGACGTTATGTGTTTGGAAATTTCTGGGGAACATATGTCTCTCTTTGATATCACATGGTATTTTGGTTTGGCTATGGAATTGTGGGCGATGTTTTTGAGATAAGATATCTTGGAATTTTCCCAGGGTGACACACATCTGTCATGTTTTGTTTGGTTGTCTATAGATGACTGTACTAATTTCCAATACATTATGGGGTATTTCTTTCTTTCTTGTTAAAGGTGAGAATTCTTAGAGTAGAGTAGAGTTGTGATGGCGTCAGTGTTTCGAGTTTTCTGAATAATTTAATTATATATACTAATGGCACTCAAGCATACAGTTTTTTTTCATAGCTCATCTGTATTTTCTTCTATATTCTTATTCTAATCAAGTTCATATTTTATTCATAATTCATCCGAATATTTTGATTTGTCTAAAATTAAGATCTTAAAATTCAATAAATAAATAAACAAATCTTGTGTGTATTCACGGTGATTTCAAAAGTGTTCTTACTTAAACATTTCAAAAATGATCATACTTAACACATCAAAGGCACTGTTTGTTCTTTT
Organism: Typopeltis vanoorti; assembly: GCF_054136105.1. Taxonomy (NCBI): domain Eukaryota; kingdom Metazoa; phylum Arthropoda; class Arachnida; order Uropygi; family Thelyphonidae; genus Typopeltis; species Typopeltis vanoorti. Next base: position 55,409,459 of record NC_143553.1, read on the forward strand.
AAGTTTACATATTTATTTCACAGATATTATTTACAATGCAATATGCAGAAATAGGACCATGTTGGTACTTTAATATGTATCCTATGATTATTTTTATGAAAAAAAAACTATTCAGTATTAGAATTACGCTTACCAAAAAACATACGAACAGTGATTATTGTATTACAATTATCAATTGTTATGTTCAAGTTAAAAAAAAAACTTACATCTCTTTCCAGAATGGGAACATCTTGGTACTATCTAGGTTTTCTGAATATTCCAAATTGTTGATTAACATATATTCACAGAACACAAACACAAGTCTGAGAAGACATTTCACTTTTTCATTATAGGTTACTGTGGCTAACATATATTCACACCACAAAACACACAAAACATAGGAGTTGAAAGATATTTCTGTAAATAACCAGAAAAGCTAGTGGACTACTTAATTTACTTTAGTATCCGATTGGTTCTCTGCATTAATTCTTTCCCACTGTTGCCCAACCTTGGTGGGAAAGTCTATGCGCCGTTTTGTTTAGGGTAAGTGTTATTTCCGGTTTCGAATTCCGATTGCTGTTATAGTATGGAATTCTGACAAGTAAAATTATTATTTTTTTTTTTTTCAAATTGATTGATTATTTTCTGTATTTTACTTTTAAAGGTCATATTCTAACAGAATAACTGAGCAGAATTAATAAATATATAAAGTATATGTGAATTTATTTTCCAACACTGAATATTTCTCATTACGTCTTATCTTAAACCTTGCCCAAGCTTGGTGGGAAAGTCTATGCGCCGTTTTGTTTAGGGTAAGTGTTATTTCCGGTTTCGAATTCCGATTGCTGTTAGAGTATGGAATTCTGACAAGTGAAATTATTATTATTATTTTTTTTTTCAAATTGATTCGTTATTTTCTGTATTTTACTTTTACTTTTACAGGTCATATTCTAACAGAATAACTGAGCAGAATTAATAAATATATAAAGTATATGTGAATTTATTTTCCAACACTGTATATTTCTCATTAAGTCTTATCTTTAAGGTATCTATCTTATCCGGTTGCCTTTTGTTGTACGTAGGTGAGAAATCGTGTGTTTTGGTTCGAACTCTTGGTTTCCATTGGGAAATTACCAATATAACTATTAATTTTACCTTCGATTCCTTGTGCTTTTAACCTATTTCTGTAAGTGGAATTTATTTATTTTATTTATTTTTTCTTTAGCATTAGTAAATTTTAAGTAACTGATATGAGACAAACAAGGTTTTGAACTCTCCGCAGTTTTTCTACAGCAATCTTTTTAAGAGTTTTTGTAACATGTCGTTGGTTTTAAATATCTAATGGCTCTGTAAAATAACCAAACTCTAACAGTATTGTAACTTTTCAGGTGAAATCTTCACCACTAAAATTCTAGCTATTAATTTAATACCCGATTATTTCTTTTGCTTCCAAGATTTGACAGGAGTTTCTTGAAATATATGAGGGCTTGCATGAACAAATAAGACTTTTAATTCAATGAATCAAAAAAAAATTCTCTGGTTACTTTGTGGCATGAAATTTCACAAGGAAAAAAATGTGGTCTTACTTAGATTTGTATTACACATCTACGACACCCAATTTGTTCATTTAAATTTACACATTTTATTTGAACGAAATATTATTTACAAATTGTATTTACTGAATGTAACAATACAGAAAATAAATAAATTGAAAAATACATCAAAGGTTCTCCCATGCTTGTGGAATTGCCATCGTATGGTTTTGACAATGTGACTCTCATCTGAAATTTAATTTTTCATTTGCTGTTCGTTGGGAATTTATTACTGTAGTAAAATTAAGGGTTGCATATTTATATTTTTGAATCCAATACATATACTTCTGAGAATTATTAAAAGCACAGAATCTTTCGTTATGTTTCCAAAAGCATTTAAAAGTACATGTTATGTTTTCACGTTTTGGGCATCCAGTTTCATTTAAATCAAGAACAGGCCTCCCTATTAACATCGCTAATGTTTTTGATTTTTCTCTTCCTTTGGCAAGTAATATATGATATTTCCATGTTGATTCTATCATCCAATTTCTTAGTTTGTCCAAAGATAGTGAACCAATTTCCCACTTCAGCTGATGGTTATATTTTTTAACCAAGAATTCTGTTTTATAACTCTTTCAGGTAATTCTTTCCAACTACAAGGTGATTTTGTTAATGCATATCTTACACTAATTCCACCAGAAATACAAATTTCTTTAGGAAATACATTTGAACTCTTATTCAAAAGAAATTGGCAGTCAATTATAGCAATGATAACTGAAAATTCCAATTTTTCACCCAATGTCGATTTTTCATTATCGTTTTCCTTCATTCTTCTTCTTCTTCTTAGATTACTTCATATGGCACCACAAATAAATAGTTATTTATTATTATTATTTCACTGATTATCAGCTCTGATTGTATACTTTATGGTAACTTTCGTTTACAAATTTCTAAACAATTAGAACTTTTCACAAAGAAACTTTCAAAGAATTTGTGGCTCACCCATTATTTTTACATTACCAAACACAAAACACCACAACACAAAACAGCAGCTGCAGTGGATGAACGATTACCTTAAGTCCAAAGTCACTCGACTCTATGGTATTTTCTTATAGTACTGTTTACACTTACTATGCCCTACCCTGACCGTTCATTCAAAAATGAACCTTTTGCGCAGATGACTCAACGACATGTTTTCGCATGCTGCTGGTTATACTGTTGGTGTGTTTTTATCTTACTTTGTGTGGGGAAAGGTAAAATTTGTATATGTGTTATCTGGAGAGTACAAACATTTTTCTATACCAAACTTTAAGAGTTAAAGTCACGTTTTGGGTTAATTAGGTGCTCACTCTCTCTGTCTTTCTCTCTCTCTCTCTCTCTGTAAAATAACCAAATTCTAACAGTTCTGATTTTCGATTATGTGAACGATTTGTTTTCAGATAACTCAAATAATGTCAATAGGTAGCATTAGACAATTTCTAAAATAATCAATACATGGATATTAGTTTTCAACACTTTTTTTCCTGTCCTGGCATTAATTTCACAGTTGGGATTTTTTTTTAAATAATTAAACAGAATTGCATTAAGATATAAAGTTGTGGATTTAAATATCAAGATCTAATCAGAATAACTGAGTAAAAATTCACTGTGGAAATACACAACAACAAAAACACACATCTTTGTTCATTTAAGTTTACAAATGCACATTTTATTTTGCTGAAATACTATTTACAAGTATATTCACTGAGAAAAATTCGAAACATGTAATTACCTAAAAATATTTCACAATATTTATTTTAGACTCTTAACATTTTCCAAAGAGTTCAATGAATAAAATTTTTGTTACTCACTGTTTCTTGGTTACATTACATCAAAATAGCTGGTCAAGCAAAAGAATTTTTAAATCAGATACCATGGTAACCACACTTCCATACTTTTGATATTGTGTCAGTCTGGAAATGACACCATGCCTCCCTAAACATTCTGTGTATTCTTTTGTCAGCAAATATACACAAACAGTTTTTGAAAATGTTCGTAAATGTCTCAAAATAAAGAATCTTTATCGAATTGGATAAAATCTTAAAACTCTAATTTTACCATTGATGAATTTAAATGATTAGCGATAAATTTTCCCATTATACGAACAGATGGTAATTCAGTTTCCAAAAATAGTAAATGATTATCAATGTCGTACATTTTTGGTGAAAATCTCTCAGCTTCTTCACAACTAATAGAAAAAACCTTACTTCCATCAGCTCCTGTATCATCAAGTATTAGTTCCCCATCTTGGCATTTCAGAATATAACACTCACCAAGGTCCATTTCGTAGTCAACTCTTTTTTGCAAGTAGCCGAGGATATCAGACCACTTCCTGCATAATTTTTCCCAAGTGGTCCTGGATAAATACATCACAATGTATGTGTCTTCTAAAATAATAATCGGTTTCCATCCTTTTAGAGCTAGGTGAAGAGTTTTGTCTCATGCTATTTTCCTGAAGAAAGAAAATTTCAATGACTTTTGTGGCTCACCCATTATTTTACTTTACTTTACTTTCGTGGATACCAATCACCACAACACAATACGATAACTTCACAGGATGAACGAATTGTCATAACTGCAAAGACACTTGACTCGTTTATTTTTCCTTATAATACTGTTTACCTGACCCTTAACCCTGACCGTTCCTTCCAAAATGAAACTTTTGCACAGATGATTCACGGACATGTTTCTACATGCTGTTGGATAAACCATGACGACAATGACGGATGTGTGTCACCCTGGGAAAATTCCAAGATATCTTATCTCAAAAACATCACCCACAATTCCATAGCCAAACAAAACATGACAACAATGTCGTTATGTGCTTGGATATTTCTGGGGAACATATGTCTCTCATTCTGTGATATCACAGAGGGTGACAGATGTCTTCCTGCAATGCTCCCCCACCTAACCCCATCACCCTAGTCTCTCCCCTCCCCTCTCCTCCAGAAGATGTCTGCTCAGCCTAGTGGAGATGAGTGAGCTCATCGTTTGCGGATATCTTTTAGTGATGTCACCTCCAATTGATACTGATAACTTTTTTGGGAAAAAAAAATTTAAAAAACGCGTTTTTATGATAACTTTTTAGAAAAAAACGCGTTTTTTATGATAACTTTTTTGGAAAAAAAATAAAAAAACGCGTTTTTTTTTATTTTTTTTCCAAAAGCGTGAGGCCTGTTCCACAAAAAATGTCCAAATGTCGCTTCGTAATAGAGGTTAAGCCGGATACACGTGCACGCCTCACATCCTAACTGGCGAATGCGCGCTGCATGTAAAAAAGAAAGTATATAAATATATATATACACATTATATATATATATATATATATATGTTTATCTTTTATGAAGATGTTTTAGGTGTCATTAAGCTACTAATTGTTTTATATTAATACTCTTTGGTTCATATGTTTAATGCTATTATTAATTATTGTCATCATGTGTATAGTCAGATATATGTACAATTAAGGTATTATTTGATATTTTTTTGATGTACGTAATTATATTAATAGTAATAATAAGTATAACCCTATATTGTTCACATTCTGTTCACATCTTTCAAAGCGCCGATGTATGGCTTATGTGAAGATGAATTATTATATAAATAGATTTTTTCCCCCGTGTGGCTGCTTGTTAGGCATTGCTATTGCCCCATATTGATTATAGGAACCACAGGATGCTCTTGAGGGCAGCATATGAAGTTAGGTTTATCATACTGTATGGAAGTTTATTTAACAGGTCTGGTACATGGAAATGACGGGTTGCATGTCCATATGCATTATTACAGTTACTTGTAAAGTATGTTATATACCAAAGTCTTATTTGATATGGAATTGTTACTGTTGTTCTGTACTTTCTGGAAAAGTAGTGTCTTAGCATGGATGAAAATAATAATAATAGTATTAATAATAATAATAATAATAATAATAATAATAATAATAATAATAATAATAATAATAATAGTTACATTGCAGTGTTTTGCTTTTACTTAGCCGAATCCAGAAAAAAATTAAATACCTTTCTTCTTTTTAGTACTTTATAAAAATTCTTTAAATTTCAAAGAAATTTGATATTTAAAGAACTTAAGTTACCGATTTCTTCAAACCATTTTTTTATTACAGAAATCCTTTCTAAAGCATTTTTTTTTCCTTTATAAAGGAGTAGGTGAGGATTTTATAATTAACTTTTTTAATTCGTTAACGTCTTATTCAGGAAAATATTTGTCTCCTTTCCTTTAATTTGCTTACTTTGTTTATGTCGACATTTCTTCTTAGGGTCTATCACCTTCTCTCTCAAATGGCCAAGCAGATGAATTTAAAGCAGCAGAGATTGTTCAAGGGGAATTGAAAATGTCAGAGCCAAAGCCTATAACTGCTGATTATTTAATGGAAAGACGGGCTAAAAGAGATGCTGCACGCAAACTTTTCGAAGAAACAACGCTGCCATCGCATCTGATGCCAAAAAGAAGAGAAGTACACTATTCTCAAATTGATTCTTCTTCGCTTAATCCTTTTCCTTCTGATTTTTCAGATTGGGAAAGTAGTGGCTGGTCTTATTCTGAAACAGGCGGCATGCCTAGTAGAGTTACCGATACAGTGGCACTTAGAGAGTCTGGTATCCATGATCCGTTAATGACATCCACACCATATGCTCTTGATCAGTCTCTTCAGAATGCAAAACTAATTGATAAATCATTAATTGGACAACTTCCCTCTGGTGAACGAGAACCACCTGTAGTTGCTGAACATCATAGAAAGATACCACGTGTTTCTCCTGCAAGATCGGCAGTAGCTGATTCTCCTAGACCAAGACCAACCTCACATATAATGCCTACAAAAGTACCAGAATCTGCTACCGACAGCTTAAAGATTGCTGGACTACCGTCTGATATAAGCCGAGGAGCATCCAGTATTGCTAGAGGTATGATTAAAAGTCAGTCAAGTATTTCTGCAGGAAGACTATCTGTCGATCCAACTGCTGACAAAATTGGAACTGCACGTCCTGCAAGTATCAGCGAACAGGTGAAAAGGGCCTCATCTAGACAAGCAGCATATATGGTTCCCAGTGAGCAGTTTGATGCTGCTGACAAATTGAAACCAGCCGAGTCAGTTCGTGAACTTGAATGTTTACAGAGAGAAAGAGAATTCGAATATTCCCAATTAGGTATGGATTTTCCCTGGATTTCCCCTCCAAGATCAAGAGTACCAGTTATTACCACCACAAATATAGTTCCTGAAAAAATAACACCTGCTGCTCTTCGAGACTTAAGCATATCTGGTGAAATACTATCAGATTTAAGTGGAAGAGCATCTAGCATTGCTAGGGACATGATTGATAGCCAGTCAAGTATTTCAACTGGAAGACCATCAACACCTGTCGATGCAAGTTTTGACATAGTAGAGCCTGCAAGTCTTGGAAGTATCAGAGAAAGGATAAAGAGCGATTCATCAGGGAAAGCAGGAAGTATAATTTCCCAGGAAAGTTTCGATATCGGAGATGTATATAACGTTTCTGAGAAAGCAAAATCAGTTAAGTTTGCTGATGAATTGCAGTCTCCACCAAGCAAAAGGACACCTGATGTAATTGAGCTAAGCGAATCTCTTGAAAACATGCAACACCTGGCAGAGTTAGCATTTATGGCTTCAGAACCTTCGATAACTACTGAAAAGCCAATATCATTTGAGAGATTACACGTGAAAGAGGAAAAACGTTCTCCAGACACTTCTATTGAAAACGCAGTGCTATCTCCCTACCTATCATTTACTGAAAACTTGCAAAGAGAAAATTTATCTGCATTACATCAACCAGTATCTGCAGCTGCTGGACAAGACTCGCGGGTATCTACTAGTAGAGTTTCAAGTGGAAGATCAAGTGTACCTATTAGAAGATCACCTGCTTCTTATGCTGACAGGTCTCCATCTCCTGAAGAAGTTAATAGGATGGCCAGGGGCACCTCACCAGCGCAATTAAAAAACCAGCGCAATTTAGTAGCAATTGGAAATCCCCCAATTGCTACTAAAGAACTCTCAACTGCAGCTTTTCAGTATGCAGCCAAAATCGATAGACTTGCATCAATTGCTGCTCTAGATATAATTGATGATCTCTGCAGGAAAGAATTAAGTTCTGAACAAAATTTGTTATCGAAAGATGTAGCTTTCATAGGAGAACCTGAAACATCTAGGATCGTAGAAGAAACATTATCACCCAAACGACAAACACCTAAAACTGTATCCCCCGTCCATGTTAGTAGAATAGCTAGGAGTGCTTCACCACCGCAAGCAGAATCACTCATATTAGAGCAAACTGAAGACTTAAGGCCTTTTAGCGCTGAAAAGAAGACTTCTGGAAAATCACCGCCTCTCACTGGCCAACTCTCAACTGCAGCTATTCAGTATGCAGCAAAAATCGATAGACTTGCATCAATTGCTGCTCTGGATATAATTGACGATCTCTGCAGGAAAGAATTAAGTTATAAACAAAATTTGGGATCGAAAGATGTAGCTTTCATAGGAGAACCTGAAACATCTAGGATCGTAGAAGAAGCATTATCACCCAAAAGACAAACACCCAAAACTGTATCCCCCGTCCATGTTAGTAGAATAGCTAGGGGTGCTTCACCACCGCAAGCAGAATCACTCATATTAGAGCAAACTGAAGACTTAAGGCCTTTTAGCGCTGAAAGGAAGACTTCTGGAAAGCCATCGCCTCTCACTGGCCAATTCTCAAGTGCGGCCATTGAACATGCAACAACAATCGACAGACTTGCATCCATTGCTGCTATGGATATAATTGATGACCTTCGTAGAAAAGAATTAAGCTATCAAGAGAGTGTAGGCTTGGAAGATGTTGCTTTAATAAGCGATCCTGAATCACCTGTCTTCCTTGAAGAACAGGTATTACCTAGGAGACAGACACCCATAAAGGAGAAAAATAAACTTCGCCAGTCTCCTCCTCTCACACGTGTTAAAGAAGTTATGTCTCCTGTGCGAACCATATTTCAGCCTTCTGAGATAGTTGGGCTCCCGCAGTCAAAAGATACTGCAGTCCAAACTTCCCCATTCGGTTCGTCCAAAAATATAGAAATTCAATCCCTTGTGGCGGTAAAGTTGAAGGGTAGTTGGGGCTGTGAACCATCAAAAAACGTTGGCGTGGATAATACAGCAAAAGCAAGTGAAAATATATATATACAAGACAAAACCACTAATCCGACTGGACAATAAATGGTATAGTTTTATCTGTCAAAAACTTTTAAATACATAACATTAGCTTAGTTCGATTTTTGTAAATACACATATCACTGTGTGTGATGATAAAAAAAAAATTGTATATTCTAAATGTATATGCAGTCACATTGTATACTGAGAATTATAATAAACTAGTCCTTTACAATCATGCAAAATTAAGATTTCAATATACTATCAAAAACTTCCAATTTATTTTTATAAAGATATGTCTTAAATACGGGCGTAGACTTTGTCATGAGTTTGCCTCGGTACTGTGCTACTCTAACGACGATTTCCAAGAAGTCCGTAGTGTCGCTTTTTATTTATGCTTGCTTTTATATTCAAATGACCACACAGTACTGTTTTGAGCTACTCCTCGAAGAACAGTAACCGATAATACTTCTCGTATGTCATCATCATGCTTTATACTCACGCTGTTCTGATCTTCACAGTATCACGTGTAATTCAAAAACAAATCCAACCGAAGTGCTCTTGTTCTCAGTCTACTAAGAATGTGTGTTCTCTGATGAAGGATGACTGGTTAGCTCATCTTTGATTTTTTGCAGTTTCATGCACAACGTAAAGAAAATAAATACGATATTCAATTATTTAGTTGCTAATATTTACTGGCTTATATCAAGCATCTTCAAAGCACAAATAATTTTTTACAGTACGCAAACAGAACGATTATTTAGTATTGGGAAAACTGTTTAAAATTATAAAAAGCAACACAATTTTTTTGGCACTGTTCATTGTTTGATAACGAGAAGTTTTACAAGTATTAATTCAATCTTAAAATGATTGTCTCGCATGTTTTATATATATATATATATATATATATATATATATATATATATATATATATATATATGCGAGGTGGTGGGGGGTGGGTGGACAGACGCTAAATAAACAATTATGTTGAAGGTAGGCGAGTTCAGTATGTGCTACTCATTTTATCCTACTTCAAAGTAAGTGACCACTCCCAATTTCTAATCCTTTTTATACATTTGTATTCTGAAACAGCATGAAAATTTTGCTATCAATAATAACAACCCATGAATCTGTTAGTATTTCTTGTATCTTTACTCCATATTAATTTGTCCACGTCTTTCTTGATGTTGGAACACGGTGTTAGTAACGACTAGCAATAGACTCAATGAGTGCAGGGCAGGTAATTGTGGGGGATTTCAACTATGGGAACATTGATTGAAAGGAGGATGGACACATGGGGTGGAAGGAAATTGAATTTATGCAGTTACTAAGGGATAATTACCTGAGACAGCATGTAATGGAATATACTAGGGGTTCGTGAGTGCGTGCTCGATCTAGTAATTGAATCTGAGAATTTTTCAATAACGAATATCATCACGTTGCCAACAAGATCTTATGGTCTTGATCTTGAAGGCGACCAAGTGTGTTGAATTTTCAGTAAAGATGAGATATATGTGGAATTACAGGGCTGTTAATTTTGGCACGCTTAGGAGTGCTTGTATCAGTGCCATGCCATGTAAAACTGCAAGGGTTGGAAGTTGATAGTGCATGGGAAGTGGTAAAAGAGTGTTTGAGGTAGGTAATGGCAGACTGCATACCTAGTCAGGAGAGTAAATCAAGTGGGAGTTAAATGGATGAATATCATCATTAAGCTGGTGTTACAAAAAAAGAAAGAAAGAAACAAACAATTGTGGATGGAAGGAATTTAAGGAGAAAGGTGACCAACAGGCACAGGCCAGAAGAGTAACGATATGCTACAAGTAAAAGAAAGAATATATATGGCAGAATGATTTTAATGAATGCCGATTGTAGTGAGGTAACTGAATCAGTCGAAATAGTAGAATTACTAAGTGGACACTTTGCAAGAGTATATCATCCAGGCAATAGATATTGCAGGAATGAGAGAGCCAAAGGCTTATATGAGAACTGAAGTTAACGAAATGGAGGTGCACAGCATATTGCAGAACCTTAATGCGAATACATCTGTGGGATTGGATGGTATACCAGCTCGAGTTTTATGCGAAGCTGCGAAGGAATTGTCAGTACCCATGACCATATTGTTTAATCTAGGTATCAGTTCTGGGTTAGTTCCGAGAGGGTGGAATGGGGGAAAAATATTTCCATTGCATAAACGAGGCTCCAGTCATGTTGCAAATTACCGACCAATCAGCATATCAAAAGTTGTTGTCAAAGTATTGGAGAAGTTGGTCAAGAGCAAAATACAGGAATAGATAGATGGAAATGGGATACTGTATGGAGGGGGAAACATGGTTTTTTCAAGGGTAGGGCATGCCTCAGTAACTTGCTCACGTTTCATAATTCAGTGAGAGCTGAATTGGATAAAGGTAATGGGTTTACAGTGATAGTGCTGGACTTTGCTAAGGCCTTTTACAGGATACTACATGGAATTCTAATCAGGATATGGAATGATGAGATGGATAGGAGGGCAGTTAGAGAGATGTCAGAGAATAGTTTATTCAGTAGTAAAATCCAAAAGAAGGCCTGTGGCTAGTGGAGTGCTGGGGCTCTGTTTTTGGACCATTCCTGTTTAATTTGTGCATTACCGATATCGGAAAGGATCTGAGAGGAACTTTTCAGTTGATTGCCGATGATGCAAAGTTGGGCAGAGCAATAGTTAATGCAGATGATGTCAAAATTTTGCAGGATGATTTGAATAGATTGACAGACTGGGCAAAGAAGAATGATATCAGTTTAATGTGGCAAAGTGAAAGGTTATGCATTTTGGGGTGAAAAGATTACCAGCTGTTATACCACATTGGTGGAACTGTATACTCTGACATTGACGAAGTCAGGGACTTGGGAGTGTTAGTGGATAAGGAGTTAAAGTTTTGGGGAGATTAGCAAAATTGGCTAAAGCAGCTCACCAGATTACTTGGTTACTGAATACCTTGACAAGCAGAGACAAGCAGGTTATTGTTCCTCTTTATCGAGACTTGATAAGAGTCCATCCTGACTACTACGCACAGATCTCGGCATGGGTTTTTTTTTTTTTTTTGCGATGAGGAGGTAGAGAGGATCCAGAGGTGAGTGGCCATGATGACAGCCGTTCAATGGATAAACCTTACGAGAACAGGTTGAAGATTTGTGGGTTACAGAAACTGGTTGACAGGAGGAAAAGGGATGATATGATTGAGACACAAATTACTGAGAGGTTTTACAAGATTAATTCAAAGGAAATTTTTCAGAACAGGTCTGTTGGTGGGAGAGCTAGAGCCATCCATGAAACCGAGTAAGAGAATAGTTAGCAAGGGTGTTAGTACTACATTTTTTTTCTTGGAGAGTAGTGAATGAGTGAAATAGGTTTGCCAGAGGCTGTTGTGGGTGCCGTGACTGAATGAGTTCAAAGTATGATAAATACTTCGCAAATGTTGGACAGATCTTCACATATTTAGGGCCTCCCTCGATGAGTCAAAGGACTCTTTGGAGCAGCCCATAATAATAATAATAATAATAATTAGCTTTATTCTTTTACCAAAACATTCCCATAACACATTATGTCTAGGATTCATTTTGTATACTCTGTTCAGATCTGCAATAAGGTCAAGCTTTTTTTTTATTTCTCTCATGTCACCTACTTTTTCTAATGACTAGAAAAATTCCTCAGCCTGGTCTTTAGGAGAACCTGCTGTGGGTCAGTAAGCATAAAAAGTTTCATTGCCCGTTTTGAGGTTTGTTCACAACTTAAATTGCCTGCCAATCAAGTTTACCTTCAAGTTTGGTGCTGAAAGCTGTCGCTATCCCTTTCCTTTCTTTGAACCTCAATGCTCCAGTAAAACATCCCATATTCATCATTTAGTAGGTCACACACCTTTTGAGATTCTAAGGTGATGGATGTGGAGAAGTTCGCAAAAGGGACCAGGACCATACTTACACTTTTCCTGAGGGCTAGAATGCTCCCGGGCTTCCGCTCATTGTTTAGGGCCCTTAAATTGGCTCTAATTTTTCGGGACTCCCCAGCTAGAGCCCCGTGCAGCTGTGCATAAGTACTGCCCTGACAGGGACAGATGAGAACTGGCTAGGCCTTGACATATTTGCATAAATTGTCTTATCTCAGGAAAGATCTTATAGAAAGGTATGATAATCATGTTGTCCAAGGGTTATGCAAAGACTGATGTATAAAAATATTGACAAATCAGTATCTCTGGAGTGATTGTGAATATTTAAAGTAAGAACTCGCATACAGAAATAAGTGGACAAACAAGCTATACTTTTCAAAGAACAGCAAAGAACTAAAGGGAGGTAGCATCTGAGCATTTTGCTCATATTTTATATTACGGTTGAGCTAAATATAGGGAATGGATAGACCATAATACTGTTGGGCATTTGATAGAATACCAACTACTGCAGAAACTAGAGAATCTGGGTTTTTGAATATATGCTTATGGCTTGGATAAGTGGGTGGCTGATGGACAGGTATCAGAAAATAGTATGTTGGGGAGGGGAGATTTCAAATTTAATTTGACCATTGGTATACTCTTCAACACTGCCGTTCAATTTAATATACAAATGATATTGGAAAGACCCTGACAGATCTTCGATTGGTTGCTATTGGTGCAAAGATAGGCAGGAGAATTAGACGATACTGATATAAGCATTTACGGGATAATCTGAATAGGCTCGAACTGTGGGCAAATGATAATGACTTCAATTCAACGTTAATATATGTATATATATGTAAAGTTATGCATTTTGGCGTGATGAGAAAACCAATGGCATATTATATTGGTGGGATTATGCTTGGAGTAACTGGCAAGGCTAGAGATATTTGAATTGCAATGGACTGAAAGTTGTCAATGGTAATACAACAAAAATTGCAAATACAACTCAGAATATTATTGCGACATTGAAACGAACATCGACATGCGAGGATATGGTTGTCACTTTGGCTCTTTACAATGCCTTGATATGCCTGCACCTGGACTACTATGTCCAGGTATGGTGTTTTGAGTTCCGAAGAGATAAAGCTGAGGAAAGGCTGGAAAGGTGAGTTACAAAAAAAGTTGATATGATAGTCTTATAAGCTTTTACTAGGGCATTTATTATAGGATATAGGTTTATCAGTAATAAATTTAAATGGAAAAGAAAGAGAAATAGAAATAAAGTCAGACATGGAGTCTATCTCACTAAACTTGTTTGCTACAGTCCTTCAATATGCTATGAGAAAACTGAACTGAGAGAAAAGAAGACTGAATATATTGATGGAGAATACTTAAGTAATCTACGATTCGCTTATATCATTCTAATAGCAACATCAGCAAGAAACCTACAACACGTGATTATTGAATTAAATGAAGTAAGTCTTGATATAGGCCAACAAATCAATATGGATAAATCAAAACTAATGTAAATGCAGTATAGCAGAAATACTTCAGAACGAAAACAACTTGAAATAGTTAATTCATACGAATATCTAGGTTAAATCATTACAAACAACCATAAACTTGGATAATGAAATTTCAGCTAGAATAACAACAGGGTGGAAAGTTTTTAACCATTACAGTAAGATATTTAAAAGCAATTTACCAAAGTGTCTAAAAAGAAAGATTGACAACCTATGGTAGTGAAACCTGGAGCCTGACTGAAAAACACAGAGCAACTGAAAATAACACCAAGAAATATGGAAAGAGCCATTTTAGGAATAACCAGGTTAGGAAAAAAAGAATAATACTTGGATAAGGAAGAAAACAAGGGTAATGGACATTGCTTTAGTAATAAAAGGTAACAAATGGTGCTGGGCAGTACATATGAGAATGTCTGACAACGAATGGAAAAAGAAAATAGAATGTATATTTATAAGAACTAGTTATAGGACATGAGGTAGACAGTGGTAAGGTGGGAGATTTATGGTGGAGGGATGCACAAGACTGGCTAAAATTGAAGAAGCATGGAGAGGCATTCATCCAGAAGTGGATTGAAGAAAGCTGAGGATGATGATAGGTTGATAAAATGTTTTGAGGACAAGTGTAGTTACGTTTGTGTACAGCTAAGAAAGAGATGAGCTAGATTTTTCATTCACAAACCCGTGATTGGAACAGTTTACCTGTTCCAATCATGGTTCTTGCAGGTGAATTTAAGAGAAGGAATGAAAGCTGCTGTGGGTGATATACGTCCCTTAATGACTCCCTAGAGGATAACAATGGCATTCAAAATATTTTTCCACCTGATCCTGATTCCTTTTACTAGAACCTAACCAACATGAATCCCTGTAGCCAAATCGGACTGGTTTATTTAGAAATAACACCAAAAAACAACTAATGCTGCAGCATCACTATTGTAAGAATACAGTGGATTTGTCAAATGCTTCACTTAAAAAATAATATACAGTGCTGTATATATTATATATAATATTAAATTATATTTATTTAAAAAAAAAGACGAATTATAAACTCAGAGCTATACAAGCTGGTTCAAAGGGTTTTACACACACCCAGACGCACCACCTATTGGTAAAAGAGCGGGTATGCTAACTGCTCAGCCAACTTGCTTGAAATAAAATACCCACGCTCCTGGTGTGCGATGGAGGAAATCAAAAGCATATTATATTTTATTTTATATATTCTAACGTGAAAACGTATAGATCATATAAATATAAATAAACGAGAGGTTGGTTATTGTTCACAATAATAAGGATAAAGTGTTCCCAAAATTTTAAGGAAATCAGCTGTTCCTGGTTCAAATTAGAGCAACGTAATAGCACTTCAGCAATCTTTTTGAATAAGCACCCATGTAAGACTCTGCGACCATACAATTCTGTGTTACATGTTATCTTCACAGTGTGCTAGTTGGATTTCTGGAGCTTTTAATAAAGGATGTATACTGGTTTCCATAAATTAACGAAAACAGAGAAAAATCGCGATAACTTGGTGGAATACATGAAAGTCGGGTACATTATTTAGAGTGACACGTTTTTGTTTTATTGTTCCCACTTGCGAAAGGTTATTTGTAAACCTATAGTGTACCATGGGGCAAGCTATTTTTTTTTTTTTCATTTTTATCAATTATACATATATTATGTGAGCCAGTGTAGCTCAGTGGAAGTGGCGTTTGCATTCCACAGTGCTTGACCACAGGAATGAAGACCTAAGAACATTTTCTATAGGGGTCAGAGAGTGCTTGACCTAGTAATTACATCTGAGGATTTGGCTGTAACAAATATGACCACATTGCCACCAATCGGTGAGAGTGATCATAGGGTCTTAACTTGGGAGGTGGCTAAAGGTGTAGAATTTTCAATTAAGACAGGGTACATGTGGAATTATCAGGCTGGAAAGTATGACAAGCTTAGGAGTTTGATTGGTTCAGTGCCATGGCATGTACAACTGCAAGGACTAGAAGTTGATAGTGCATGGGAGGTAGTTAAGAAGTGCTTGCATGAAGCAATGGCTGACTGTATACCTAGAGTCCGAATAATAAATCAAGTAGGGGTTAAATGGATGAATAACACCATTAAGCTTGAGTTGCAAAAAAAGAAACAACTATGGAGGGAATTTAAGGAGAAGTGTGACCGGCAGGCACATGAACGGTATAAAGCGCAGGCCAGAAGGGTGACGAGTGTGGTAAGAAAAGCAAAAAAGATTACGAAAGAACATTGGCCAAGCAGGCTAAAGAGAATCCTAAACAGTTTTTAGATATGTAGCAAGTAAAAGGAAAAATGTACATGGCAGATTGATTTTAAAGAATGCCGATGGTAGGGAGGTAACTGAATCAGTTGAGATAGTTGAGTTACTGAGTGAGCACTTTGCAAAAGTATATCATCCAGGTGGTGACATTGCAGAAACGAATAAACCAGTAGATTATACGGGAATTGTGGTTAATGAAGTGGAGGTGAGTAGTCTATTGCATAACCTCAATGTCAATACATCTGTGGGATTGGATGGTATACCAGCTCGTGTTGTACGAGAAGCAGCTAAAGAATTGTCAGTACCCTTGACCATTTTGTTTAATTTGAGTCTCGGGTCTGGGTTAGTCCCGAGCGGGTGGAAAGAGGGGAAAATAGTTCCACTGCATAAAGGTGGTTCCAAGACTGCTGTTGTAAATTACCGACCGATTAGCATATCAGGAATCATTGTCAAGGTCTTAGAGAAAATAGTCAAAAGGAAAATACAAGATTGGATTGAAGAAAATGGGATACTCTATCGGGGACAGCATGGTTTTGTGAAGGGTAGGTCATGCCTCAGTAACTTGCTCACGTATTATAACACAGTGACGGCTGAACTGGATAAGGGTAATGGGTTCACGGTGATTCTACTGGACCTTGCCAAGGCCTTTGACAGGATTCCACATGGAATTCTAATCAGTAAATTGCAGCATATGGGAATGGACATAGGGTTGGTGAGATGGATAGGAGGGTGGTTGACGGAGAGATATCAGAGAGTGGTTTACTCGGGAGTAGAGTCCACAAGACGGCCTGTGATTAGTGGTGTGTCACAAGGATCTGTTCTTGGACCACTGCTGTTTAATTTGTTCATAAATGATATAGGAAATGATCTGAGAGGAACAGTTCATTTGTTTGCGGATGATGCGAAGTTGGGTAGGGCAATAGTGAATGCAGATGACGTCAAAATTTTGCAGGATGATTTGGATAGATTGGAGGTCTGGGCTAAGGAGAATGGATGTCAGTTTAATGTGGCAAAATGTAAGGTTATGCATTTTGGGGTGAAAAGATTGGCGGCAGTTTACTGCATTGGTGGAACCCTGCTCCAGGAAATTGATGAGGCACGAGATTTAGGAGTGTTGGTGGATAAGGAATTGAAATTTAGGGGACACATTGCAAAAGTGACCAAAACAGCTCATCAAATCACTTGGTTGCTGAGGAATACGTTGACAAGCAGAGACAAGCAGGTTATTGTTCCTCTCTATCGAGCCTTGATAAGACCCCATCTAGACTACTGTGCTCAGATTTGGTCACCTAGGTTTCTTCTTGATGGGGAGGATGTGGAGAGGATCCAGAGGCGAGTGACCAAGATGATAGCAGGTCTGTGGAATGAACCGTATGAGAACAGGTTGAGGATTTGTGGGTTGCAAAAATTGGTTGATAGGCGGAGGAGGGGAGATATGATTGAGACATTCAAATTACTGAAGGGTTTCTATAAAATTAATTCAGAAGATATTTTTGAGAACAGGGCTGGTTGTGGGAGGACTAGGGGACATCCATGGAAACTGGGCAAAAGTGTGGTTAGTAAAGGTGTTAGAGCTGGGTTCTTTACTTTTAGAGTAGTGAATGAGTGGAATGCGCTCCCTGAGTCTGTAGTGGATGCTGTGACAGTGAATGAGTTTAAGGCGAGGTATGATAGATACTGTATGAATGTCAGATAGTTGTGATGAATATGATTTGGGGCCTCCCTCGATGAGTCTAATGACTCCCTGGAGTTACCCGTAATAATAGTAATTATATTTTTTCATTTTTTATATAGTCCAGAAAGTCAGCTCTAGAGACCAAATACTGAACATTTTGACCATCTAAAGATTTTATCAATTATATATATATATATATATTACATTATATTTTTCATTTTTTTACATAGTTCACAAACTCAGCTCTAGAGACCAAACACTGAACATTTTGACCACCTAAAGACAATCATAAACATCCATGCTTTCGGTGGGATTCTAACCCACAGCCTGTTGGTTGGAGTGCAGGTATGCTAAACTCAGCCCGTCATAGTACAGAAGCTGATAGCCAGACGTTTCCTAGTTATCATATACAAATACAAACGAGAAGCTTTGTCAGAGGAATATGCAAATGAGCCATGGCATTCCGTGATAGCAAAATTCTTGGATATAGCTACAACACAATTTAATCAATGAATTCAGGTGACAAGTCATAAGACTAGAGGCCAGCTAAGGTCAGGCAGAGATATCCAGATGGTTGCATGAAAGTCGCTTGTGGTTCAGACTGTGGAACTAATTCCAAGTCACAAACAGCATCCCAGAGAGTGACCAATACTTGTGATTATATACTCGCCAATACAGGAATACTATGCTGAATCTGCAACATTCTGATTCCAGCCATCAGCTACAGGAAACATTGGAATCTGCTTCTACTGCGCACAGGCTTCATTCAGGAAGGTGAAATGTATGCTAGGCGAATCGTAGTCTGTGTCCCTAATCCCATGCCACAGGAGAGAGCATT
Source organism: Typopeltis vanoorti (assembly GCF_054136105.1). Classification (NCBI taxonomy): domain Eukaryota; kingdom Metazoa; phylum Arthropoda; class Arachnida; order Uropygi; family Thelyphonidae; genus Typopeltis; species Typopeltis vanoorti. Next base: position 55,428,372 of record NC_143553.1, read on the forward strand.
TGAAATGAGCCCCCCCTCTATGGCAACTGGCCCAAAGACCAACAGTAGTATTATTTACAGAGTCCTGATTTGCTCTACAAAACACAGGTCTGCATTACTCTGAAGAACTGGAGACATTCCTCTCATATTCATAAAAGGGAAACTTATGGAGATGAATTTTGAGATGGTATGGGCCAGTATCTCATGAGTATGCAATGGCCTGTATGTATGCTTCCCAGCAAAACCATGAATGCTGCAACATATACAGATGAGATCCTGTTCATCTGTATGTAGATGACATGGGGGACAACATTTATCCAACAAGATGATAATACTCATCCTCATTGAGCAATCATGCCTGGTACTGCTTCTGAGAGCAGTATTTAAATACTCTCTCCTATGGCATGGAGATAGGGCACATAGATTACCATTCGCCTAGCACAGCGCTTCCCAAACTGTGGGCCGTAGGTTTTGTTGAGGGGGGGGGGCCGTGAAATAATGAAAACAGATTTAAAATGTTTTAAGACAAAGTAGATTTTTTTATTTTAAAAGAAACGTATTTAACTTTTTTTTCTTTTTTATATTTTATTTTAATGGAAAAATTCACACATTGGTATTGGTTCACAAACTTTGCTTCCTGCGTATTTCGGCGCTTAATGAATATTAGTAAATATTGCTTATTCATATCTTTCATTTCAAAGCAGTGGTTAATTGTATTTACTTCGAATGCTCTCCAGGGAAGCTCCAAATCTTCCTGTCCCTTTCATCACAAGTTCGTAATCAGGGACTGTTGATATTGACTTTATATACATATCAAAACTCGTTTTATATTATTACTGTCATCCGAGCTAGTTTTCTGTTACCAATAAAAGTTTCACATATACTTCACACATGAAAAAAAGCTTAAACAAGTTCATGTGGGGAGATAGTAACTCGCTTGCAGTGGTAAACAACACGTCCTCTCTAACAGCCACTATAATGCATAGGCAATAAAAACAAGTACTTTTATTATGCCAGTGAATAAGGTATGAGGAGTCTGTGTAATATATTTCTCAACAAATACTGCAATTAGAGACAACTGGGATAAAAACACTAATTAATGAATCACATTTCCCCTCATACAGAAACTATGCTGTGTAGACTGAAACAAAACCTTGTGTTGCATGGGCAAACACAGTATCTAACTAAAAACTATTGTTATTAATTACGTGTGAGTTCGATTTCCCAAGGCAGCAATAAAATTCAACCGAACATGTTAAAATTCGTAAAAGTGTTAAAACTAAGTAATATATATAATGAATGTTATGGCAGTTTCAAATATGGAATTCAGTTGAAGAGTTCAGAGAGTTAGCATTTTAACTCAATTGTCAGCTATGCTTTTCTTTCGGTTGCGCGATCTTTTGTTAATACCGCACCAATCATATGCATGCACGTTTTAATAACCTGCCTTTGCTGTCTGTTTCACGTTAGGCTTAATTATCTTAAAGGGAGAAAAGTCACAAAAGAGAAAAATGTTCCTGGTCCGGGGATTCCCTTATTCAGGTAATATTCACTAATTTCATGTTATCACTCTGTGGTGTGCCAGTATCGGTAAGTGGTGATATTATTTGATCTATTCTATGTTAAAATATTTACCCCTGAGATGGATAAGTGGCTGATAAAAAATTCCCGCGAACAATCAGAAGCAGAAACAGACTCAAAAAAAAAAAAAAAAAGACAGTATTTCATATTTTACCAGAACAGCCCGCATCGTCTTCCGAACCAAACGGTAAGAGGCAAAAAATGTAATATATGCATTTGATTTTGATTTTTGCAATATTCGCTGTGTATGTTTTGTATTGAATATAAATACAATATTATAATATATCTATTATGATTTTTTCGAGGCGGGGCCTTGAAATATTTTAATTTTTGCAAAGGGGGGCCCTGACATCCAGAAGTTTGGGAAGCACTGGCCTAGCATATATTTCACCTTCGCAAAGCGTTCTGTATATATATACAGTTGAAGCAGATCCTGTTTCCTGTAGTTGATGGCAGGGATCAGAATGTTGCAAATTCAGTATGGCATTCCTGTATTGGCAAGCATAAATCAGAGATATTGATCACTCACCATGGTATAGCATATATATATGTATGGACTGTATGTATGGACTGGCTAAACAAGTCTTCTGATCTCAATCCTAATGAGCTTGTCTTATATGCTCTGGGTAGACATGCTGCTGCTCAACGACCCTCTTCCCCAAACCTTGAAGGACTTAGTAGAGCTTTGCAGGAGCAATGGTTGCTATTGCCGAGCTTCTGGATACCATTATAAACAGTGTGAAACATTTGTGAGCATTGTGTTGCTGAGGGATTGACCGCATTCCCTATTGTGGCACTTTGACAATCTTTACAAAATAATTGACCACTGTCGTGTACCCATTTGTTACTGAATTAAACCATTTACAATTTTTGTGAGTGTTTCTTTCAGATCTATTTTATATACCGCTTTTCACTGAACTGCCTAAAAAATTGTCATCCAGTTTTTGAGTTATCACAATTTTTATCTTTGTTCCTTAATTTACAGAAGCTAGTGTGGGAGGGATGTTCTTGCAGTCTCGCCATAACATCCCGTCTAAAGTACGAAAAAAAAAAGCAGTCAGGAACCTGATAAACACCTGAGAGGAAATTTGTATTTCATAAGTCTTTAAAATTAAAATGTACAGAATGGAACTAAACTCTGCCAATTTGTGAAAACTGGAAGGTTATGATTCCCATATTTTGGGTATTCCCAAAATCTCCGTTTCCAAAAACTGGCAAAGATAACTTTGCCAGTTTTTGGAAATGGAGATTTCCTATGGATTTGTAAACTATTGTCTTGAATTTCTGGGAAATTAGGTTTTTTTTTTTTGGATAAACCATTTAGCAACAAGTGCTTACATTTATGAATCACTCAAAACATATGACAGAAAATTTGGTAAACATACACATTATACAATCTATATATAAAGGCTGTGCAAAAAAACCTACAATGATCAATACAGGTATAAACATTTTCAATCATTTTGAAATGCTTTGTTAACGTCCTTTCTCAAAAATTATGGAGAAAAACAAAATGCATTATGAGTCATTTGCTCGATTTACATAATTAAAAGTACAAAAGGCAAAAAACTACCTGCTTATGCATTACATGTTTATAATACTTCAGTGCTGTGTATGTGAACAAGAGATTAGAGAAAAGGAAACTGATGTACTTATTGAACATTTGGTGTTTGTAGTCATTCAGAAAAATAATGAAAGGAAAGCCATTTAAAAAAGAAAAAAAGGTAGATGCTCAAGTTTCTCAGTTAATGGAAAGTGGAGAAATTATATTAGACAGTTTGGCTGATAACATCCACAGGAAAGGTATAATGAAAAAAAGCAGGAATTTCAGGGATCATTCCATTTTGCACAATTGCTGTGCCCATCTGTAAAATATGCTCTCTCACACAAATTCCAGCTGAGTTAGGGCAGCTGAAATGATGGGAGCAAGTGAGTTATCTGGAGAACATGGCTATTTTCTCAGGATAGTTTGCAGGATTTAAAACACGAGTTTGTGGGAGTTAAAAGTGTCACCTATCTGTGATGCTAACTAACTAATCTTCATTTCAGCCCGACTGGATACGTGGTTAGTGTATCTGCTCTTCAATAATCCCAGAATATGAATTTTATTGCCAGTTGCGAGACCATTTCCCCGCTTACTGGAGGTCTGAAATAGGTCGGTTTGGTTTCTAAAAAAAAAAAAAATCAGCTAACGCCTTTTTATTCCCCGTATACGGGGAGTAGGCAAGGCCATTTAGCCCTATCTAACTTTTGGAGACTGAGTGGACAGTTCAATCTCCACTGGTACCAATCAGAGATAGATGGCCCAAGGCTATCACTAATTAAGCGGTACTCAGTGAAGAGAGACGGCTCAAATGTGCCGCCATCTCGTGGTCTCTAACCCTAACACAATATATTTAATGTCTGAAATAATGTGGGTTCTACAGTCGATTTTCTTGAGTTTACAGGACGAAAAACCCGCTTGCCCGTGCCAGAGATCGACTAACTCGGGAACCGGTCGAAAAAAGGCTTAGAAAAATTTCCTCTAGTCGCCGACTAGACTCGAAACCAAGTCTTCCTTCGTGCGGCCAAGCGCGGTGGTTGGCAAACGCCACATAGGAGTATAAGAAAAGTAAATAAAATACAAAAAAATATGTATAAAACTAACAAAACAGACAAAAGAAAGTCATTAGCATATTCACTATACTAATGTACTAAAACTTTTTCTGGATAAAAAACATGACATGACATCCTTGTGACCATGCAATAGATGTACCTGAACACTGGAGAGAAAAAACTTCAGATACAAGAACAAAAGGAATTGTGAACCATCTAGAGAAATTGAAGGGCAATTAAGCCAGAAAAGTTGAACAGAACCTCAATGCAAAATAAAATACATCAATATCACTATAAAATAAAAAAAATATGTAAATCCACAACAATTTGCTGCTTTCCATATATAGAGTATACACATAGCAAGATTCTTCTAAACAACCAGGAATTCAAAATAAAACTAATGAAATCTGTGATTTACTCTCCTGAGATTAGTTACTAATGTCTCATAAATTGAAGTCTGGCTGAAGCAATGGGTTTGGAAATTTTTGTACTTTCCTGGTTTTTAAGAGGAAGAACATTATCAGGGGGATCTTGTAACCCAAATCAGCCTTCTAGTTATATATTTTGTATTGCACTGTTCATGCTGGGTTGTGCCTTATGTTGCACTAGTACAGCAAGAGACATGTCCCACCATCAATGTTTCAATATACACACCGTGTCAAACATTTATGTGGCACACAAAATTCACTGAATGCTAGTTTCAGACTCCTGAGCTACACCAAGGAATTTTTGAGTTTCAGAAAATTTATGGATATAACATGAAACATTATATTTTGTTTCACAACCTCTGTAAAAATGATTCCCCCACCATTTTTGGAAATGTCATCCAAAACAAAAGAAAGTGTCAATGTAATTCTCTCATTCATAGAATTTGGCTATAGCAAATATTAATAAGAAACAAGTTGTCACACTGGAATTATGAAAACTAAGATTAAAGCTGTGTGCAAACTCAATATACACACACACGGGTTGAGTTTAAAAAAATCAGCTTTAAAATTATTTTTAACCTGGCATTATTAGTAAGGTGGGGTGTCACAGTTATAGTCTATTTAAAATCTTTGGGGTCTGTGACACTGCCAGGTTAACAAATTTCTATTCATATTAAGTTGCATAATGGATAGCAGAAGCAAAAGAAATTTTTTAAAAGCAGATTTAAGGTTTGCTGAACTACTAGTCACTACCAAATTGTGCACTGTAACTGTATGCCAATATGACAAATGTTGCCCACATAGCTGGATATCTATTATCAGCACTGATACAAAAAAGTGAAATGATTGAATTATACTGACCATCAAGATTTCATTGCAGGCTTCAGATGCATGGTCTAAGAATTGCTAAGTACCTTTAAAGGCTAATTATCACCAAGTAACAGTTCCTAAATCTAATATTCAACAAGATTATATCTGCCAACTATATGCATTCTGTGGGCAACTTTTTTTTTCTTTTTGTCATCACTGCAATAACTAATTCACTTTCAGTGGCAAAAATTCCATAGACATTTTCAAATTTGGTATTAAATTTTCCTTCTAATTTGATGTTTTACAAACATCTCTTAAGCTGTTTTAAAAATCTCAAAAATTCATTTAACAAAATTATCTGGAAAGACATAAATTGGGGAACTAATGAATATATTCAGCTTTTATTACGAATGGAAGGCTAAGTAAAATGAAAAAATGATTGCAATAGGGTTTTTTAATGCTATTTTTGCATTTTGTTTTAGCAACCTTTCATTCCCATTCTGTTTAAATTTAAATTAGCTCTGCTTACTTGGCCACTATTCTTAACTTTTTTTCACACACACCTTTATTTTTAATATGGTTCTTCCAGTGATGATATCTATTTCAATTTGATTTTTTTCACAACTTCTATATTTCAGTATTCAATTTTTGATCAATTATGTTATTTCTAACCTGACTCTTAGATCTTAAGTTCATGGCTAGACTACTCACATACTGATAATTTGATATGGCTTATCTCTCTTTTCATAAAAATTTATTCAAGTGACTTCCGACCATACCAACTTTACTTATTCTATTATATATTTCCATATTTAATCAACCACTTCCTTTAAAATGTGCCCAAATGTCACTATAGTTTTAATGTTCATCACAAAAAACGACTTAAACCTGGAAGTGACTCTTCTCCCAATGCAAGGAATATTTATATATATATATATATATAGGCATTTTCAAGAACACCGAAAGTGAGTTAGCCAGTCTCATACGAAAGGTAACAGCTTTTCCCAATAACAGGCAAACCAGAAAAAAAAAAAAAAAACATACAGCATATGTTGTGGATTGCATGGTACTGTGTAGTGTGAAGTAACCACCTGCAATCAGTCATTAGTCTCCAATGGAAGTTTTATGTAGTAACAGTAATTTCTAATATTTTAAACTTTTTTAAGTTTAATCAAAAGTACAAGATTGTCCAAAAAACTTGATAGGTGGGTTATTAATCTTTCCAAATGTCCTTTAATTGAGGACAAACTGAATGTACTTTTTAGGAATTACAGATCTGTTATGATCTCTAGATGTTTTTTTTTAATATGATTTTAACAACACATAACAAAATATCTTTCTAGTGATGAAGTAAACAATGCCTTGAAGTTTCCAAAGTTAAACATTCCTGTTTCTAAAACCTGTCTCAAAAATAATATATTGCAGTTTGCTGTAAATATTTTCAATTGAATAGTTCCTAACAGTGTTATAGTTTTAACTTGCTTAATAGACCCCTGTTAAGAATGCAATTATAATCAGTTATGTTTGAATTTCTCAGTGTCTGATAAAAAGCATTCTTAATGCTTTTTTTAATCAAAGATCATTCGTTTTATTTTTTAAATGCAAACTAAATTATTTATACTTGGCTGTTTTGTTATTTGGCATATGGTACACATTCTAAAATATCCATGCCATGCAAATAATTATGGCTAATACTTCCAATTTAAGATGAAAAAAAATCTCAAGCAGGGTGCTTAAGGGTCAAAGCTATATAACTGAGAAGCGACCTCCACATAACCTTTAAAAGAATGCAGAGAACTGACCAGGGCTTTTGACCTGCTGCCCAATCCTCATCTTTTCATGGTGCACCCTGTTAGGTATCTACCTGGATAAAGAACAAATGAGGATGGGCAAGCAATTTGGGATTTAGCTGACCAAAGTGTATTCTCATTGACTTAAACCACAGGTAAAATGATGGGAAAATATCACAGAATTTCATGCCAGCTGGAGAGTCACCAGTTAAACAAAGCCCCCATTGGTTTCAACAAGGAACCGGGGTGAAAAGCAAAAAGTCAGCTACTGGAACAAATTCTGAAACACACCCAAATCCAACATCATCAGAGTTCAAGATCGGTACTATCAACATAAGAAGCCTGAATGCCAAAAAAAAATTGAGCTAGCTGTGGAATTAGATAAGTACCAGATCGACATAATGGAGGGGGGGAGTGACTGAAAGAAAAAAGACAAAAACTGGTCTTTCTGAGCAATAAATACAAAATGTTATATTCAGACAATGAAAATCAAGGAAAAGAAGAAGTAGCCATAGTATTCAAAACTAAACACGAGGTTAATCTTGAATGGCAGGCAGTCTCAAGTAGAGTGATGTGGGCAAATATCAGAATGGGGAACTGGACAATGAAACTTATTTGTGCCTATAGTTCCACAGAAGGTTCTACTAAAGTGGAATGAGAATTTTTTGAGGCTTCAGAGAAAGCAACTGACACAATGAAAAAGAAATGCTGGTCCTCGTTGGGGATCTAAATAGCAGAGAAGAAAATATTTTGGGAAAATTTGGAGAAAAGAGCAAAGTTAATATGGCAAATACCCACTGGATTTCTGTTCAGGACATGAACTGGTTATTATTAAAACAATGTTCCAACATAAAAATATGCATAAATGCATAAATTCACATGGAGAGAAGAGGCAAAAATAAGAAGTCTCAATGACTATGTTACTGTTGATAGTGATGTTTTTCCACTGGTGCAGAAACACAAGAGTGTACAGAGGATTTGAAATTGGAAGTGATCACCATTTAGTCCTGAGCATGATAAAATTGAGTTTAAAAATTAAAAAGAACATGCAAGAAAGGTTTAAAGCAAATGAAAGTTGAGCAGCTGTCAGATGTGGACTGTAGACTAAAATACGCAAACATTATTCAAGAAAAAATGAAAGAGTTTGAGAACAGGAACCAAACCTTGGAGATTCAGTGGCAAGCCCTGAAGAAAACATTGATTGATTCAGCCAGAGAGAGAGAGATGTGGTTAGGTTGTCTGCAAGTAGAGAAAAATCAGAACTCCATGGTGGACACAGGAAATTAAAGAGGCAGTGAAGGAAAAGAAGAAAGCATATCAAAAGTTCCTGGCGAATAAATCTGATTGTGCTCTTAGAGAATACAGAGAGAAAAGTAAGAAAGCTAAACACTGTGTAAAACTAGCTAAACAAGTCATGGGAAGACTGGTAATAACAGAAAATGCAGCAATATCTCGCACAGTCCGGGTAATTGGTTCCACCGATATCCTGGACTAATCAAGGAACTAAATACATACAAAAAATGATAACTGGTTCCAAAAAAAAAATATTCTCCCTGTTTTTCAATAAATAAAACGAGGTTAATAAATTCAAATGTCTTCATCAAAAATAATTTTAAAAAAAGGCATTTTTCTTAATTTATTTTTTATTCTCTAAAAATTGCGATATGGATGTCTGCACATTTTTCTTTTTTGTTTTTTTCTCTTCATGCATTTCTTTGTAGCAATGAATTGCATTGTTTATCATTCGGCAAATTGTAAGGCTACGTTCAATATTGGGATCAACTTCCATAATATGCTCTTGCAAGGTTTCAACCATTCCAATAATTTTTGATAGTTGTTCAGCTATTAATTCTCGTGCAGGCACTTCAACACAGTCGTTGTCATCTAAGTTGTCCTCCCGTTCTTCATAAGCTCGTTGTTCATCCATGTTAATAAGTGTTTCATTATCCAGTTCATTAGTGCTCGATTCAATGCACTCAATTACGTTGAAGGAATCTAACTCTTTGAAACCAAGTTACTGTCCAATTTCCACTATGTTATTAGTGACTTCAGCAAAATGAGTTTCAAAACCAATGAAATCATTTGTGCAATGTGGTTTCATGTTTTCATACTGCTCTCATATTGCTTGCCGTTAATTCATGTCATGCTTCGCCTATATTTTCGATAATGTTTCTGATGTTGTAGCTCTTCCAAAATTTCGTTAAAGTAGGTGCATTTTCCCCTGTTGTAGCTTTTATGGCTTGCGAAAAAGTGCGGCGCAAATAATAGGCCTTAAATATCACAATGACACCGTGATCCATTGGTTGGATCACCGATTGTATTCGGTGAAAGAAAAGTTATTCGTACATTTTCATTTAAATCACAAAGACCAGTCGGATGACCGGGGTAATTATCTAAGATCAATAAAATCTTAAAATCTAATCCTTTTTCTCTGCAATAACGTTCTGTTGTAGGACAAAAATAGTTGGTGAACCAATCTTCAAATAAAACTCTTGTGACCCATGCTTTCTTATTTGAATGCCACAACACTGGGAGATTATTTTTTTGATACATTTTTAAGAGCTCTAGGATTTTATGCATGGTACACAAGCATCACTTTTAATTTGAAATCCCTGCTGCATTTCCACCTAATTACAGTGTGAGATGGTCTTTTGAAATTTTATATCCAGGGCATGACTTTTCATTGGCTGCTATAAAAGTGCGTGACGGCAACTTTTTCCAGAATAATCTCATTTCATCAATGACAGCCACCTTTTAGTATGAATTCCTTCGGATATCTTAAAGCAGCCTCTTTATCTGCATGGCAGATTCGCCAACAATACGAACATTGTGAATACCAGTTCGTTGCTTAAAACGAAAAAACCACCCACGACTTGCCGTAAAATTTTCACTAGTCCCCTCACCTTCGTTTTCTACATCATCAATAGCCTTCATGTCATTGTAACGACTTAATGCTTTGGCCTGAATTTCCATTTGACTAAGCAGAACTCGCTTTTCAGTTAAGTCTTCGATCCATATGGATAATAGCCGCTCCATATTCACCATTCGAGTGCTTCTGGTTTTAGTCACTGTTTTTGATAAATAAGAAGCCGTAGCCATACCTTGCGATTTGTACTGATCTTTTTTGATAAGTTTTCTAACTGATGACTCGTCCATTCCTTTTTCACAGCCTATTTTAGCAAAGGATGCACCTTCTTCATGAAGCTTGATTATATCGAGCTTTTGTTCTCAAGTCAGCCATTTACGTTTGTTGGTGACAGAATCACTTTCACATTTGCTTTTTGCATTCATTATGTAGTTTTTTTTAAATGGGATTAAAATTTAATTATCACAAATTCAACACTTTAAAGTTCACTAATGTCCACTGCTTGCTCGTACTATATATAGCTTACACATTAAGATGTTGAACATAATGCCGTGTTTATGTTCTCGCCGAGTCTAGGTACATACATATACAATGGAGAACCCCTCAAAAAATTGAAATATTATATCGCATAACTTTAAAACCGCACAAAAAGAGACTTGGCTGTATAAAGGGGAAAAAATGAACATTTATGTATTAAAAAAATTAATTTTGTGTACTAATTTTTTAGGATTTAAAACAGGACTATGCAAGGTATTGCTGTAAATATCAGGAAGGTGACAAAATATTTTGGAGACTGTTGAAAAAGCTTAGAAATGACGAAAGAGTGCTGTAAAAAGAATTAGAGATGATAAAGGTGACATGAAAACGGCAGAAAAAGATATCCTTGATATATAGAGTAATTACTTCAAAAAAACTGCTAAATGAAACAAGCAGTGACAGCACAGTGATAAAAAAAACACTGACCCGACATGCAATCAGGAATACATATCCATACTTGAAGTAGAAAAAGCCATCAAAAGCTGAAATGGGGAAAAGGTTGAATATCATGCTGAAAAGTGCATGATATTCAACCAGAAAACCTCAAGGGTGGAAGTATTGTCAAGGGTGAAAGGTCTTGTAGGCCTGGAACAAATTCTAGATGATTGGAGTGATGCTCTCATAGCCATATACAAAAGGGGAAATAAAACTGGATGTGAGAATTACAGAAGTATTTCTCTAATGAGTGTTCCTGGTAACATTTATGCAAGTATACTTGAGAAACGGTTCAGAAAGATTGTGGAAGGGAAGCTTGGTGAAGAACAAGCTGGATTCAGGTCAAATAGAGGCTGTGAGGGTTAGATTTTCACTTTACAACAAATAGTTAAGAAATCATGGGAATATAACAGATCATTATTTACGTTTTGTAGACCTGCAGAAGGCATATGACAAGGTGCCAAGAGAAAAGCTATTCAAACTGCTACAGTTATATGGTGTCAATGGGGTATTACATCAAGCAATATTTAGTCTTTAGTTCAGTTGTAAGTCAGCAGTTAGAATTGAAGTACAAGAAGATTGTTTGATGTTAAATCTGGTGTCAGAGGGTGTACATTATCTGCTGTTATTCATTATCTACATGGATCACATTATGAAAGAAAGCAGTATTAAACCTGATATCAAAATTGGATATGTTAATCTCAGATCTTTGCAGATGATGTTATACTTCTAAATAGATCTGCTACAAGTCTGCAAGATTCCCTGACTAAATTGAATACCTCTTGTAATAGATTTGGTATGAAGGTCAGCAATAACAAGATAAAGACAATGAAAATAGGTAGAAACATTAAAAATATCAACTTCATGGTAAGTAGAGAACATATAGAACACGTAAAACATTTCAGCTACTTAGGCACAATTTTTAGTGAAGATGGTAAATTATATATGGAAATAGACAACAGAATCAACAAAGCCAGTATGGTAGGAAGTCAACTAAATAAATTTATATGGAATAAGAAAGAAATTAGTCAAAGCACTAAATTTGCTATATAAGATAATGTTCAAACCAATTTTAACTTGAGGTGAGAGCTGGGTTAGAAAAAAAAAACACTTGATCAAAGACTAGCAACCACAGATATCAAAGTCATGAGAAAGATTAGGGGTATGAACAGATGGTATCAATGGCATTATCATATTAAAAATGAGAACATTAGGAAAGAATTTGACATTGTCAGCATCCAGGAATCTGTTAGCAGAGCTAATCTCAGGTGGTGTGGTCACTTAAACAGAATTGGAGAGGAAAGATTAGTGCAAAACAAGTGTTCTCTGCCAAGTTGCCAGGAAAAAGACCCTGAGGAAGACCAAGATATATGTGGATTAATACAGCAAAAAGTGCCTTAGAATAGAAAAATATAAGATCGGATAATGCTGAGTCTTGACAGATAATATATTGATCTAGAGGAAAATTGTTAATAGGAAGTTAGTAATGATGCAAGTTCTTCATGTAGTACTATCATAATATCCTGTACACTCCTTGAGGGTACAGGTCAGGAATTTTATTTAAATTATGAAAAATCTCATGCAGCAGTAGCATGTGCAATATTTCCAAAGAACATAATTCTTGTGCTAAATTTAATCAGGAACTCAAAAATTAACTCTTCTGCTGCAGATTTATTATATGTCTGGAGATGTGTTATTCTTTGCATTTCCCCTTCCCAATAAGTGTGTAGTTTGGGAAAGTGATATTATCAAGCACTGTTCAATGGCTGTTGACCTTTCTGTACTGTGTGGATATTTCAATAAAATAAACTTATCTGATTAAAGAAGTTTAATCCACTTACTGCATAAGAATTTTAGCAAGTGCCTGCCTTCAGCAAAGTGGTACTCTTTGCTGGCTATAATGTGCAAGATGAATTTCCAATGAAGTGCTGCTGAATTTATATGAAAAACTGCATAGGAAATCCATGAACAAGTGTGTGTGTACGTGCACGCATGCACACACACAATTACCATTATTTGGGAGTAAGAGAATAAAGTGAAGTATACAAAAATTTCAATGGTTCTGCAATATTTATAGTCTCAATCAATTCTACTTCCTGTTTAGATATGCACCCAAACATAGGAACAGAGTGAGAGCTTAATAATTTCAAAGCATTTGGGAAGTCCAATTAACCTTTTTTTCACAACAGGAAAGGAGATGAAAAATTATTTATATCCTAAAGAATACTGTTAAAGTTGACTTTCACTATGGTAAACACCACTAACAAATGATTGAAAAGCCCTGACCAAATGTCCATAGACACAATGCTGTTATTAAGGAAATTCACCAAATCAAATTATCTACTATAACATCATACTTCTGGAATCCCTATAAGTTTGCTATATACAAGTTGATTATATACTTTTGAGAGTATTCATTTTGGAGAATCAGTATGGGGGAAACAAGCATTTTCTCCAAATTCAACATAGCAAACATTTCAACTTAACCCACGATTTTATATTTTGTTTATTTATTTTTTTTGGCATCTATAATTGCTATAATAGTGTTAATTTTCATCTGTTCAGCGAGTTTTCAAAATGAGACAAACTTTAAATATTTTTATTAAGTAAATGAAGATGGTTTTAAAAAAAAAGTTGTGTATGCATGTTAATAATTTTACTTACAAAATCATCAAAATCTGCTCTCAATGTATAAAAAAAATACATAATTTTTCTTGCGTGAATGACTACATTTTGAGAATATGATCTAATGATACAATTTTGCACATACTATACATATATATTTTATGTACTCTCCTAGGCACTGATCCAGTACATGGAATATATTAATGGTTCATTACATATCCCTCCCTCCCTCCCACCCAACTAAACATGTATAAACTATTCACACTTTAACTTTTATCACTTTTTTCTTCTTTTTCTTCTTCCTTCTTGGATTCATCTTCTGTGCTGGAAGCAGTTGTATTACTGGTTCCTCCCCGTTCAGCAGCCATCTTAAATACAAATAAACAAATATTAAGTCAAAGTAATATAATAAGCATTGAAACTGATTTACATCATCATAATCATCCAGAACTGCATAAAATAAGTTATTCCATACTCTTAAATGCTGTCTTATAGTTATGATGTGCTTATTTTTAAAATTTCTGTTTGAACTCAGTTCTGTTAAAAAAAGGAATTTCCATTATAATTATCATTTCCTAGAACTGTATGTGTATATATATATATATATATATATATATATATATATATACACTTAAACTGAATTTTGGGGAACGCCCTCTTGGTGTTTTAAATATCAGGGATTACTCTATGCTACAGAATGTAGACAATTGTGACGACAACAAAAAAATCAATTTTTGTAATTATGATTCCCCAAAGTTAAGCCGGCAGATGATCCATTATATTCACTTGCAGCTGGTTCAATGGAAGCAGAAGGATGCTATGCTGATTCCTTGAAGTTAAGTTGGTCCATTATGGGACCAACAAACACACGAACAAAACACAAGACGTGTAACATTTCAAATTGTAAATAAGAAATGATTGTCAAGCTGTTTGCTAAACACTCATTTCTTGTTTACAATTTGAAATGTTACACGTCTCGTGTTTTTTCATGAAAGTTTTGTTTGTGCAATAGTTATACAGGTATGTATTAAATTTTGAAGTTTTGTACACGTAATATCAAATTAGTAAAATTAATTATTGATTATTTGCATACCATTACCCCATTAATCACAATGTCAGATAATTCAGTTAGAAAGAAGAAGAAAAGAAAAGCTATTTCTTTAGAAACTAAGATCCAAATTTTAGATAGTTTAGCAGCCGTAGAAGGTTCAACATCCTTAGGGAAATGTTTTGGATTGAACGAAGCTACTGTGAGAACAATTTAAAAAAATGAAGACACCATTAGAAAATCTGTTCTTTAATGCAGCAAAATTAGGTGCCAAGTCATCATCGTATACAAGAGACATTATAAAAGTGAAGATGGAAAAGGCCCTAGTGATGTGGATAGAAGATTGCTCACAAAAAGGTTAGACAGAAATGTCAAACAGATGCAGGAAAAGGAGCTAATAACAAACAAAAATTGTGACTTTTCTGCAAGCAGAGGATGGACTTAAAAATTTCTCAAAAGATATGTGCTTAATAAGGTAAAGATAAAAGGAGAGGCCACATTTGCAGATGAGCCAGCAGCAAGGAAATTTCTTTCAAAACTGTCTAAAATTATTGAAAATGGTGGCCACACTCCGGATCAAGCTTGGAATGCAGATGAAACCGCCTTTTTTGGAAAAAATATGCCAAGTAGAACTTATATAGTGAAATCACAAGAAAGTGGCTTTAAGGCCACTAACAAAAAAGTGTTAGTGGCTTTAAAGCAGCTAAGGATTGTGTGACTATTATTTTGCAGTAATGCTTCAGGAGATCGTATATTAAAACCATTACCCATTAATCAATCCCTAAGACTGCAGGCAATGAAGGGTGTTGATTTTGACATGTTACAAAAGAAATTTTTAATGAATGGTTCCATTCATCAATGTTTTGTTCCAGAAGTTTGATAACTGATATGCTATTTGACAGAAAAAAATCTGGACTTCAAAGTTTCATTGATTACAGACAATGCGCCTGGCTATCCTGTTTTAGAACACTCGAATGTGGAATTTTGTTTTTGTCACCTAATACAGCATCCTCAATACAACCACTAGACCAGGATGTGATCGCTACCTTCAAAACTTACTACATAAGAAGAAATTCCAATACATGTTGAATAAAGTAGATAAGAATAATTTACTGAAAGTTATTGATGTTGATGTGTGGAAGAAATTTTCTATTTTGGATCGCATCAAACTTGCTAAGTTGGCATTATCAGAATTGAAACCATCAACTTTAAATGCATGTTGGAAAGCTACTTGGCCAGAATATGTGAAAAAGAAAAATCTAGTACCTTTGTATACAACTGAATATCCCAATATCATCAGATTAGCACATGCAGTTGGCGGAGAAGAATTTGATGATTTTTCATCTGCAAATATTGAAGAATTGATGGTTGACCAGGCTGTTAGTGATGACAAAATAATAGAAGCTGTCCTTGAGAATCTCAATGAAAAAGAAGAAAAAAGTGACGATATAGAGATTCCACTCACTGCAGAATTAATTGAAGAAGGGCTTCAAATGGCTAGTAAATTGCCAAGTCATTTTCTTAGACATGATTTAATTACTGAACGATTTGTACCATTTAAACGTGAACTGAAGTCATGTATGGTGCGATATGAAGAATTATACAAAGATCTAGTCAAAACAGGATCTCAACAATTAATTACAGAGTTCGTGGTGGAAAAAAAATCAACCTACAGAATTTTTGGAAATTAGTGCTAATTTAGTTCCTTTTACTGAAGAAAAGGTTATGCCAGTGCGGTATGAACAGGATGGCCAAAGTGTTTCAAGTGATGGCAAATAAAATTTAACTAATAATCATATGTGCAGGTGTATTTGAACCTTTTCAAATTTCTGTTTTGTTAGTGACACACTATTTTCTTTAAGAAAGATACATATGTATATACGTTAAGTAAGTTTTAAAATAAAAAATATTCCATTAAAAATAAATAGTTTTATTCAATGATTTTCGTATGCTTTGTTTGAAAATAACTTATTGTTCGTATCAGGTTTTCACATCTGGAACCATTCTTCTATTTTTTTCATATGCAGTGTATTCTTTTTTACACGTTTTTTCTGGAACCAATATATGAAGAATCGAGTGTATTTGTATATCATTTTAATTAGACTGTGAATACATGTTGAAATAACTATGTTTCAGCCACCTTGTTACATTCTATGCTGTCAAATAGTCTGTTTTTTCCTAGAAAACTCTCTGCACTTTTAGCTTAAAGATTATTATCTGAAGACTAAGTCTTGGTATTAATGTATCATATGCACTGCCTTTTCAGAACACAACAAACAAGGTTTTTCTGTTTTTATCTAGGCATTACTTCATCTCAAAATAACTATTAACACTCTGCAAGTCTTGTGCAAATTTGTTATGTCTGTTCATAAGAGTTCCCCAAAAAAATCTATGCAGAATACATTAGGTTAATTTCAAAGTCAGTTTCTTTCACTCTTTCCAATCATTTATCCTGTTGTGCTACATACCTAACAATAGTAAAGATATATATTTAGCATGTTCAGCATCAATGTGCTTTTCACCCTTCTCAATTTTGGGATTACTATAAAAATATTCCTTTCCAGAATCTGTCCTACTATTTAATATAAGAAATTTCACTTACCTTTTTGTAAGCCATTTCAAACAATTTTAGAGAAGCCTGCTGGAGGTCATGAGTTGCTTGCCTTATTGACTCAGGAGTTTCGCTATCTTTCTTGGACAGCAACTGCCGTACATTCTCAATCTTTTCTTTTAACTTGGTACACTACAAATTTTGAAATAAAGTTAAAAATTAATTTTCTAAAGTATTCCAAGTGTAATTTTTTAATACAGCATTGTTACAATAGAATCTAGCCCCTTTTACAAAACCCAATTAGGGAGTAAGTGGAGTAATTGGATAATGGGCTAAAAAAAATGTGCACTTGGGTAGAAAATTTTTTTTTCTCTCTCTCACACACACACACAGTACATTAGTACCATAGATAGGTTCAGGTTACATATTGAGAAACTCTGCTTTTGAAACCAAATGTAGAACTATTTTTACCATCTAATAAGCAGTTTTGTGTTCCGGCAACAGGTAGTCAAACATGTTTACGATTTCAGATATACTATAGACAGGAAAAACACTAAATGATGTTATTTGTTACTGCATAGAATGTATTCCTTTTTTAGAACTTTGTATTTTTTTATGTGCTCAAAATTTACAGTACCTATTAATGTGATTAATTTTGCTGACTGATGGTAGCTTTATATAAGAAAACAGATGTTACCTGTTTTCAGTATGACCATAAGTTATATTGTCCATTTCCCCTTTTTGAAGTGTGCCCACATCACTACTTGAAACTGCCTTCTAATCAAGAAGTTTATCTTTGTGTTTGGTGTTGAATGCTATCGCTACCCCTTTCTTTCCTTTATCATTGTTATTGTTACTTGAATATAACATACTATACTTATTTAGTAAGATATCACCTGTTTTTGCCTATTTTATTTTGAGATTATTTATGTATATATAATGTTTTAAGACCTCACTTTGAATCACAGCCAAAGTGCTAAAAGTACTTTATGTGTGGGACACGGGAATACAGAAATCCAGCTTTAGTGACCAAGCGTGAAAGATTTTCAAGCTACTTCAGGCCTAGAGTAAGGCAAGCAAATTAAATGAAATTACTACCTGTCTTTAGATAGTAAATGAAATTCATCTACTATCTAAAGACATTAAAAATTGCATTGCCACAGCAAAATCAAACCCTCAGGTCATTGGTTGGAGAGTAGTAGGTAGCAGTGTTAAGGACTTAGCCAATTATACTCTAACCAAGTGAAAAATAAACTTTCAACATCTTTCTCTAAATCCAGAGTAATTTATTAAAAAAAAGGGTGGCACACCATTTGACAACTCCTATAGGTAGAGATGACCTGCTAATGCTTCTGCCTGGTATCTCCGCTTGGGCCTGGCTCCCACTGAAGAGACCTCAATAAAGGTCGAAACTAGTCTGGGTTGTGGCCCTTCCCTTAATGCATAACATTAGACATATCCACAAGGAGATGCGTTTTGCATTATAGGAGATAATGAGATAGGGGTGTTGGTAGCTTGCTCCACCTTTGCAACGAGTTGCCCTAGTGTTGTACCACCTTATCCCAGTCTTGAAGATACTTTCAGGCGCAAACTTTGTTTGCTCAAACTTGGATAAAGGATTAAACTAAATTTATTAAAAAGCCAACCATTAAAAAATCCAGTTAAGAGATAGATTTACACAGTTTGCTAAGCAGGAACCAAAAATTACTTTTGCATGCCTTGAGGTGTGATACAATCTCCAAACACCTGTGAATTCCGTTATGACTGCTGGCATAACAGAATTCACAGGTGTTTGGAGATCTATTTAATCAAATGTAATTGACTTTTTTTTTTCACTTTTTCACAGATATTTAAGAGCAAGAAATATTTAATTCAGAGTTGCCAACTAGACTGAAATTGTGGTACAAATATGGCATCAAAATAAATTTTGTGAAGTGGACCAAGTGTTTTGAAAACAGACGTACTCACTTTTTTCATGCAGTACTAATTTCCCAGCTTTTACTCCAAACATTTTTAATCCAGGCCTCTTAAACAAAAATGAAAACCACTCCATCCCTGCCTCCAAAACTTGTCTTTTCAAATAATTTTATTTCAATTTTAAATTCCAGCTACAAGTACTGGAAAAAGGGACCATGACTGGTGAACAATACTGAAATGAAATTCTTCAATGTCATGTTCAATTGTTCCGCAGTGCTGCAGGAGAAGAATTCATATTTATGGATGACAACATGCCACAGCACATTGTACACGAGCAGATGGAGATACTTCTGCTGAAAACTGAGGATATTAATCAAATCGAGTAGAAAGCACACTCTACAGATTTCGATCCTATAGAACGTGTTCTGGATGCAATAGGGAGATGCAGTTTTCTGCTCGAAATTCCCCTACAGAAAACAAACAAGGCCTTATCCTTGTTCTGAAGGAGGAGTGGGCCAGTTAGTCTGAAGAATTATGAATCTCTTGGCGCTGAACATGGTAACATGTTGTCAGAGCTGCATCGCAGTTCAGGATGGACATATTCCATACTGAGATGTCTCTCTGCATAGTTTTCTGTAAGCACTGTACATTAATTCCTTAACTACGTCTGGGAAAATTTGTAACTTTTGCAAAAACATATTGCAATTTAATCTGTACAAAATTTATAACACATTTTTTGTATAATATGCTAACAATTTTATGTCCACATTTGGCTGCAGTCATGAAAACTTTTTCATATACAAATGAACGAACGAACGAGGATGGGTTGGCGATTTCGGATTTAGCTGACCAAATTTTATTCTTATTGGCTTAAACCAAAATACAAAAATGATAGTACAACATGACAAAATTTCATGCCGGATAGGGCGTCGCCCAGTTAAACAAGGACCCCATTCTTTTCGCCAGGAAACCAGAATGAACAGCAAAAAGTCAGCTACTGGAACAAATCTGAAAACACACCCCAATTGAACATCACCAGAGTTAAAGATCGGCACTATCAACATAAGAAGCCTGAATGGCAAAGAAATGCAGCTAGCTGAGGAATTGGATAAATACCAGATCGACATAATAGGGGTGACTGAAACAAAAAAGACAAAAACTGGTGAGATCTTTATGAGCATTAAATACAAAATGTTATATTCAGGCAATGGAAGTCAAGGAAAAGAAAGAGTAGCCATACTATTAAACTCTAAATATAAGGCTAATCTTCTTGAATGTCAGGCAGTCTCAAGTAGAGTGATGTGGACAAATATCGGAATGGGGAACTGGACAATGAGACTTATTTGTGCCTATGATCCTACAGAAGGTTCTACTAAGGTAGAAGTGGAGGAATTTTTTGAGGCTTTAGAGAAAGCAACTGACACAATGAAAAAGGAAAAGTTGGTCCTTGTTGAGGATCTAAATAGCAGAGTAGGAAATGATTGTCAGACATACAAAAATATTTTGGGAAAATTTGGAGAAAAGAGCAAAGCTAATAATAATGGCAACTACCTGTTGGATTTCTGCTCAGGACAGGGAATGGTTATTACTAACACCATGTTCCAACATAAAAATGTGCACAAATTCATATGGAGAGAAGAGGCTAGGAATAAGAAAAGTCTCATTGACTATGTTATTGTTGATAGTGATGTTTTCTCCCTTGTGCAGGACACCAGAGTGTACAGAGGATTCGAAATTGGAAGTGATCACTATTTAGTCTTGAGCTGGATAAAATTCTTTGCATATTGCAAAGAATAACATTTTTAACAAAGAATAAAGTTTTAAAGCGAATAAAAGCTGAGCAGCTCTCAGACGTGAACTGTAGACTAAATACACAAAGATTATTGAAGAAAGAATGAAAAGGTTTGAAAACAGGAACTAAGCCTTGAAGAATACCTGATTGATTCAGCCAGAGAGGCATGTGGTGAGATTGTCTGCAAGGATAGAAATATCAGAACTCCATGGTGGACACAGCAAGTTAAAGAGGCAGTGAAGGAAAAGAAGAAAGCATGTCAAAAGTTCCTGACAAATAAGTGAGCTTGTGCTCTTAGAGAATACAGAGACAAATGTAAGAAAGCTAAACTGTGTAAAACTAGCTAAACTGTGTAAAACTAGCTAAACAAAAGTCATGGAAGGACTTTGGCAAGAATATAGAAAATAAATATCAACAAGGTGGCAAAATATTCCAGAGGTTGTTGAAGAAGCTTAGAAATGGAGGAAAGAGAGGCTGTAAAAGGAGTTAAAGATGATAAAGGCGACATGAAAATGGCAGAAAAAGATATCATTTAAGTATGGAGCAATTACTTCGAAAAATTGCTAAATGAAAAAAGCAGTGATAGCATAGTGGAAAATAACACTCAACAGGCATACAGTCAGGAATACATATCCATACTTGAATTAGGAAAAAGCCATCAAAGGCTTGAAATGTGGAAACGCAGCAGGAGGATGATTTCGACCAGAAATGTTGAAGTATGATGGTATAAAAGTCTTACATTGGCTGCACTGCATAGTACAGCAGGCCTGGACAGAGGGACGAATTCCCGATGATTGGAGTACAGCTCTCATAGTATCCATATATAAATAGGGAAATAAAACAATATGAGAATTACAGAGGTATTTCCCTACGGAGTGTTCGTGGTAAGATTTATTCAAGTATACTTGAGAAATGATTGAGAAGAAAAGCTTGGTGAAGCACAAGCTGGATTCAGGCCAAATAGAGGCTGTCAGGATCAGATCTTCACTTTACAACAAACAGTTGAGAAATCATGGGAATATAACAGAGATCTGTATTTATCTTTTGTCGATTTGGAAAAGGCATATGACAAGGTGCCAAGAAAGAAGCTATTCAATACACTACACTTATATGGTGTCAATGGGGCATTACATCAAGCAATACTTTCTGTATGTTTGGGATTCAGTTCCAATGAGAACCAGCTTTTATGTCTGCTGCTTCCACCCACCATTCAGTTTTGTATTCTAAAATTTGTTCACAATTCTGAAATTAATACCATTCAATAAGTTTATTTCTATGTTTAATGTTGAATCCTATAGCTACTACTTCCTTTCCTTGGTTATTAAGGCCAGAATATTCCATTTTATAATTATTATATAGAAATATCGCTGATGTTGCAATCTTCTACATGTCATTTACACCGATTATATTAACTCAGTATTTCTCCAATTCCTCTGTCACCTCCTTTTATAGTGACAACTCTCATCATCATGTTGAATACAGATTAAACCATCATCATCAAATTCCTGCCATGTACTCTCAAGGGGTGTACAGGATATGACAGTACTACATGAAAAAATTACATCATTACTAACTTCCTATCTACAATTTTCCTCCAAATCAGTCTGTTACTTGTCAAGACTCCAACATTATCAGATCTTATATTTCTATCGTCTAAGGCACTTTGTACCGTATCAATCTACCTATATCTTGGTCTTCCTCTGGGTCGTTTTCCTGCCAACCTGGCAGAGAACACTTGTTCTGCTAATCTTTCCTCTCCCATTCTATTTAAGTGACCATACCACCTGAGATTAGCTCTGCTAACGCATTCCTGGATGCTGACAATGTCAAGTTCTTTCCTAATATCCTCATTTTTAATATGATATTGCCATTGATGCCATCTGTTCACGCCTCTAATCTTTCTCAGGACTCTCATATCTGCGGTCTCTAGTCTTTGGTCAAGTGTTTTACTTCTGATTTTGCTGATTTGAAATAGACAACAGAATCAGCTTTGCTGAATCTGTTGTCTATTTCTATATTTAATTTACCATCTTCAGTAAACATCGTGCCTAAGTAGCTGAAATGTTTTACTTGTTCCACAGAACTCTGCCTATTTTCATTGTCTTTGTCTTTTTATTGCTGACCTTCATACTATATCTATTACAACAACTATTCAATTTAGTCAGAGAATCTTGCAGATTTGTAGCAGATTTATTTAGAAGTATAACATCATCTGCATAAAGCAAAGAGCTGACATTAACATCTCCAATTTTGATATCAGGTTTAATACCACTTTCCTTCATAATGTGATCATATAGATAATGAATAACAGAGGGGATAATGTACATCCTTGTCTCACACCAGATTTAACATTAAACCATCTTCCTGTACTTCCTTCAATTCTAACTGCTGACTTACAACTCAAATGAAGACTAAGTATTGCTTCATATAATGCCCTATTGACACCATATAACTGTAGCATATTGAATAGCTTCTCTTTCTTGGCACCTTGTCACATGCCTTTGTCAAATCGACAAAACTTAAATACAGATCTTTGTTATATTCCTATGCTTTCTCAACTATTTGTCGTAAAGTGAAGATCTGATCCTGACAGCCTCCATTTGGCCTGAATCCAGCTTGTTCTTCACCAAGCTTTTCTTCCACAATTCTTCTAAACCATTTCTCAAGTATACTTGCATAGATCTTGCCAGGAACACTCAGTAGAGAAATACCTCTGTAATTCTCACATTCAGTTTTATTTCCCTTTTTATATATGGGTACTATGAGAGCTCTACTCCAATCATATGGAATTCGTCCCTCTGTCCAGGCTTTCTGAACTATGCAGTGCAAGACTCTTATACCATCATACTTCAGCATTTCTGGTCGAATATCATCTACTCCTGCTGCCTTTCCACATTTCAAGCGTTTGATGGCTTTTTCTACTTCAAGTACGGATATGTATTCCTGACTGCATGCCTGGTCAGTATTTTTTACCTCTGTGCTGTCATCACTGCTTGTTTCATTTAGCAGTTTTTCAAAGTAATTACTCCATACTTCAAGAATATCTTTTTCTCCTGTTTTCATGTCACCTTTATCATCTCTAACTCCTTTTACAGCACTCTTTCCTCCATTCCTAAGCTTCTTCAACAACCTCCAGAATATTTTGCCACCTTCTTGATATTTATTTTCTATATTCTTGCCAAAGTCCTCCCATGACTTTTGTTTAGCTAGTTTTACACACTGTTTAGCTTTCTTACATTTGTCTCTGTATTCTGTAAGAGTAAAAGCTGACTTATTTGCCAGGAACTTTTGATATGCTTTCTTCTTTTCCTTCACTGCCTCTTTAACTTCCTGTGTCCACCAGGGAGTTTTGATTTTTTTATCCTTGCACACAACCTCACCACATGCCTCTCTGGCAGAATCAATCAATGTTTTATTCAGAGTTTGCCACTGAATCTCAAAGGTTTGATTCCTGATCTCAAACTCTTTCATTTTCTTTTCAATAATCTTTCTGTATTTTAGTCTGCAGTTCACATCTGAGAGCTGCTCAACTTTTATTCGCTTTAAAACTTTCTTACATATTATTCTTTTCAATATGAAATTCAATTTTATCCTGCTCAAGACTAAATAGTGATCACTTCCAATTTCAAATCCTCTGTACACTCTGGTGTCCTGTACCAGGGAGAAAACATGACTATCAGCAATAATATAGTCAATGAGACTGTTCTTCTTCCTTGCCTCTTCTCTCCATGTGAATTTGTGCACATTTTTATGTTGGAACATGGTGTTAGTAATAACCAGTCCATGTCCTGAGCAGAAATCCAACAGATATTTGCCATTATTATTAGCTTTGCTCTTTTCTCCAAATTTTCCCAAAATATTTTTGTATGTCTCACAATTATTTCCTACTCTGCTATTTAGATCCCCAACAAGGACCAACTTTTCCTTTTTCATTGTGTCAGTTGCTTTTTCTAAAGCGTCAAAAAATTCCTCCACTTCTACCTTAGTAGAACCTTCTGTGGGACCATAGGCACAAATAAGTCTCATTGTCCAGTTCCCCATTCTCATACTTGCCCACATTACTCTACTTGAGACTGACTGCCATTCAACAAGATTAGCCTCGTATTTTGTGTTGAATACAATCGCTACTCCTTCTTTTCCTTGATTGTCATTGCCTGAATATAACATTTTGTATTTATTGCTTAGAAAGATCTCACCACTTTTGGTCTTTTTTGTTTCAGTCATCCCTATTATGTCGATCTGGTACTAATCTAATTCCTCAGCTAGCTCCATTTCTTTGCCATTCAGGCTTCTTACGTTGACAGTACCAATCTTTAACTCTGGTGATGTTGAGTTGGGGTTTGTTTTCAGATTTGTTCCAGTAGCTGACTTTTCGCTATTCGCCCTGGTTCCCTGGCGAAAACAACAGGGGCCTTGTTTAACCGGGCGACGCCCCAGCTGGCATGAAATTTTGTCATGTTGTACCATCATTTTTTATTTTGGTTTAACCAATAAGAATACAATTTGGTCGGCTAAATCCGAAATTGCCAGCCCATCCTCGTTCGTTCAATATCAAATTAGATACCCAACAGGGTGCACCACGAGAAGGTGAGGATTGGACATTAGGTCAGAAGCCCTGGTCGGTTCTCCGCATTCCTTTAAAGGCTATGTGGAGGTCTCCTCTCAGTTATACAGCTTTGACCCTTAAGCACCCCATTGACAACTCTTAATATTAATAATTCCTATCTTAAATTCTCTTGAATTTGAGGTTTTTAACTAATTAAATTTTTAATGCCTGTCCTGGTCCCCTGATGATAACAGGAGACCAGAACAGTTTGTTCACAAAGTTACTTTGGCAGCAATCATCACCAATTGATAACATGATATTACTACAGGAAAAGTTTACATAACTAACTTCCAATCAAAAATGTTTAACCAAATTATCATCAATTAAAGGCACTTCCCTCTAAAGAGATTATGGGTCTAGGTCTTTTTCTTGCTATCCTGAAATCAACAAAGTGTTTTTCACAGCTTTCCCTTTCCCATTTTATTTAAGAGTGGCCATACCACGTGAAATTAGCTGTGTTCACACGTTCTTGAATGCTAACGATGTTAAATTCTTTCCTAACAGCTTAATTTTTTAATATTCTGTCACTGATGCCAACTGTAATTTTTTTCTCAGAACTCTCATTGCTTTGGTCACCAGCCTAGGATAAAATGTTTTATTTATAACCCAGTTCTTATATCCATAAATTAAAATTGGTTTGAACACATACAGCAAACTTAGTGTTTTGAATAACTTTTCTCTTATTCCATATAAATTTATTTAGTTGACTCTTTACCATACCAGCTGTTTGTTTATTCCATTGTCTATTTCCATTTTTAATTTGCCATATTCACCATAAAGTATGACTAATTAAGTTGAAATGTTTTACTTGTATAGGTTCTCTATTCAAGATGCAGCTGATGTTTCCAGCGTCTGCAAATTTTCATAGTTGTCTTTTTATTGCTGTTTTCATATCAAATTTTTTACAATAGTTATTCAATTTAGTTAAGGAGATGAAGCCAATTGCCACTTTTTTTTTCATAATATGATCTATATAAATGATGAAGAACAATGGAAATTGCACCCTTGCCTTACACCTGATTTTACATCAGCCCATCTTTTTTGCACTTGAATTATGTGGACTAGAATTTAAATATATGAATTGCTTACATAACATTCCATCATTTATCCCATATAATTGTAGCAATTTGAAACGTCTTTTTTACATGAAAATCTCATCCTGACAAACCCCTATTTGGACTAAACCCAACTAGTTCTCCAAATTTCTCTTCAATTTTTTTTATTTTTTTATTTTATTTTATTTTTAAGCCAATTCTCTAATTTGCTTGCATAAATCTTGCCTGGAACACTCAGTAAGGAAATTCCTTTGTAATTCTCCCATTTAGTTCCATTTCTCTTTTTAAAGATGGGTACTTCATATTTAAACTCTACTCCGATCATTCAGAATTCAGCCACCTGACCAAGCCTTCTGAATTATGCAGAGCAGCTTAAATTGCAAAACTTTCATACCTCCATTTTGAGCATTTCTGGTTGAATATGACCTACTCCAGCTGCTTTTCCACATTTCAGGTTTTTGATGTCTTTCCTGATTTCCTTCCTGTTGAGTGTTTTCTATCACTACACTGTCAATGCTTTTTTCCTCTAGCAATCTTTCAAAGTAATCATTCTGAACATCTGGAATATCTTTATTTTCATTTACATGTCACCTTTTACAGTACTCTTCCCTCAATTTCTAAGATTTTCAATAGCATATAGAATATCTTCCACCTTCCTGATTTATATTCTTACTGGTTTTACACACTGCTTTGCTTTCTTACATTTTTCTCTGTATTCTCTCAGTATACAAGCTGACTTATGACTGCCTCTTTAACTGGAGAAGTCCACAAAAGGGGTTCTGATTTTTCTATCCTTGCAGACAGTTTCCCTGTATGACTAAGTCTGCAAGGTTTGGTTCTTGTCTTCAAACTCTAGATTCCTCCCTCTTCAATAATATTTGTATAACTGGATCTAGTTCACATATGAAAACTGTCCTATATGCTTTTCTTCTCAATATAATATTCAATTCCTGTATTATTTAGTATCCTGAACAAGTGTGGTATGGAAATCAACAAAACAGTCAAAGAGACTTTTATTTATTTATTTATTTTTTGTCTTCTCTGCATGCAAATTTGTGCACATCTTTATGCCGGAACTTGGTATCAGCTAAGATATGTCCTGAAAAGGAATTCAGCCAGTACATTCCATTATTATACCTCTCTTTGCTCTCCAATTTTTTCCAAAATGTTCTTATATACATCTGCTATTTAGATTCTAAATAGCAGAATATGCATGTTAGCAACCAGGGCTGTTTTTATGCACAGGCGCATGAGGTGCCTTGGGCTCTACCCACCTTGGGAAGAGTGTAAGTAAGGCCCTATTAGCAGCTAACACAACCGGAAAAAGTCCTCAAAATCTCCCTTCTGTGGGACCTTCACTCCACTTAATATTGCCTACCATTCAAGATTGTCCTGTTTAGTGTTGAATACTATAGATACTCCTTCCTTTCCCTATCATTATTACCTGAATATGATATATCTCAATTTACTTATAAGAATACCACCTGTTTTAGTCTTCTTTGTTCAGCAACACCAGTTGTGTTGATATGGTAATTCTCTAATTTTTCTGCAGGTTCCACTTCTTTTTTGGTTGATGGTGCTTATCTTAAATTCTGCCATTGCAGAGTTAAAGATCAGTCCAGTAATTAGTTTTTCATTGTTTTCCTGACAAATAGCAAGAACCATGTTCATCTATGTGATACCTAAGTCAGCATTACATTTCATTGTGCTGCACTATCAATGTTTTGTTTGAAACTAAGAGGAATAAAATTTCATTGACTAAATCCCAAACTGCGAACCCAACCTTGTTCATTCAGTGTCAAGAGCAGATACCTACTAATGGGGTGCACCACAAGAAAGAGAGGAGGACCTGACATGAGGTTAGAAGATCGAGATGATTCACTGAATTCCTAAAAATTCAATGTGCAGGTGTCCACCTAGTTATCTAGCTTTGATCCTTCAGCAACTCCCTACTTAGGTAGCAGTGGTGGCAATTAAAAAAAAAGTTATGAAGTAATATTGTAGCAGATGTTTGCTATCTCAAGGCAGAGTATAAACCCATAGCGTCATGTGAATATATTAGTTTATGATATCAATGGGAACATTTTATTTACGAAATAAAAGTTCTTACCTCATCACCAGGTAGCTGATCTTTAAACTCTTCCATTTTTGTTTCCGTATCATGGATTATACCTTCTGCTTGATTTACTGCCTCTACAATTTCCTTTAAAAATAAAAAAAAATCTACTATTTCCTTACAAAAACTTTTTACAAGAATACTAAAAATGGTAGATCTAATTCAAACTTTTTAAAGGAAAAGCATGTTAAATGATAACAGCCTCTGGAGGGTTAGACAAAACCACCTATATCATCCATACTGCCTAGTGCAATCGAATTCAAAAAGTTGCAGTGGGTAGGTTTTTTTTTTCTTTTTTTAAATGGAAGATGCCTGTATTTCTAAGAAAATTGTAAATGGTATTTTTTTGTTAGATCAAAAGGGAAACCAAGCGCAAGATGGATAAATACCACCTGTCAGAATTATAAAACCATACTACAATGCCCAAACTAGAGAAGCAAGACCTTTGAAGGCAGCTATGGTAGCAATAAATCCAGGAGGCCAAGATTAGCTGTGGACTGTACAGCAATAGGAAGAAAATCCTTTAAGAGATGAGAGCAGAGTTTCCCAACACAATATACTGAGTACCAGTAAAATGTGATATCTCTACCAGATTATTGAACTACCTAAAATTTATAATCATGTAAGTATATAATATATATTTACAATAAAATGAGCAGAAACAAAACAAATCTGGAACACATTTATCACACCTGACTAGTCAATCTCATAACTTCTGCCACTATTCTTATATTTAGTATTCTTAAAGAGTTCTGATTTGGCTTTGATAGTGGCACTGATGGGAAGTCCCTAGCAACTATAACCATAAGGTCAGTCTATTGTGTGTATGTGTTCTCTATGCTATCTTATGAGTAACATGTCTTCAAGTGAAAGACCCTTGTTACACCAGAGGTTGGGTGATTCATTAGAAGTTTATTGCTCCAAGGACAGCAAAGGTCATGCCATGCCAAGCAAAAGGTTAAAGCATAACTAAAGGTGGTAACAGTAAATAGTAATAAAGAGATAAATTAGTAAATACCATGTTATGTACAAAAAAAAAAAAAAGAAAATAATAATAACCAAACCATTACCTACATATAAATATAATATATTAATCAAATGTGATTGTATAAATTCTTTTAAAAAAATTAAAAACTTCATGCAATTTATTCAAGTCTAATAAGATCTGCCTGAGTGTAGTAAATTCCTTTTTTTCTCAAGTGGAATGCAGGCACTCCTAACAAACATGACAAATGATGAGATGCATATTGCACTAATGACAGTGCATAGGTGAATCATCAGCCCTCGATAAATAAGAATGTGTAAGGTGACCTGTGGGGCCTAGCCAGCCCTGCTTCCTCTCTTCTATTTCTCCACTGCCTTGACTGCCAATGTTTCCTGTCATGCTGACAGTCATAGAAATTATTTTTATCAAAGATAATTTCCAAATGGCCATCATCTTACTGCCTGTAGTCTATATATGGAACTGACAAACACCATAAAAATTATCAGCTGATCTAGCAGTTGCAGTCTCATTTGCCTCAATTCTAATATGGTTGAGAATCCAGCACAACTGAATATTAAAATTAAGAACCTTCAAATTTGTGCAAGAGTTGTAGAATCTCACAAGGCACTGGATGTGGATTGTACATGGGAAAAGAGATGGCTTGGAAATCATACAGTTTTAGAAGAAGTTTCTTTTTTATTAGCACAAGTGCAAGCTGAACTGCATACAACTATATCATATAATTACTGCAATGAACTGGGATCTGATTGGATATGACAAAATCAGGAAATGTAACAGCACAACTGATGAGGTCTCAGATACTGAATCATTATTATAGAGTGGAAGATAATCAGTGTTCTATGTATATTAAACAACTGCTTATAGACAGATGGAGCATGAGACTTCTTAGTTGGAATAGTGAGAAGTAACAGGATGGAATGCAAACCTGCCATGGAAGAATGCTGTTATATTTGGTGCAGATAACGTTGTCACATTCTTGTCAATTGCTTGCATAATCTAACATTGATACTGAGCTTTCCAATGTAGAGATATAACACTAGTCCATGAAGGATGTTCTGGAAGAGATTTCAGTTTTAATCTAAATGATAAAGCCAGTTCCTCTGCTTCAACATAAAGGCTTGGATTAGGTAATGTGTAGAAGGCACCAGTAACTATCCATTATACCCTGATGGTGGATGAGATTCAACCATTGCAGGCTACTCTGCCTTGCAGAACCATAGACTGAAGACCCAAAATCCAGCTTTAAACTATAAGTGCAAGATAAAGACAAAGCAATGTAGATTGATCTGCATCCCACTTAGTAGAGGAGAGAGTGCGAAGGAGATTCGATGCTCTCTTGAACTTTTCACTTAATCGATGAATGTAAGTTTTCTGTCAAAGATGAGTCCAAGAACCTGGCTTCTATTGTTACTGGAATAACACTTTATCCCATTCTTAACAAAGAATATGGGTGAAGAGTAATTTTTGACAGAAGCATACACACTTTTTTCTGCTGAAAACACAAACTCGTTACTAAGAGCCCATGCATAAACATGATCAATTGCTTGCTAAACTTGTCTTTCAAGTGTCCTCATGTTACAAGAATGAGAGTAAATTGTGAAGTTTTCAACACGTGGAAGGAAGCTATTCAGTGATTGAGTTAACTATGAGAGCAAAGTGTGTCACACTTAAGACAGAATCTTGGGGAATACCTTCTTGATATGGCTGAGAAAGTGTACTGTATACTAGATAGAATTTGAACCAAAGACAATTCGAATGAAGTGCAAATTCACTCTTGCAACTGCTATGGGGGTGGTGGGGGGAATGACCAGCTTTGATAAAAACTGCTAACAGAAAAGTTAATGTTATCCAAAATAATTTTAGATAAGAAAAATACTGTAATATCCAGTTTCAGCATCAATGATTTTTTTTAAATTTAATTTACTTTAATTTTTTTTTGAAAGGCTAGTATTAAACACCCTAAGTGGGATTGTGAAATACTACTGTTCCACAAAATAAGTTTGTTGTTTATGAAGAGTTACAATTCATTGTCACTAATAATGGTGTAGTGAATTTCCTATAGAACATTATTGTGGCTGGGGGAGGGGGGGGGGGTTCTGATTAGTAGTTTCTGTTTGTTACAGAGTGAATTGTTTTAGTTTGCTGTAGTGAGAGTCAAGTATATATGGTTGTGTGTTTATGTCTAGTCCTTTACAGAACAAAGCATGAAATTGAAAGACAGCAGCTGAGAGAAGAGAAAAAAACTAGAAGGTAAGGAGAAATTTTTTTCCAGTCATTCTATGATAAGAGTAGTATTTAATTAAAGTGTGTCAAAATCTTGTTTTCCTAGTGTGAAAATTAATATTAGTGATGCTGTCGGGATGGAGGTAAGGTGAAAATTGATTGATTTAGCTGCAACTAATGACCTGAAAAGTGAGAAGTGTTGTATGAAGGAGAATGTGAATGAGTTATGGAAAGAAGTGAAAAGAAGGGGGGGGGGGTGAAGATTATATGTCTGTTGCAACACTATGATAGAGGCAATGATAGCATATAAACCAATACACAGATTGTGTTTGTGGACTTATGATCCGAATTTATATAATGGACAGATTTATATAATGCTTATTGATTGCACTTAAATGGATTTGAAGTTAGGTATCTAGGTATGCTCGTTGAGAGTGTAAAGGTGCAAAGTCGGGAAAACTAAAGCAATTAGTTTTCCTGACTTACTGGGTTAGTATGGGTGTCTATACATCGACTGACAGGTGAGTCGATGTACAGGCGCCCATGAGGCAAGTGAGTGTGAGATGGAATAAAAAAATGCAGCATCTAGTCTTTCAAGCAACAACACTGATGTTGTTGCTTGAAAGACTAGATGCTGCATTTTGGGGTAGTCAATTCAGGATGTAAAGATAGTTGGAGACATAAGAAAATGCTACAACTATCTGTATATTAATGGTAGAAGTTTCAAGAATAAGAGGGAGGAGTGTTTTTTTTGCCACTGGTTAACACAACCTTGCCAAAAGTTACAGGCATTAGTGAGATTTAGCTAACAGCAGATGATGATGTGGTTACAAAGATAGAATGTGAAGGGTTTTAGTATTTTCAGGGAGGACAGATAAACTGCAGCAAAAAAAAAAAAAAAAAAAGTAGGAGACAGGTGGGTGGATGACAGTTCTTTTGAGGTAATTTAGTGTGAGATTAAGGCTAATAGGACAAAATATAAGTCAAAGGGTTCTAGAGATGATATGCATAAGAAAATCAGTATAATAAGTGTAAATCAGAGATAATTACTTGAAACAGCATGTGATGGAAAGGACTAGGGGTGTGAGAGGGTTGTAAGCTGGTCAAGGAATCAGATCTGTCCATATTTTATTTCGTGTGCAACATATATGGAAAACGTTTTAATTTCTTTTTTCGTGAAGTAAAGTCAGCAGTGTGAGATATATGCGAGGGCAAGTTATATTTGAGTAAATGTGATAGTCTGACAGTATGGACAAAACATAACGGATGTCGATTTTCATATGAAAAAGTATGTAAAGTTATGCATTTTGGGATAAGCAGATTACAAGCTTTGTACTATGTTGATGAAACTATTCCAGGAAACTGGTGAAGCTAGGGATTGGGGGAGAGATCTGAAGTTTAGAGGGCATGTTGTTAAGATTGCCAAGCTGGCTCATAGGATTGCTTGATTTTTGAAGAACACACTAAGAAACAGAGACAAGGAAGTAGTCATTGCTCTTTATAAGGACTTGATATGTCCACATCTGTATTATTCTGCTCAAATCTGGTCACCTGGGTTTCTTGAGGATGAAGAAGTGGTGGTGAAGCTGGCGAGTGGTCTGTAGAATGCTCCTTATAAGGATAGATTGAGAATCGATAGGTTGCAAAAGGCAAAAAAAGAGGGGATGTGACTGATACAGAGGAAATATTTCAGCACCTGGCTAGAATGGGCAGAGCAAGAAGTTATTCCTGGGGGATTGAGTAAGAGTGTGGTGTGTATATATATTTAAAATGGTAAAAATAATGCATAAAGTTAAATTTTCGAGCGTTTCAGAAGATAAGATAATTGAAATAAGCCACTAGTGATAGAAAATACCTCAGCATCTCATGAGCATTAAGCAAGTGATGCTCATGAGATGCTGAGATGAACCTCAATGTTTAGGAAATATCAAACAAATAAAAAATGAAAGGAAAGTTTGCTAAGTTCAAAAGGATTAAAAGAAATATGTGACAAATGACAGAAAATGTGACAGTGGAGAGAGATTATTTGCTATCTCAAAACAGTTTCAGACAAAGAGGTCAAGATTCTATATCAGATTACTCTATGGTATGAAAGAAATTAATAAACAGCTCAAATTTTTATGCTGTGGCTATACTGGCAAGGTTAACTTTAGCAGTAACATATTTTTTGGCATTAATTTCTGGAAATAAGTATCTGCTGACACATTACAAATGAAAGTGTGACTGCTCTAAACTAAGAAAAGCGATTTTATCATCACACAGGCATCTCCGTGAATTTCGAAGAATCACAGTGGGAGGCCCAGACTAACCACAATCCCATCATACCTGTCCCTTGAACTTGTTTAACTATAGAGTACCCATGATGGTCACTTCTGGCAACCTTTTCACTGCTCTCTCCATATCAAAAATCGTTTTTTTTATATGGTCACACACAAATCCAATATTTACTGAAAAACAACAATTTTTAGAATTACTTTATAGAATCCTTTTAGCTATTTATATTTCTATTATATCCTCTCTCTGTTCTAATGATGAACTTGTTAAGCATGCAATCATTTTTAAATATAAAGAATTTGAAGGTAATTTTTCATGCATTCTAGACTCAGAAAATAAAGAACATGTTAATGCTACTTTGTGTTTCTCTGAGTACTGACTATTCCTTCTTGAAAATAAACATATATACTGCAACAATGAAAGTTAGGGAGACTGAAAAAAAAGATCTTACTTTCTTTTTCTTGTCCTGTTCGGCAAACATTTCAGCATTCTTTATCATATTTTCTATTTCATCTTTGTTCAAACCACCAGATGATTGGATAACAACTGAAAACAAATACAGTACTTAGTTTTCGATAAATCATTATATAATATATATTAAATCACAATAAATGTAGAGCTGACTAATTATAACAATCGATCACAGCAAAATCACTATGACAAATACCAAAAGGTCAGATAAATCATAACATCAATGATAATATAATAAAGATTTACTATAGCAAACCTTAACAATAAACTATTCCTCTAGTTCTTGTCAGTTTGTAAGATCACACAAGATTTGAAAAAAGCACATTTTAAGCTCAGTAACTGAAAAAATATATTGCACTTACCATATACAACCTCCATTACTGTGCATTA
Source organism: Typopeltis vanoorti (assembly GCF_054136105.1). Taxonomy (NCBI): domain Eukaryota; kingdom Metazoa; phylum Arthropoda; class Arachnida; order Uropygi; family Thelyphonidae; genus Typopeltis; species Typopeltis vanoorti. The sequence continues at coordinate 55,463,467 of NC_143553.1, forward strand.
ATCTATTCATAACTTATTATAAAAACTCAATATTAGTTTTGTATCTTCATGTAAAAAATGAACAGTTGTGAACAATACTGGAAATGAGGAAAAGTTTAGAGTTAATGGCCTTCCGGTAAAATGTATATATCATAGGTTGCCCTTTTAATTGAGCATATGAATCCAATATCAACTATAAAATACAAATTATTTTTTCAACACATAATCTACACTGGTTTACATAAATTAAGGAATGACACGAAAATCGCAGTAACTCTGGTGGGGAAAAAAGGAGCCAGGATGTCACGTAAAAAGTGATGCTGTTTTACCTATCGTATACAAATGGGCAGTGCTATCAGCAGCATATGCAAATGCGCCATGACATAAAGGCAGGTATTTTGGGATGATTTTCCATTTCATGTCTGGAATGAAAACAAGACATTCTGCAATATCAAAATTCTTGGATACAATATCAAGATATCATTTAACCGATGAATTTAGATGGCAAGTCATCATATGACTAGAGGCTGGTTAAAGTCAGGTGGAGGTAACAAGATGGTTGCATATGAGTCGTTTATTGTTCATTCAGAGAATGCAGGCCCAATTCCAACAGCCAGAAACAGCATCCCAAAGATACAGTGAAGGAAGGCCATGAGCTACAACCACAGAAGGTGACCAATATCTCCAATTACCTGCTTGTTGAAACAGGGAGTGCTATCCCAAATCAGACTATGATCTGACCTCACATTGGCAACAGAAACATTCTGCTTCCACTGGGATTATGAAGGCGGTCTGTTTGCTAGGCAAGCAGTAGTTTGCGTGCTCCTATACCCATGGCACAGGAGAGAAAATTTGAAATGGGCCAGACTGCACATCAACTGGACTAAAGATCAATGGAGATTGGTATTGTTTATAGATAAGTCCAATTTGCTCTACAAAGCAATACCAAGTGTGCTCTGAACTGGAAAGAACCAGGGACATATTATCATTACGCTAATATCCATAGAAAGAGACACTTTATGGTGTGATGAGGCATCTTTGTTGTGTGGATGCACTGACTTGTATGTGCTTCTGAACAGAACCATGAATGTTGCAACTTAGAGACAAAGTCCTGTACTCCTATGTTCATCCATATGCAAGTGCTATGAAGTGGGGGGAAAACATTTAGCAATTTTATAATATCCCAAATTAATAAATATTCTCTTTGAAAAGAAAACTATTGCTTAAAATCTATAAGGGATTGTGAAATTCCATTGCAGCTAATGAGATAATCTCAAAATCGTAACTGCTGGCACATCAAAAGAAATTTTCACTCTCAAATGATACCGAAGTTAGAATGGGTTAAGGCATAACAATAACTACTCTTCATCCTTCCTCTTAATGTGTTAGGCTTAATAGCCTATCATAATTAAGTATAAAGTTTATATGAAGTAAGGCTTCATGTAAGCCTAATTAGCATGACAAGTGCAATTTGCCTGTTTTATGAATTGAAAAATCTAAGTTTTTAAAAAGAAAATGCCTATTAAACTTGGTATGAGGATACAACTAGCCAGGTCCGCTGAGAGAAATTTTTGGGTCCGGGCCACTCTTAAAAAGTGGGTCTGGGCCCCACTTTTGTCAGCAATTAAACTATTAGCACATTCTTTACTTGAAATTTCAATATCTTGGTGTTCTTCCGTCTTCAAATATTTCAGTAGTAAATGCTTTTTTTTAAATCTTCTTTTGCCTTCTCACAATCCCTTTTCTCCTTTCGTTTTTGATTTCCAGATTTATGATGATACATTTCTGTTGGTAAAATTTTTATTATTAAAAATATAATTTTAATAATTAAAAAACCAAATTAATAAGAATACTTACTTTTATTTTTAAGCGCACAGCCCACCCTATACAGTTGCACACTTTACAAACAATCACAAAACCTTTGTCTATCAAAATACTAACAAGAACGAAGCGTTTTGGCAGGGAACATTACTGTGAATGCAATTACTAGCTAGTGCTAGCACAGCCGACTGCAACAACCGTGCACGAACGCCTATTGCCGTCATCACCTGCTATAACTAGAGCAATCCGCGCCGAGAGAATCAGTGTCTTCCAGACACTCACGGCGAGCTAAAGAGCGTAGCCGTCTGTCTACAACAAAGCACAGTATTATTCTTGATATGCCATTATCCTTTATCATTGTTGTATTATTACAAGAATTAAAACCATGCATTATAAACACAGTTATGTGAGACGTTGGGGTCTGATGATCAGACCGCTTTCAATGCCGGGCCCATGACAAAAGTCTCAGATGTCACCCACTCTTGGCGGTCCTGCAACTAGCATTTAGTTTCAATGCCTGATTAAAGTTCCTTATATGGTATTCGAATCCTGGTCTTTATAGAAAAGTGCCATCTCTATCAAATAAGGTATAGAAGAGCCTGATGAAATGCCACAATACCAAAGTGAACAAAATAGAAAATACTTTACAATTAAACAATGGTTTCTTATAACTTGAGCTAATCTGTAACTTAACAGCTGACAATATATAAGGCAACAAGTAGTACCTAATACTGCTCAGATGACCATTTTTATATACTACCTTAAAAAATTCAAATCTCTCTCTCTCTCTCTCTCTCACACACACACACACACACACACACAACATAACATCTTCTATTGTTTTATCTAAATTTATTTTTTTCTTTGATGGATTCAAATAAACAGCTGTTCTTAAATCACTTCCTACTTATTAGAGACCTGAATGGTTTAAAAAAAGTTCCACATTTAATCTCAAAAAGCAGGATTTCAAAGTATTTTAACAATTGCCAACCCATGTACTAATATGATAGGTTCACAACCTTTCGTGGGTGGGATTCACATAAAAAAGGATTCTCTGCTAGAAAAAGCGATATTCGGCATGCCATTCACAGTGTACATGCAGTAAAGTCTGCTAGAGTGTCATATACATACTACAATTCCTAATTTTCTTACTCATTTATTCCATTTTAATTCTATTATTCCATCACATTTATTCTATAATTTTAATGTTTAATTGGATTCTTCATATTATTCTTTTTTTATTATTATTTATATTTTTCAAAATGAACCTTAGATTAGAAACTTTAATTTAGCAGATTTATAAGCCTTGTAAGATGATAATATTGGATTAACTCTATGTTACATGAAGTTCTGTTAACCAAACATTTAGTCCTGAGAAGATGTTAAAAAGAATATAAAAGATCATACTATGAAAAGACGAAACCTTTTGGTCTGAAAGACCTGGGTTGGATTCCTGTCCATGATACGAGGAACTTTATCAGGTATTTTTGACTAAAGGTGAGTTAGCTGGCCTCATATAGTGGTGGGTTTTTCCAGTAATTCGGGTTTTTCATCTTTCAAAACAGGTAAATCAGTCACACAAACACATATCTACAGATATAAATACTTACAAGGACAAGGAAGGCGACAGAAACCACCTTGTACTATAATCAATGTAGAATTGATTATAGTACAAGGATTATACTCCCCTCCACACCCACACATGCGCAATGAAAACTGTTAGGAGATATAATAAAGCATAAATATGGGAGTACTACAAAAAATAAACAGTCACAAAGAGTACGGGAAAAGAAATGTTCTGAATGCCTAGTATAATCACTATTAAAAAATCATTAAATAAGATATTAAGAACATCTAATTCCTGCTGTGCACCCTCAAAAGCTGTAAAGGATACCACGACATTACTGTGTGATATGTTATTATTCCATACCTATGAACAGTTTTCTTCCAAATTAATCTTTAACTACCAGAATTCCAACACTTCTATAGAACAAGTAAAATATTGCAGCTATTTAGGCTGAATTTTTAGTGAAGATGACAAATTAAATATGAAAATAAACAGAACATGCATAGCTAATATGATGGTAAGCCAGGCGAATAAGAGGAATCAGTCAAAACACTAAACTTCCTGTACAATAGCTAGCCTGGTTGGCCGAGTGGTTAATATACTCACTCTCCAACAAATCACAAACATCCATGCCTTGGGCATGGATGTTTGTGATTGTCTTTAAGTGGGAGATGAATTTCGCTGCCCACTTATTGGAAGCCAGAAGTGATTTGAAAAAGTTCCATTTTCTAGAGCAGTTTCCAGACTATATAAAAATAAATTGATAAAAATGGCAAAAAAAAAAAAAAAAATCCTTAGTTCACCCAGTAGAAAATATGCTATAGGTCTATAACCTTTAGTAGGTGGGAACCACACGTAAAAAAATACAAGACAGTTCTAAGCAATTTTAATTTATGCATCTGAGAATTGGGTTAGAAATAAAACAAGTGATCATAGATATGATTTATGATAGCACAGAAAAGTTAAAAAAACAAGATAAAGTGCCGAGACCAGATTTTTACTAAGAATTTATCATAATGTACATCTCACCCATGAAACTTGCATACCTCGTAGCTAGACTACATTTCATTCTAAATGTCCTGCTCTAGGGACTAAGCAAAACCTTTTCAAGTTGCTTCAAACAGACAATAAGCAGAGCAGAGATCTCATACCAGATAATGAAAATCACCTACCATACAGATATTTACAAACATCCATCCCCGTATATTTCATAGCTTGCCAGTCAATAAGCCATGTTGCTACCCTCAGCCAACCAGGCAGGCTAATAAAAATCTCTGTTTACATATATAATATAGGTCTTGAAGTTTTGTTATTCTTAATAAAACATATAAAAAGATAACCAAGAGGAAAACATCCAAATCACTGAATGTACATTTTTGGAAATGAACCCTGATAGTTAGTAAAAAAGATATAGAGAAATATGATTTTAATTCTAGTTATGAAAGGTAGGATTACATACTGCCTCAGATCACAAAGGCTAACTTAAAATAAAATTCTACCAAGAACTGAAACAGGCCATATAATGAGTGTGCCTGCCACCTCAAACACAAACACGTAGCCATAAAATTTAACCAAGGCTTAAAAATTTTGTGTGAGTTGAGCCAGTCGGTAATGAGAAGTTCCGTTGGAATGATAAATGACACCCTGACATGAATGTGTTAAAACTAATAGTGAATGTTGTTATGACAGTTTCAGATGTTATGGAATTCGATTGAAGAGAATTAGCATTTCAACTCAACACTTGTCAGTTGCCTTTGTCTTTGAATGGTGCGATCTTTTGTTAATACTTCACTAATCATATGTACTTCTTTATAGCTGCTCTCTTGTGTAAAACAAAATTCAACTTGTATGTATTGTAATAATTAAAGAAAAAGTTGAATAATTTATAAGTGTATAAAAGATATCACCTGTAAATCATTGACGTATCATCTCTGGCATGAGTGCCACAGGTTCGTCATCTAGGGTTTACTGTATAAAGTGTTTATTGTTGATCGTTTTCTGCCAGGAAAGCACATTAAAAATAATAAGTGTGTTATTCTAAAGCTGAGCGGTTTATTTTCTGGGCAAGTTACATACATATGTAATGCTTTTTTTTTTAATGTAAAAGTTTATTTTTATTGTAATGGCCACTAAACTGCAACAAAAGGGAAAAAAACCAACATTGAAGAGAAAATTAATTTCTCTTGAAGAAAAAAGTAAAATCTTGGATCAGTTGGAAATGGGAGAAAAACCAGGGATTGTTGCAAGGACTCTGAATTTAAATGAATCAACAATTTGAACAAAATGAACATAAAATCCGAGAAAGTGTTATTGCTGGGTCAACGGTAAGTGTAAAGCGCATTGCTCGTGCATTCTACATTATCTAAAACTCTACTAATTTTAGATAACGCCCCAGGCAACCCAACAAATTTAAGTCAACCGAATATTAAAATAGATGATGAATATAGGAAATAGAAAAATAGAAAATAGAAAATAGAAAAATAGATAGACAATGAGACTTATTTGTGCCTATGGTCCACAGAAGGTTCTACTAAGGTAGAAGTGGAGGAATTTTTTGATGCTTTAGAAAAAGCAACTGACACAATGAAAAAGGAAAAGTTGGTCCTTGTTGAAGATCTAAATAGTAGAGTAGGAAATGATTGTGAGACATACAAAAATATTTTGGGAAAATTTGGAGAAAAGAGCAAAGCTAATAATAATGGCAAATATCTGTTGGATTTCTGCTCAGGACATGGACTGGTTATTACTAACACCATGTTCCAACATAAAAATGTGCACAAATTCACATGGAGAGAAGAGGCTAGGAATAAGAAAAGTCTCATTGACTATGTTATTGTTGATAGTGATGTTTTCTTCCTGGTGCAGGACACCAGAGTATACAGAGGATTTGAAATTGGAAGTGATCACTATTTAGTCTTGAGCAGGATAAAATTGAATTTCATATTGAAAAGAATAACATGTAAGAAAGTTTTAAAGCGAATAAAAGTTGAGCAGCTCTCAGATGTGAACTGTAGACTAAAATACAGAAATATTATTGAAAAGAAAATGAAAGAGTTTGAGAACAGGAATCAAACCTTGGAGATTCAGTGGCAAACTCTGAAGGAAACATTGATTGATTCTGCCAGAGAGGCATGTGGTGAGGTTGTGTGCAAGGATAAAAAAATCAGAACTCCCTGGTGGACACAGGAAGTTAAAGAGGCAGTGAAGGAAAAGAAGAAAGCATATCAAAAGTTCCTGGCAAATAAGTCAGCTTTTACTCTTACAGAATACAGAGACAAATGTAAGAAAGCTAAACAGTGTGTAAAACTAGCTAAACAAAAGTCATGGGAGGACTTTGGCAAGAATATAGAAAATAAATATCAAGAAGGCGGCAAAATATTCTGGAGGTTGTTGAAGAAGCTTAGGAATGGAGGAAAGAGTGCTGTAAAAGGAATTAGAGATGATAAAGGTGAAATGAAAACAGGAGAAAAAGATATCCTTGAAGTATGGAGTAATTACTTTGAAAAACTGCTAAAAGAAACAAGCAGTGATGACAGCATAGTGATAAAAAACACTGACCAGGCATGCAGTCAGGAATACATATCCATACTTGAAGTAGAAAAAGCCATCAAAGGCTTGAAATGTGGAAAGGCAGCAGGAGTAGATGATATTCGACCAGAAATGCTGAAGTATGGTGGTATAAGAGTCTTACAGTGGCTGCACTGCATAGTTCAGAAAGCCTGGACAGAGGGACGAATTCCCGATGATTGGAGTAGAGCTCTCATAGTACCCATATATAAAAAGGGAAATAAAACTGAATGTGAGAATTACAGAGGTATTTCCCTACTGAGTGTTCCTGGCAAGATCTATGCAAGTATACTTGAGAAACGGTTGAGAAGAATTGTGGAAGAAAAGCTTGGTGAAGAACAAGCTGGATTCAGGCCAAATAGAGGCTATCAGGATCAGATCTTCACTTTACGACAAATAGTCGAGAAAGCATGGGAATATAACAAAGATCTGTATTTAAGTTTTGTCGATTTGGAAAAGGCATATGACAAGGTGCCAAGAGAGAAGCTATTCAATACGCTGCAGTTATATGGTGTCAATGGGGCATTATATCAAGCAATACTTAGTCTTTATTTGAGTTGTAAGTCAGCAGTTAGAATTGAAGGAAGTACAGGAAAATGGTTTAATGTTAAATCTGGTGTGAAACAAGGATGTACATTATCCCCTCTGTTATTCATTATCTATATGGATCACATTATGAAGGAATGTGGTATTAAACCTGATATCAAAATTGGAGATGTTAATGTCAGCTCTATGCTTTATGCGGATGATGTTATACTTCTAAATAAATCCGCTACAAGTCTGCAAGATTCTCTGACTAAATTGAATAGCTGTTGTAATAGATATGGTATGAAGGTCAGCAATAAAAAGACAAAGACAATGAAAATAGGCAGAATCATTGAAAATGTCAACTGTGTTGTGAATGGAGAACCTGTGGAACAAGTAAAACATTTCAGCTACTTAGGCACAATTTTTACTGAAGATGGTAAACTAAATATAGAAATAGACAACAGAATCAGCAAAGCTGGTTTCGTGGGAAGTCAATTGAATAAATTCATATGGAATAAAAAAGAAATTAGTCGGAACACTAAATTAGCTGTATACAAGACTGTGTTCAAACCAATTTTAACTTATGGATCTGAGAGCTGGGTCAGAAGTAAAACACTTGACCAAAGACTAGAGACCGCAGATATGAGAGTCCTGAGAAAGATTAGAGGCGTGAACAGATGGCATCAAAGGCAATATCATATTAAAAATGAGGATATTAGGAAAGAACTTGACATTGTCAGCATCCAGGAATGCATTAGCAGAGCTAATCTCAGATGGTATGGTCACTTAAATAGAATGGGAGAGGAAAGATTAGCAAAACAAGTGTTCTCTGCCAGGTTGGCAGGAAAACGACCCAGAGGAAGACCAAGATATAGGTGGATTGATACAGTACAAAGGGCCTTAGATGATAGAAATATAAGATCTGATAATGTTGGAGTCTTGACAAGTAACAGACTGATTTGGAGGAAAATTGTAGATAGGAAGTTAGTAATGATGTAATTTTTTCATGTAGTACTGTCATATCCTGTACACCCCTTGAGGGTACATGGCAGGAATTTGATGATGATGATGATGAATATTAAAATAACTTTTTCGCCGCCAAATAATACTTCACTTATTCAGCCACTCAACCAAGGAATAATATCAACATTTAAGTCATATTATATTCAGCAAACATTCCAATTAATTTCAGAAAAAATGGGATCTAAGCCAAACATGACACTGCCTCAAGCGTGGAAAGAGTTTTCAATATTGAATTGTGTGAAAATTATTTCTTTGTCCATTAAGGAATTACAACCCTCTACACTGAATGCTTGCTGGAAAAAAATATGGCCTGAAGCCGTTCTGTAACAAAATTCCGTACCTCCAGTGGAATGCTGAGCTATGTCATATAATAAACGTCGCACACATTTTTCGCAGAGAGGGCTTTTGCGAGAAATTGGTGAATTAATTGATGGAGAAACAGATTTAAATGAGGAGGAACTGGTACAATTAATAGATGGCGTCTTACCAAATGGTGGGGAAAGTTCTGCCGAAGATTCTGATTGTGATAACTCCATTAAAGAATTCAGTTTAAAGAAATTAGCAGAAGGATTGGACCTGGCAAGAAAGTTAGGAAGTTATTTCGGATAATGATCCCTCAATGGAGCGTAGTGAAAAGTGATGACATCTGGCCCCTCATAAATAAAGAACATCTACAAAATGTTAGTTTTAAAGACAGTGATGATGATTAAAATATGTGCTTTATTTTACTGTGTCTAAAACATTTATGCATTATGTGCAATGGAATTTATGTACAATTTGTAATTTTTATAATTTTATACTATGCATGTCTCATAGTTTGTTTTCATAACTTACATGAATTACCTGAATTAAATAAATATATTGTTTTTGTTGGATATGTCATTCTTGTTTATATAATTAAAAAAAAAAAAAAAACAATTTCGGAACCTAACCCTACTTTTTCTATGTGATCTAAGTCTTGCATAACGCGATTTATGTAACGTGCCATTTCTATGAAACCTAACATCCGCGTTATGCGTGGGTTACCTGCGTATGTGTGTATATATATATATATATATATATATATATATATATATATATATACACACATATATATACACACATATATACAGAGGATAATATACCAGGTGCTACACGATTTTGCACTATTAACAAATTTCTATTGATAATTTTCCTTATGCATTAGTCTTATTATCCAAGACTTCAATTTTGTCAGATGTTATACTGTAGTCTTCTAAGGCACTCTTAACTACACCAATCCCTTGATTAAAGTGCCTAATGCGTTCTTTAAAACAGCACATTAATCGAAAACACACTAATCGAATATAATAACCTATGGAAAAAAGTATAATTCGTTCCTCAAATTTCTTTTATGACCCTTAATTTTTTTTATAAAAGAATTAGGGTATGTCTCAGGGCCTAGTTAAAGGAAAACCATGAAGCTGAAAGACAATAAAACGTATTCAGAATATAAATTTATTACTCTGCTTCTAAACAATGAATTGAGCTAATGTAGTTTAGCAGGCATTCTGTTCCTTTTTTTTTTTTCATACAACTGATGGTATGGCCCTATTGCCCGCCTCTTCTGCAAATTTTACTGGTTCTCTCTTCACCAGGGTCAGTCTCTAAGCCAGGGATGCACAAACTTGTTAAGGTCGAGAGCCGCATAGTTCCACTGTTACTTATGGGAGGGCCGCCAAAAAAAAAATTTAAAGTTACCTACCATATATTGTTTATTTTATTTATACCTATCATAATTGTTACAAAAAAGGTAATAATAAGTGAATTTAATTTGATGCGTGACGTTGCATTGATTTGAAAATCGTTTTGATATTTGGTTCGAGTTTTGTAGTAGCCAACTGCAAAATTGATTCTAAATTTTCATCAGTCAAGCGGTTCCTATTTTTCGATTTGTTAATATTCATGACTGAAAAAGTTTGTTCACAAATATATGCTGAGCCAAAGAGGCTTGCACATTTTAATGCATTATCTAGCAACCATTTATAATTGCTTTTATCAACACAACAATGGAAGTTTAATAAATTGCCTTCGTTAAATTTATTTCGCAGGCTCTCATTGTTTTGAATATCGATGAGTTCAAGCTCTGCTGATTCAGGTGCATTTTGTAAATTTTCACTTGGTTAGAGTATAATAAATTTAGTTTAATCCTTTATCCAAGTGTGAGCAAACAAAGTTTGCGCCTGAAAGTATCTTTAGGACTGGGGTAAGGTGGTACAACACCAGGCAACTCGTTGCAAAGGTGGAGCAAGCTACCAACACTCCTGTCTCAGTATCTCCTATGATGCAAAACACATCTCCTTGTGGATATGTCTAATGTTATGCATTAAGGGAAGGGCCACTACCCAGAATAGTTTCAACCTTTATTGAGGTCTCTTCAGTGGGAGCCAGGCCCATGCGGAGATACCAGGCAGAAGCATTAGCAGGTCATCTCTACCTATAGGAGTTGCCAAATGGTGTGCCACCCTTTTTTCATAAATTACTCTGGATTTAGAGAAAGATGTTAAAAGTTTATTTTTCACTTGGTTAGAGTATACTGCTTCAATAATGTTACCAATCGAGAATTAGCTCCTATCATGGAAGGAGCTCCGTCAATCGTGATACCTGATAATTTTGTTAAATCTAAAGCAATTTTGGAACAATGTTCCAAAAACCCAGTGAACATGCCATTACCTTTCGTTTGATCTGACAATGAACTCATTCCAATCAGCTCCTCACTTACTTCAAACTCTTGCGTTATTCCATGTGCAAATATTAACAACTGGGCTGTGGAAGTAATGTCGGTTGATTCATCAATAGCTTATATTTCATTCATGAAAAATTGCCTACTTTTCATTCATCAATGAAAAATAGGCAAATTTCTTTGAATAAGATGTTAATTGTCCTTTACATTTTCCGACATTGTAGTAAATCTTCTTTGCACAGTCATCCTGTTTAACTGAATTTTCTCAACATTTTTTGGCTGATTCAGGACAAATTTTTTTAGCAGCTATCTCAAGGCAATCTTTAATGAAATCTCCGTCTGTAAATGGTCAGCACCTTTTTTGCTATAAGGTGAGATATTGCAAAACTTATTTCTGTTGCAATTTCCGAATCCTGAATAGGTTTTGTAAACATCACTTGCTGACCTGTCAATTCTCGTTTCAAAAATGAAACCTTTTGTTTACTTCAGGTAGATTTGAAAATGTACAATGCAGACTTTCATAGTGTCTCCTTATATTGTATTCTTTTGGTATGGCTAGAACACTTTTGCAAATCAAGCACACAATATTATTAAACGACTGCACAAAACCATATTTTTCGGTCCAGCTATCCTGAAACTGCCATTTTTCAACCTGTAGTTTGCATTTCCTACTTGGCCCTGCTTTATCCATTGTAGAATTTATTTTTTACCATTTCCTAGGGGTGATAATTAATTGTAACAACCGCACCTATGAAAACAAAATACTCATATGACAAATAGACGAATTATAAAATTTGTTAACATTATTACTAACCGATTATCTTAAGTAAACAGGCAATCATGGCGTCACAGATACTTTGCTTTGCGCATGTACCATTTTTAAAAATTACTTATCGCCAGCAAATCAACGGAGGGCCGCATGCGGCCCGCGGTCTGTGCATCACTACTTTAAATATTTGGACATTACAATTAAAGACATGACATTTGTTATAGTTTTTATTTTAGAACATTATTCGGGTTATGATAATGGATTTTATTTTTAAGTAATTTTGAATTATACTAAACTGTATAATTTTATCGATAATAAACAATATTTTTTCATGTTTACTTTTTTTTAAATTTTTACCATAATTTTGATATTTTATCCAAACACGCATACACTGTAATATACATATAATGTACTTACTTACTTACAGTGTATCTATATTTCGAAAGTTGCAGCATCCCCACGATTTCAAACCACGAGCCGCCACTGTAGACGAGACTATCAAAATTGTCAATTATAGAATTATAAAATTTGTTAACATTATTACTAACCGATTATCGTAAGTAGACAGGCAATCATGACATCACAGCTACTTTGCTTTGCATATGTACCATTTTTAAAAATTACCTATCGTGTAACTTGTTAAAGTTAAAATAATACACAGTGAGGCAGGCCACCAGCAAATCAACGGAGGGCCGCAGTCTGTGCATCCCTACTCTAAGCATTGATTGTTGCTGCTTAAAAACTTCGAGTGTACAAAAAATATTTTCAAATTGTTTCTGTGAAACCTCTTTGGGCTTGTCAGTGATTAAATTTTCTTCAGGATCTTCCTGCTGTGCATCTAAATTTAGCAGGTCGGAAGCACTCAACTTCTCAGAATGAGATTTATTTAACTTAGATTCATTTGAAAAGCCTCTAAAATCATTTGCACAATGTGGAAGAATGTGCTTCCAAATGGAGGGCCGCGGTTAAAAAAAGTCTTAGAAGGCATTTGCTTCCAAAAAAAAGGCTGGTTTCATTGACATTAAATATTTGTTGATCACAACAGTCCCCTTCTTAACATAATTTTCTTCAAAATCTCTGGATATCTCCTTACCTGCAATTGCAGCTTCGCCTGTGATTAGAACATTATGTAGGTTATTTCTTTTTTTGAAATGCTCAAATCACCCAGCACAATGATGGAAATTGATAGCCCTTTCTTTCCAGGTTACAAAGAGACAATGCTTTTGATTTAATAAGGCCAGTGTTTAGCGGGATCCGTTTTTGGTTACAATCTTCAATCCATGTAAAAAGATGTCTCTCTGATTCAATCATTATAATACATTTCGAGTGCATGCATGCATGATGAACTTGAAGCAATCTTACCTTTCTCTTTGTATTCAGCAGTTGATTTACCCATTTTTGTGATCTTGTCCTATCTTTGCTCTAGACGCGCCTTGTTCATTTTTCTTTATTATTTCAAGTTATTCTTCCAATCAGACTACTTTTCTAATCATTTTCACACTTCTATTTTTTGCTCACTAATTCTTTTACTCATAAGGTATACCAGCTCGTGTTGTACGAGAAGCAGCTAAAGAATTGTCAGTACCCTTGACCATTTTGTTTAATTTGAGTCTCGGGTCTGGGTTAGTCCCGAGCGGGTGGAAAGAGGGGAAAATAGTTCCACTGCATAAAGGTGGTTCCAAGACTGCTGTTGTAAATTACCGACCGATTAGCATATCAGGAATCATTGTAAAGGTCTTAGAGAAAATAGTCAAAAGGAAAATACAAGATTGGATTGAAGAAAATGGGATACTGTATCGGGGACAGCATGGTTTTGTGAAGGGTAGGTCATGCCTCAGTAACTTGCTCACGTATTATAACACAGTGACGGCTGAACTGGATAAGGGTAATGGGTTTACGGTGATTCTACTGGACCTTGCCAAGGCCTTTGACAGGATTCCACATGGAATTCTAATCAGTAAATTGCAGCATATGGGAATGGACATAGGGTTGGTGAGATGGATAGGAGGGTGGTTGACGGAGAGATATCAGAGAGTGGTTTACTCGGGAGTAGAGTCCACAAGACGGCCTGTGACTAGTGGTGTACCACAAGGATCTGTTCTTGGACCACTGCTGTTTAATTTGTTCATAAATGATATAGGAAATGATCTGAGAGGAACAGTTCATTTGTTTGCGGATGATGCGAAGTTGGGTAGGGCAATAGTGAATGCAGATGTCAAAATTTTGCAGGATGATTTGGATAGATTGGAGGTCTGGTCTAAGGAGAATGGATGTCAGTTTAATGTGGCAAAATGTAAGGTTATGCATTTTGGTGTGAAAAGATTGGAGGCAGTTTACTGCATTGGTGGAACCCTGCTCCAGGAAATTGATGAGGCACGAGATTTAGGAGTGTTGATGGATAGGGAATTGAAATTTAGGGGACACATTGCAAAAGTGACCAAAACAGCTCATCAAATCACTTGGTTGCTGAAGAATACGTTGACAAGCAGAGACAAGCAGGTTATTGTTCCTCTCTATCGAGCCTTGATAAGACCCCATCTAGACTACTGTGCTCAGATTTGGTCACCTAGGTTTCTTCTTGATGGGGAGGATGTGGAGAGGATCCAGAGGCGAGTGACCAAGATGATAGCAGGTCTGTGGAATGAACCGTATGAGAACAGGTTGAGGATTTGTGGGTTGCAAAAATTGGTTGATAGGCGGAGGAGGGGAGATATGATTGAGACATTCAAATTACTGAAGGGTTTCTATAAAATTAATTCAGAAGATATTTTTGAGAACAGGGCTGGTTGTGGGAGGACTAGGGGACATCCATGGAAACTGGGCAAAAGTGTGGTTAGTAAAGGTGTTAGAGCTGGGTTCTTTACTTTTAGAGTAGTGAATGAGTGGAATGCGCTCCCTGAGTCTGTAGTGGATGCTGTGACAGTGAATGAGTTTAAGGCGAGGTATGATAGATACTGTATGAATGTCAGATAGTTGTGATGAATATGAATTGGGGCCTCCCTCGATGAGTCTAATGACTCCCTGGAGTTGCCCGTAATAATAGTAATAAGGTTATGGAAATAATTTAATAAAAAAGTAAGGAAAACAATTGCATGAGATATGATCAGCAAAATGCTATGTAAAGCAGACAACATAAATGATGGCGGTAAATGTGGAACATACTGTACATGGAAATAATGTAGTATGCCATTAAAAAATATCTTTGTAAAATGTTTCAAATTGGTAATTAATTTATTTCACCCTGGTGAGTGATTTTTTAAAATAGTTAACCATTAAAAATGTAGAGATCAAAAATTTTTAAAATCTGTAACATTTATTTTTAAGATGTATATAGGTGCACTAATCGAATTTGGGTATCGAAAAAAAAAATGAACACCCTAATCTGGGGTGCATTAATCGAGGGATTGCTGTACTGTTATTTTTGAATTACAACTGAAGCAACTATTGGCTACTAGGGACACTGTATTATGTCTTAATTGCATGTATTCTTCAGGCTAAATGTAGCCAGCTACATTTAGCCTGACCACAAATTAATTAGTGTAAAATGTTTTGTATCCAATGATAAAACATTACTGCCCATACGCATTTTTGGAATTTAAAATCGGCTTGGATAATACCTATGGGATACTTCTGAAGGAAATTCAAGACAGAGCGTTCCTATCTTCTACTCTCATACAGAAGCAACTTTTCTTTTTCTTTTTTTTTTTTTTTTTGAAGGATTAAACATTGTAGAAGTCTACCAGTGATATGACTCATCAGATTCAAACTGACTAATCTGCATCTTGTAAAAACTGTGCTGCTCATATGAAAATGGTTAGCCTATGTTCAGTTGAGAAGACCTTAGAACCATTCCTCACATCCATAAGGCGCATGTGTGTGCATGAGAAAGTTTGAAAAGGGTTCATTCCAACAAAAAGGACATTTCACTTTTCACATAACTTTAGAGATCTACAAGGAACTATATGATTCATTGTTAGGGCATGTCACTTATACAATAACTCCCTCCACAAAAATAGTATCATGATCTAAATAACTGAATCAGAAAGATACCTCATAAAATGAAATAAACTGGTATCTAAAACCTAAGGATGAACACTATTTCTGAAGATTACAACCACAAATTCAGATGAATCAGCTTATGGCAATTTTTATAACTGAGAATTCTGAGTAGAAAGCAAGTACACATTCAAATTTTTGAATTGCATGCAAAGGGGTCACATTGTAGCACTCTACTGATAAAAGGCAAAAGGCTGCGTGCTAAGCGAATTGTGCTTGAAGGAAGCTTCAAGTGAAAGAAAAAAAAAAGTCGCAAACTTGGATATCTTGTAATGTCTCAAAGACATCATCTAGATGATTTCAAGCAGGAAAGAATTACTGGAAACCTTGAAGACTGCAGAATTACTGATATTACCAGAGTTTGAAATCTCACACAGAGTTGTATCTAGGCTCTGAACAACATTTCAAACCAATGGAATGTGTTCCAGACATTTGCCAAGAGGTTGGTTAGATATCTTGTCATGTCTCAAAGACATCATCTAGATGATTTCAAGCAGGAAAGAATCACTGGAAACTTTGAAGACTGCAGAATTACTGATATTACCAGAGTTTGAAATCTCACACAGAGTTGTATCCAGGCTCTGAGCAACATTTCATCAAACCAATGGAATGTGTTCCAGACATTTGCCAAGAGGTCACCTTAGCTCTATTATGAAGCACGAAGACAGATTTTTGGTTATGATAGCAAAACGCAATAAATTCACCACAGCAGGTCGCTTGCAAGTTGGCTCTGTTCAAGCATAGGTATGTGGATATCTCCACAAACTGTGGCAAGACGTCTGCAGCATGTAGGCCTATATGTCCAAAGGCCTGTAGTCTTTTCCACAGCTCATCATAGAGTACACTGTGGAAACCTGTTCTACTCTTTACAGATGAGTCATTTTAGTCTTTCCTCCGATTCTAGACAATATTTGATCTAGCATGAAAATGGTACTGCTTACCATCGCAAGAATGTTCTTGAAAAGGCATTCAGCATAATGTCATTATTAAGTTGTTACTTCTTAACAAATGATTTCAGAATATAGAAAACTTGACTTGTCTTCCCCAAATCCCCAATTCAATTACAATGAACAAATGAAATGTTTTGGAGTAGCAAATCAAACCTAGTCCAACATGACAATAAATGAGGGAAGAAATGTCAAAAAAGACATTTCTTTCCTTCTTCTGAGTGTAATAACAGTATATTCAATGACAGTATATGTTAGTAGAGAAATTGACTTACTCTGTTGCTCTCGTCCAGTACCCCTATCCCTTGCAGAGACATGAACTATACCATTAGCATCAATATCAAAAGTCACTTCAATCTGGGGAACTCCCCTAGGAGCAGGAGGAATACCAACCTGGAAATGAATATCATTTTACATACTTTAAAAAATTTCACAAAATTCGTTCAAAAATGCAAGTAGGTTTGAGTAAACATACACATCATTTAGAAACAGAAACAAATACTTATCACTCTCAGTCCAAAATGGATCTGGCTAAAGGGGAATAGAAAGACAGAGAGAGGCTGTACAATGAAAAACAATTCATTCGAATTTGAGAAATGAATGAAAATCATTTCGCAGCTAACAAGATGGCATTAAAATACACATACTGGTATTTTGCTATAAAACTTAAAATTACAGTAAAACCTGTTCTATTGTGGTCAGTGTAAACCTCCCATATAATATTACTCAAAGCTTAAGGGATAGTAAATTTACTTAAATTGAATTTGAATTATATACTATCCACAAAGGTTTTCATTTTAGATATTCACCAGCGATGCAAGACAATGATTTTTGCTGAAATTTAAAAGCAAAAATGATCAGACATAATTTGTTAAAATCAACAATAGCTAAATAAAGAGGCCAAAATACACAGTTTTTTGCTTTGTTTTCATTATGTAAGTGATGCATGTAATAAATTGTATATGCTGGATTTTTGAATTATATCTTTGGGATATTAAATCACATCATAATAAACAAATATAGTAGTTTCTCATGGACCAGATAAACCACTAATTCTGCTTTAGAGACAGAACGATGTTGTCTTGTTACTTCATTCTTCCAAAACAAAATCATAGTTATTGGTCATTTATATATAATGTAGAAAAAAATTCTGCTTATTTAACTCTTTGACATTATATCTCCTCAGCCTCATATATGATTACATTTTGTTGATGATATATATACAGCCTGGTCCCACTCTGCATTAGAAATACAATACTTTAGTTCCTAGAGAAAATGAATTCCTTGTACTTCTATTTCAAGTTCACTTGAACATGAATCCAATAACCAACTACGCTTTTTGGGCACCTTAATAGTTCATAATCCCACAGGTCATGTTGAATTTACAGTTTGTTGAAAGCCAACCTTTACTGGCAGATATGTTCACTCATCCTTCCACCATTCATCACAGAAGATGAGTATTATTAGAGTCTTGTACATAGAACTTATATGATCTGCTCTTCTAATCCTTCTTTGTTAGATGAAATGAATAAAATTCAAAGCAATCTGATGTGGAATGGATACAACAAAACTACCATTCAAGAAATTATTGATTATTATCCTTCTACCATACTACAATCCCATGTGAAAAGAATTTCAATACTTTATCTTAAAGGAATCCCAAAACAAACAGCATGAATATTTTGTAAATTCAATTAATACACTTCCTTCAAATCAGTTCAGAAACTGGCTTTATTCCTACCATCTTTGTACAAAGGATATGCTACGGCCCATGTTATTCTTTACTATTTGGGGGCAAATTGGCCATTCTACCTTGATTAGAATATAGAATATCAAGTCTATATTACATTTTTGAAATCCGACTAGTCTGGCTTTGCATATCATGCTATTGATACTAGGCACAGAGTTCTCTGGAACCAGACAAAACTTTTTCATTCGAGCAAATTCAAATTTGATTCTTTTCCTTGAAACGTGTGAAGCAGTACAAAATCATCTGAACCTCAACTGATCAGACTGCATGCCAATATCCAAATTTTGGAAAGTGATCACTATTATTAGTTCCTAATTTTTTTTTAATTATTAATTATTTAAAATTATTTTTTATCTATGCAACTTTCTACAATTGATCCTTTGAACTCTAACAATGTGATTTATGACTCATTATTGGATTCATATTTTGAATGTAGTCCATGTAAAGTTGGATGAAATATATTGGAGTTTATGAATAAAATTCTATATACTTTCTGTTACATTTGGAAGCCACAAAAGTTATTTAATTTTAGGATAACAAAGTGGATAGCTAGTGTACTATTTCACATAAGAAAAAAAAAAAAAAAAAGTTTTGCAGGGATTTTTATTCATGTATCTTAGCAAATATCAATTTCAGTATGAATAAATATCAATTTCAATATACAAATATAATTTTTAAACAATATTTAAAAATATACACAAAAACTATAAGGTGTTTATATTAGTTACATTAACTAGCAAACTAACATAACTGGGTACTATGCCCTGACAGCTTTCTTTTTATGCTTAATAACAGCTTTATTTAAGTCAAAAATAGTAAGTTATGATTCAAGAATTCTTAAGGAAGACTAGCAATCTAAATGTATATTTTCCGTTATGATCGCCAAAACATATTAATCTCTTTTTATTCCAAAGTGAACACAGTATCTTTTGAGTAATTGTGTTTTTGTTTTTAAACTGTGCATGCATATTCAACATCTGATCTTTGTGGAATGAGTTTTTTTTTTTTTTTTTTTAAATTAACAGGAACTGTACATTTTCAAAATTAAAGAATGCATAGAAAAATACAAAAGGATGAATTTCTGGAAAATAAATAAATAAATAAAAAAATATATGAATCTACACTTCAAGTAAAGCTTTTAGATTGCTGAACTTCTTACCATGTCTTTAAAACTTAATTTACTCTAAAAAACAAAGCAAAAGCTCTTTGTATGTTGGCATTCCTGTGCAGTGTTTAAACGATAATCAGAACAGAAAAGTAACATTCCCAATAAAAAAATAAAAAAAAACAGGAATGTCAAAATATTTAAAAAAATAATAAGTTATTTAAATTACAAACATTCTACAGTTATAAATAAATACTTATGAAAAATTTATTGGTATTGATTGCATTTCCATGTTTTTTGGAGAACAATTTCCGAAGAAAGAATTCAGAATTAACATAACTATGTATTGCAAACTGAATTCATACAGCCCTAGAGCAGTTTGCATTAATTCTAGTAACAGTTCTCTTTTTTCTTCTGGTCTCAATCTTTATAGAAAATAGTGCAATTTTTAATTAACATTAGCAACATTTTGGAAAAGTGTTTAACAGGATACCAAATGGAAACTTTTGTGCAAACTGAAACAAATAATAGACATGAAACTGGTAATATGGATACAAGGGTAGCTAATGAACAGTTACCAAAAACTAGTATATGAAGGAGCAGATCCAAGAAAAAACAGTGTGCTGCAAAGGTTCTGTGCCTAGACCATTACCGTTTAACTTATACATAAATGACATAGAAATAATTTGAAGGGAAATATTCAGTTGTATATTGACATAAAATTGATAACATAATAGTCAATCTAGGCAATGTGTACAGAGTTTATGCTGTGTTATGTAAATACAGTGGTCTCAAACTGGCAGCCCGTGGGCCGCATCTGGCCCCCAAAGCAATTTTACATGGCTCGCGAATGCATTTCAATTATATATTTGTTGTAAATACAGTGGTTATAGTTTTAGAGACATAGAGATATGGACTGAGCTTATGTGCACATAAGCTCAGTCTATATCTACAATTTACAATCAGTAAATTTACTTCGCCAGCCGACAGTTGATGGCGCTTCAGTATTCTGGTGTTTCCGATGCACAGCTGCGCAGTTCATATTGCAATATAGATGGAGACAAACTAAAGTACTGTTTATGTGTGCTTGTTGTTAGATCTACATTATATCAATACCTATCATTTAGAATTGTGCATAACTTTTGAGTGTTGCTTTCATACGAAAATTCATCTTGTTGAATTAAAGTTGTAAATAAAATTATAATAGTGATTTTAATTAAGAGATTAAACTGCAAGCCACGTCTTTAACAAAGAGTAAAAGAAAAGTGGATGAAGAAGGACGTGTTTTTCAAGATAAATGGGAAATTATGTTATTTGTGGTGTTGTGTGCAATAAAATTGTATGTTTTATTTGTAATAAGGGAATATCAGTTCCAAAAGAATACAATTTGTGTCGCCATACGAAACGAATCACAAAGAAAAATTTGAAATGTTGGAAGGCAAATTGAGGGAAGAAAAGTTACAGTTTCTGAAATTTGGCTTACAACAACAACAAATTTTTTTTACTGAAGCAAATAAATCCAGCGAAGCAAGAGTTCATGCAAGTTTTGCTCTCACACACATCATTGCAAAACGATCAAAACCATTTACTAATACCTTAAAGATTGTTTGATTAAGTCTGCTGAACTTCTTTGTCCCGATAAACAACAATTATTTAAAAATATTAGTTTGTCAGCCACCACGGTAGCGGAATGTATTAACGAAATCGCTAGTGCTTTACGATATCAGTTAAAAGAAAAAAGTATAGATTTTGCAGCATTCTCAATAGCAGTTGATGAGAGTACTGACATCACAGATATAGCACAACTTGCCATTTTCGTACGAGGTGTTACTGATGAATTTAAAGTAATTGAGGAATTATTGGAAATAATTCCTATGAAAGGAAAAACTGGTGCATGGGATATTTTTTCTGAAATAAAAACTGTAATAGATAAATATAAATTAAGTTGGAATAAAATGGTCGGATTTTCAAGTGATGGTGCAGCTGCTATGGTTGGTAAAAAAAATGGAGTAGGTAAAATTAAGAAATATGGTGAAAGAAGAAAAATTTCAGAATAAATTTTGCACTATACGTTGCATTATTCATCAAGAAACACTTTGTGCCAAAAGTTTGCAGATGGATAATGTTATGGAAACAGTAAACTTTATCCGTGGACGAGCTCCAAATCATCGAGAATTAATTGCATTGCTTGAAGAAATTGAAAGTGAGTACGGAGAAATGATTTATTATAATGAGGTGAGGTGGTTAAGGAGCTGTATTAAAACGTTTTTTTGATTTAATAAATGAAATCAAAATTTTCATGACACAAAAAAATAAAACCATCGACAAGCTACGTAATGATACATGGATAACAGATTTAGCATTTCTTGTTGACTTAACTGGCCATTTAAATATTCTCAATAAAGAGCTGCAAGAAAAGAATAAACTTATCACTGACATGTATGCTTGTATTAAAGCTTTTAAAGTTAAATTGCAATTATGGAAAACACAACTGGAATCAAAAAATTTCGTACATTTCCTACATCTTAAATCCTGCCCTATTATTTCAAATGAAAAATCTCAAGAATATGCAAGAAAAATAGCATTATTACAACAAGAATTTGAAGAAAAATTTAAAGATTTTAATGATTTGGAGTCCGATTTTACATTATTTTCATTACCATTAAAAACGAATGTGAATAATGCACTAGAAAATCTACAAATGGAGCTAATTAATTTACAGTGTGATATAAACCTTATTCACATTCAAATCATATTCAAAAAAAATTCTGGCCTGCCAGCTGCTTTCACATTGTGCATTCGGCCCGCATGCAATTTGAGTTTAAGACTACTGTGTAAATAGTTGGGGAGTGTGGGAAAAAGAAAATGGATGTCAGTTTCATGCAAAAAAGATCAAAATGCATTTTGTGATAAAAATATTATAAGTTGTGTACCCCAATGACAATGCTGTACTCCAGGTAATTGATGAAATTGGATATTTGGACTTGTTGGCAGATGCAGAGTTCAAGTTCAGGACATTTTTGTGGCCAAGTAGGATAGGAATACTTGGTTATGAAGAACACTAACAAGCAGAGATAAGGAAGTTTATCATTCCTCTTTATAAGATCTTGATATGGCTGCATCTGGATCACTGTGAGTAGGCATGATTACCTGGGTTTCTTGGAGACGAGGAAGTGGTAAAGAGATCCAGAGGTGAGTGACCAAGATGGTGACAACAAATGTCCCTATGATGACAGATTGAAGGTTTGTGCATTTCAAAAATCAGTTGGGTGAAAGAGAGGTTATGATAGGGATTTTATAGAACAGATGATGAAATATTGCAGTGCTTAGGGAGAAGCAATGTTCCCTCTAAGCTGTGCGCATGTGCACGCACACACATTTTACAACTAGCGCACAAAGCAAAAAATATGCGCACACTAGATTTTTAAGATGAAATTAAAATTTATTAAAAGAAGTTCCACCTAAACATCAACCTATAAATTCTTTAAAAAATATGGTAACTCGGCAACGCTCAAGTCTATAACCTCACATTTTTTATTGCATTCTAGAAGTTGCACAAAACTTATATAAATTATTAACAGTAATCCTATTTGAGGCTAGCGATTTGATGCCAAAGTGAAAGGGGTGTGGCTTAAATGTGTAATTTTTAAGTAGCATATAGAATGGTGCGCGGTTTGTTTGCATCTCAAGCCTGACTCATGGAAAATTCCCAAACGTGATTGGCTGATCAAATTAGTTCAAGATCATGATGAATTAAAACAATGGTTTCATAATTTTAATAAAAATAATTAAATACTTTTAAAAACTTGAATTAGAGTACAATTAAAAATATTGTAACATTTCAAAATTCTCTAATTTTTAAAAGGAATTTTAAAATAGTAGACTAAATAATAACATTCGTGTACATGCATTGAGACACAACCAAGTTAATTAAATCTAGCCTCTAGGCATATCTTTTAGCTCTTATGTTGCCCTCGACAATGTTTAGTGTTGGTTCAGCTTTTGCCTTGCCAAGTTATTCAGTAAATAGCGTACATTTGTAAATTTATAAAAACAATAAAAGACATTCTTCAAATAACAAAATTGCAAAAAAACTGATGCACCATGTCAAATTCAAAAGAAGCAAAAGGTGTGAAGCAAAAACAAACTGCTAGCTGCTTTAAAAGTGAATGGCTGGATGAAATAGTAAAAATTGCTATGCCAAAAGCTCATGAGTTGATAAACATTCAGCTGCATGAAATATTTATGTATGATGTTACAATTGGTGTTGTTTGTATTTATTGTCGTAATGCAAAGGTTGCTGGGGATTTTGCTAATGGGAAGAAGTTTGATGTCACTTGGAAGTTGGACTTTTTGAAATGCCATTTGACAAGTAAAATACATGTACACAAACTTAGGCAACAAAATTGTTGATTGCTAGCTACAGGAGTACTGCGTATGCTACGTGAAAGTTCAGGTGACCGAGAGAGAAAACGATCAAACCCAGAGCAGATTAAAGTTCTTATTGACAGTGTCTTATTAGTTGTTAAGATGAATAACTCTTTACTTTCAGTTCAACATATTAATGAACATATGGAAAAGTATGTTCAACTCCCAGACAGCTGGCAAAGCAAAAATTATCCATTTGAATTTCTGAAAACAATCAATTTAATTGTTGAAAATGACATGTTTGAGCAAATTGTAACTGCAAATTTCTACACCTTAACCATTGATGAAAGCACTGATATAACAGTTAACAAATGCCTCATTCTCTATTTTAAGTTTAGACCTAAAGATTGTAATGAATATAAAACATATTTTGGCAGAATAATTCAGTTGCAGGCATGTGATGCCTCCTCCATTGTGTTAGCTATTAAACAGTTTTATCAAGAAAAGAAACTTGATCTCCAAAAAATGGTGATGTTTACCTCTGATGGAGCCACAGTGATGCTGGGAAAAGTTAATGGTGTCACTGCAAAAATTAAATAAGAAGTTCCACATCTTGTCCAGCAACACTGTAGCTCACAGTGAGGATCTGGGGATCTGTGAAACGTGGAAGGAAATTAAACTAATCAGAGATATTGATACATTAATGAGAACAGTGTACACACTCTTTTCTCGTTCCACAGTGAAAAAGAGATGAATTTAAAGAAATTGTCGAGGTGTCTGAAAATGAAGCTATTGCCTTCAGACCACTCAATGAAGTGCAGACATTTTGCATTACAGGCAATAATAAGAAACTATGAGGGACTGATCACATATTTTGAAAAAGACAAATCAAATGATCCCGTGGTTAATTATTGTCACAATAAATTAACTAACGTGACATTCAAAGTAGCTGTTAATGTTTTAAGTGATGTTTTGGAAGAAATGGCTTCCCTGTGCAAAATCTTACAAAAGAGTAACCTTACACCACTAGACAGTCATCATTTTGCCAGAGGGAAGATTAACAAAATCAGGAATCAGTATTTAGAAGGTTGACGCTTGCTGGAGTGACAGAGTAAATGCTTTACTTAAACAAGAAGAGACTGAACTAGTAGATACTAGGCCCCTGTTAAATTTTATAAATTGTTTATGTGCACATTTAAAGGACAGATTCCCTGAGAATGAGATACAAAAATGGTCAGTGTTTGATATCTCTCTATTTCACATTGTGATTTCTCATTTGGTAGCGAACATGTTAATGCTCTTTGTCTTAAATATCATGATTTTCTGGATGATACTACAGAAATGATTAGTCAGTTTAATGATTTCAAATTTTCTGTACAAGAAAAAATTAAATGCAAAATGATATCAAATTTTACACAAATGGTTGTATTTGCTCTTCAAAATGAGCAGTTTTGTGATTTGGCAAAGTTGATGGATATTGGAAGAACCTTCCTTGCATCTAGTGCAGACTGTGAGCGAGGTTTTAGTCTAATGAATCAAATAAAAAACCAACTTAGAAACTGTTTAGGAGAATGTCATTTGGATATGCTAATGAGAGTGAAAAGTTACCAATTATATCGAAATTCAATTAATTTAGATAGTGTGTATAAAGAGTGGGTGAATGCAAAAGACAGAAGAAAGAAAAAATAAAGAGATAGAAGCTAGAACTAAACAAGATGAAAATTAGTAACAGACTTATTATGAATGTTTAACAAGGTGAGAATTAGTAATGGGAATATTTTATTATGTATGTTTAGAGTTATTTGCAAAGTTAGAAAACTTAATTAAAGGCAATCAGTCACTAGTGTTATTTTTTTTTTTTTTACTTTATTTCTTACTTCTAATCAGATCAATATTAAATACATATAAAATATTTATGTTAGCTCTGTGATTGATGTCACACAACTTACTTGGTGATGGTAATAATACACACACTTAGAATCCTATCTAGTACAGTCGGTATCGTGTTGGCCTTGCATGCGTGAAGTCTCCGGATCGAGTCCTGCCCAAGGCTTGTGAATTGTGATTTCCGACTGTTTACTGGGGAGGCTACTGCTGTGTGCGGGAACATGGCGGGGAGTTGGGGTGACCTGGCTGATGTCCCATTGACACCAGAAGGTAAAGAGAGAACTAAAATCTCTTAACTTTTTTGCTTAAATGATCAGTATGGTGACTCGTATGGATGCGCACATACTTTTCAAAAGGAGGCAAATTTTGCACACATGCAAATTTCTGTGCACACTCACAGCAAAAAATTAGAGGAAACATTTAGGAGAAGCATAAGAAAAAAAAGTCATCCCTAGAAATTAAGTAACAGAGTAATTAGCTAGGGTGTGAAGACTAGACTTTTGCTTTGAGAGTGATAAATGAGTGGAATGCTAGAGCATTTGTGAGTGCTTTGTTTGTCAAAGAGTTCAAGGAGATCTATGACAGATTCTGTGTGGACAGTTCAATTTGCATAAGTTTTGGATTCCATGGTGGTGCTCATGTAATAATAATGTATAAATAAAAACTGTACAAGGTACATGGGTTAGTTATTGTATGCCATGAATGCTGCACCTATACCTTGCAAGCAATGTAAACACACACACACACACACACACACACACACACACACACACACAGCCTGGAAAGAAGTCAACGAACACCATAATATGAAGAACAAAACAGTCATGGCGCCAACCTTAACAAGATGTAGGAACTCCTTTCACAGCGATGACTGCAGCTATCCTACGATAGCAATCAAAGGGAAATTTCAACCATTCTTCCAAAAGTCCTGGGCTGTTGTGGAGTGGACATCCGTGACCTCACTTAGTGCTCCAGTTCGTCCTACAAATGTTCAATTGGCTCTGTGGAGGTCAGTCAAATGGGTGATGCTAATGTCCATAAAACAGACAGTTACAACAGCAGCTTTATGACACTGTGCCACTGGATTCCCAAAAGAGACAATAGTCAGTTCAATATAACTGTCACCAAGTAGGAAGCATTGCATTATCCAGGATGTTCAGACTTCAATGTTCATGGCACCACAAACAGAGGTCCAAGACCAAACCAGGAAAAACAGGACCATACCATCACAATGCCACCTCTGAATTTCATAGTTGGGGTTACACACTCTGGTAAGAGGCATTCATTGGGCATCCACCACACCCATCCATCTGCTCGGTAGATAGAGTAGCACGAGTCATCACTCCATTACACAGCTTTCCAAGCTTCCACATTCCACTGTCCACTCTTTGCACCACTGAAGACAATGTTGCATGTTGGTTTAGTAATGTGCAGCTTATATATTGTGATCCTATCATGGAAACCTATGTTTGAGCCTCAGTTCTGAATGTTTTTGTGCAGATTCATGTTCTAGTAGATGCCTGGAAGAACTCTACATTCAATGTGTTGGCTGACAAATGGTGGGTTTTACATATTATCCTTCATAGCACCCTATAGTCATCTGATGAGTGTGGTGGGCTATCCGCTGCATGTAGAAATTGCAGTTGATTCCATGTGCTTCCATCTCAGTATGGTATCACTGATTGCTGACTTGGGATGGTCCAACTTGTCAACAACTGGCTGAACAGAAGTCTGCAACACCTCCGTCAAACTCCATAAGTTCCTTTCTCGTAGCCATTTCACCTGCACACAGTTGCACTGACCATATTCCTCCAATTTATACTGGCTACAAACACGTTACATGGCATGATGTGCTTTGTCCATAGATTTCTTTCCATGAAGTGTACGCTACACTAAATAATTGAATTTTTTAGTGCAGTGTCATACTTATGGAGCTTTGGTTCAGACTTTTTGGTAGTCTGTTATAGCCTGTATTTGCTACAGTGAGTCATTATATACACGGCTGACTTCCATGTAAAATGTTGCAAATGCTATAGCAGAATAGTATTTGCTATTGCAAATGCTATTTGCTATAGCAAATCAACACCACATCTAGGGAGCCAGAAGTAATCTTCTGATATTATTTTTGAAGAGAGAGAGATTGTAGTCATTAGGAAATACTTTATGGGAGACTCATCACAGAATTCAGGTAGATGGAAGAAAGAATGAATGGTAACAGTAGGTTCAGTGAGTGGAAATTCAACATAACAGGATATTGAACAGCTATTAATTATATCACTGTAGGTTAAGTAGAAATTGGGAGGGGGACACGATGGATGCCAGTTGTTTTTACTAGTGCCCATGGAAATATCTGTTGAAGCAAGAAAATGCAGAAAGAACTCTGATTTGTGTAAGAGTTAATAGCTGGAAGGTGAAAAGTAATGCATTAGTGAAAAATTTTTTCTGAAGATGAGGATGCAAGGAATAATCCAGTTAAGCTAGGAAAAGCTAATAGCATCAGTCCAAGAAGCAAGATCTGGACTCAATAATTTTTTTTTAAAGTTAAGTATTTTCAAAGGTATGGAAGATAAACTAAAATCTCTCTTTGTGAGTAAAAAAAAAAAAGTCTTAGAAGCAATTCTGTAAAATACAACTATGCAGTTATCACCCTATTAAAATATGGTATGGAAATCATTGCTTAGGACACCAATAGCATATGATCTTGAAGCTTGTATTGTTTGAGAATAGCAAGGTCTATCCTGTGAGTAGGAAAAATGCAAAGTGCTATCACCAACAAGTTGTAGATAGGGCTTGGTTAGTGAGGTATTTTATATATGCGAAGAAGAGGGTGGACAAAAACACATATTTCCAAAGAACACTTGCATTAATAGCAAAATCTCAAAAGATTATTATGCTCTCTACCATAACACAGTGAACAAACCAAGAGAAACTGGCAACTTGTTGAGAAGCCTCAATACCAAACCTTATCAAATGCCTTGTATGTCAACACAAATTCCTTCCAAACTATTCCATAGCATGTTCTAGAAGTGGGTGACATAAGTGAAGAAATCTGCTGTGGATCTTGAATGAAAATCCATATTAGTGGCCACCGATTAGGTGACTTTTCTTGATACTGAAGAAGTTGACCGTTGACTACTTTGTGCATTACTTTACACAATAATGATGTGAGAGCAACAAACCAAGTTTGGTGGGCTTTCTTTCTTTTTTTTTTTTTTTTTTAATTGGTTGTTTATAGGCTTGCTTCTATGCTGTGGAGAAATTGCCACTTTAGTATAACATAGTGCAGATATGATAGCGGATGCTCATTAGTTTATGGACACATTTGTTGAGCATAATTGGTGGGATGCCATTTGGATCACAAACCTTTATGATATCCAGGTTGCCATGATTCTTCTGATACTTCTGGGCAGAAGGCATGTAATCCAATATTCCATAAAGAGGAGGTGATTTATTTGGTTAACTACTCAAGGGGTTGGGATGAATGGAATTATGTTAGGAGGTTAGCTTTATTTTTAGGTGATGCCTGTCATTGAGGTGAGAGGATTAGGAGCAAGCATTAACAGTGTCACATACTTCTTTCAAAATCAGACTTAGCACTGTTAAAGATTATTTTGCAAACGCTGCAGGCTTTAGTGTAAGGCTATGTGTATGAAGCTTGATCCCCCCCCCCCCTCCTGACATCCTGGCACACCTCTTGGAAAACCATGGGTTGGATACTGGGTGGGAATTCTGAACAGAGTAGTAAATGAAACTCCTCATTCCAACCTGGATAATTTCAGTTACATGGTCACAAGTATCAGGATCTTAGGTGATGAATGGCTGAGGAGACTGCATTCCACTAGAGATGAATCTTGCATCAGGTTATGATCTGAGTTTCCAGATGGAGAAGTCACCTCAACAGTGCACCTGGAAGGAGACTTGGTTAAGGAAAGATCAAATGTTGGGTAAGTAATATCAGATATTCTGGTAAGATGTTGTGCCAACTCATGCTCTGAAAAATATCTAGTACTCATCCTTGTCTTAACTGTGCACAACCTCCTACAGATGACCACTGGTTTTCTCCCCACTTCCATGTACTGAAAATTTCTATCAATTAGCATCCTGCAACATGCTGTGAGAAGTTTATAGACCTGTATCACACGAGGCCTATAAACTAGTGTTCACAGTCCTCATAAAAGAACATTCTTTTATGAGGACCAAAATTTTGAGAACCAAGAGACCTGTTTCCAATGGAAGGGTTCATTTTTAACTAATTTTACAGTTGTGGCAGTGTTTGGATAAAGTAAGGAGGGAAGTTTGGATAAAGATTAACATATAGTCTGATCACTGGAGTACACCACTGGCTAGGTAAAAATTGAAAGTTTCACTGCCCTATATACCACTTACAGATCCCTGCATGTCAGTCACCCCCTAAAGTCAACAGGTTTAAAATCTGATTCTCTATTCTCCAAATTTGTACAACAACTTTTCATGTGGTATCTCAAATGCCTTTGCAAATCTCTTACTTTATTCATCCCATAGGAATTATTAGAATGTAGAGCAATTATATAATTGCTCTACATTCTAATAATTCCTATGGGATCTTTCCTGAGCTGAGACTCATATCATACAACTATGGCACTGGCCTAACTGATTCAGCTGAACATTCCTACAGCACATGTGCTGATATCCCATCTGTTCCCTATTGCTGAATTTTTATGCAGGCAGATCTAGAACTTAAAATGAAAGATACCAAGAAGAAATTATATA
Organism: Typopeltis vanoorti; assembly: GCF_054136105.1. Lineage (NCBI taxonomy): Eukaryota > Metazoa > Arthropoda > Arachnida > Uropygi > Thelyphonidae > Typopeltis > Typopeltis vanoorti. Next base: position 55,494,284 of record NC_143553.1, read on the forward strand.
CTTGGTTAAATCCTTTATCCAAACGTAAGCAAACAAAGTTTCTGCCTGAAATATAATCAAGAGCAGGGCAACTCGTATATAGAAGCTAATGACTTCACATCACTTGCCTTAGCATCCCATAATGCAAAACACATATCCTTACGGGTATGTATAATGCTATGCATTATGGGAAGGGTCACTACCCAGACTGGTTTCGATCTTTATTGAGGTCTTGTCAGTGGGAGCCAAACTACCAAAATACTGCATTATTAAAGCAGGCATTTCGAAGCTTCTCATGCACTGCTGATATCCATTTCATTCAGTAAATAATACCATGGAACCAAAGATAGTATTTATTCTCCCGAGTTTGTAATAATTTCCAGCTTGGTAGTTCATCATGTAACTTTTCCTAACTGAAACACCCATATACTTAGCTATATCACAGGTCAGTAATGTCTTATCTTAAGCACTTTGAATTCCAGTTCTTTCACATGCTGCTTGAGAAAGTTGCCTAGACACAGTACAATAAATTATAATTTTTATGAGTTTTTTTTTCCCCTTTGCAAAGTCACCCATGATGATCCTTTAGTACCCATCAGGTAATTTGTATAGGATTTCATCATCATCACCATCCCCCCCAGCTGAAAGTCCAGTGCTACTGATACATGTAGACTAGAAATGATAACATTCGATATCATTAGTAATAGCCTCTCCATCACTACCAACCGATTCCTAAAAATACTACATCCTTTACACTTGATTCTAAGAGTCAGACTTCATTTATGCCAACAATAGTAGGCCACAAATGTATTCATGGTGGATACAGACTCAATCCCTTTGTCCCTGATACTCCTGATATGTGTACAGAAATGAGTTACCTCCTGGTTTTTTCATATACTTATATCTAGTCTACCTGGACCAATGGGGGAACTTTCTCTTTACCACTGCCCAAAATACATACAGACATGCTTTTACTCAACTCCAAACCCAATATATACAAGGCCATCCCTTCACCAGATGTATAACCACACTCACCAACATTTATATCACTATCAAATTTGCATACCTTTGCTGCACTTACACATTCTCACCATCCCACCCATGATGATCTGGTTTTTCTGACTCTGAATTAGGCCCTACCCGATAAATAATTTTCCCAGGCTTCGGATGCCAAATACACTGAAGTGCAACCATCCCTTTGATCCAAGTATTTTCTATTATCAAACTCACCCCAAACATCTAAATAACTCGAACCTATTTCTTCTATACAATCTGTGTAGCCACCAAGAAAGATGGCATCATTGTTAAGGTAGTGGCATTGCAGGAAATCAAAATCAAAGCTAAGAATTTAAAAGAAGTCAATGATTCTCAGAATTGAGGGAACAGCAGAGATGGCAGATATATATAATATGGCAAAGAAATTTTAAGAGAAAGAAGGCCAAAACTAGGTGATTCATGGTTATGCATTCTCTGGCAAGGAATATCAGCCTATACAAAAGGACAAGAGATGGGGAAATAATCCAACAGAGCACAGTTTGAACAGTTAAGATGGAAGCTGGTTGTGTGGCAGTAATTTGAAGTTCAGTCAAAAACAGTAGGTTTGAATGTCTGCAGGTGACGGTGTTTAATTCCACAAATTTTGGTGAAGTGAATTTTTTTTCACCGGAGGTTCTCTGAGTTTAATTTTTTTTTTTAACCATAATGATTGAATTTGCCATGATGGCTGAAGAGGCAAAAGGTAAAAGAGCAGAGAAATATACAGTATGAGGAGATACTCTTGGACATGTTGCCCATATAGAAAACATCCAGTCTCCATCCTATAACATGGCCACAACAGTGTTCTTCATATACCACTACACAGCTTTCTTCCATGCACAATGTGGCAGTATAAATGGCATCAGGATTACGCACCAGCTTGGAAAGCTACCTAAACACTTTCCCATCAGGTTCGGGGAGGAGAGGAGGGGGATAAAACCTTTGCCTGGTAAAACACTCCATCATCTATTAAGTGGCAGATGAGGTATAATAACTCTTAATTTCTTTTTTTAAGGATATTCTAATTTGAGGAACAGTATTTCTCCATCATCTATCTTGGGCCAAATATTTAAATTATAATCCAAATTTGCTTTTTAGCTATTTTTATTATCAACTTGGCTGTTGTTGCTGCTGCATCCACGTCTCTTTATTTAAAACTTCACTTATGCAGTTTTAGCCATTAATTAATTATATGAAGTAATTACTCCATACTTCAAGGATATCTTTTTCTGTCGTTTTCATGTCACCTTTATCATCTGTAACTCCTTTTACAGCATTCTTTTCTCCATTCCTAAGCTTCTTCAACAACCTCCAGAATATCTTACCACTTCTTGATATTTATTTTCTATGTTGTTGCCAAAGCCCTCCCATGACTTTTGTTTAGCTACTTTTACACAATGTTTAGCTTTCTTACATTTGTCTCCATAGTCTCTAAAAGCACAAGCTGACATATTTGCTAGCAACTTTTGATATGCTTTCTTCTTTTCCTTCACTGCCTCTTTAACTTCCTGTGTCCACCATGGAGTTCTGATTTTTCTATCTTTGCAGATAACCTCACCACATGCTTCTCTGGCTGAATCAATCAGGGTTTTCTTTAAGGCTTGCCACCGAATCTCCAAGGTTTGGTTCCTTTTCTGAAACTCTCTCATTTTTTCTTCAATAATCTTTGTGTATTTTAGTCTACAGTTCCCATCTGAGAGCTGCTCAACTTTTATTCACTTTAAAACTTTCTTACATGTTATTCTTTTCAATATGAAATTCAATTTTATCCTGCTCAAGACTAAATAGTGATCGCTTCCAATTTCAAATCCTCTGTACACTCTGGTGTCCTGCACCAGGGAGAAAACATCACTATCAACAACAACATAGTCAATGAGACTTTTCTTATTCCTTGCCTCTTCTCTCCATGTGAATTTGTGCACATTTTTATGTTGGAACATGGTGTTAGTAATAACCAGTCCATGTCCTGAGCAGAAATCCAACAGGTATTTGCCATTATTATTAGCTTTGCTCTTTTCTCCAAATTTTCACAAAATATTTTTGTATGTCTGACAATTATATCCTACTCTGCTATTTAGATCCCCAACAAGTACCAACTTTTCCTTTTTCATTGTGTCATTTGCTTTCTCTAAAGCCTCAAAAAATTCGTAGAACCTTCTGTGGGACCATAGGTTCCCTGGTGAAAACAACAGGGGCCTTGTTTAATCGGGCGACACCCCAGCCAGCATGAAATTTTGTCATGTTGTAGCATCATTTTGTATTTTGGTTTTAGCCAGTAAGAATACAATTTGGTAAATCGGCTAAATCCCAAATTGCCAGCCCATCCTCGTTCATTCAGTATCCAGGTAGATACCCCACAGGGTGCACCACAAGAAGGTGAGGATTGGATATTAGGTCAGAAGCCCTGGTTGGTTCTCTGTATTCCTTTAAAGGCTATATGGAGGTCTCTTCTCAGTTATATAGCTTTGACCCTTAAGCGCCCCCTGATGTAATGACCAGCAATCCTAATTAGATGCAATAAGTGAAACATACAAAATCTATTTATGATATAAAACAAAACAGAACTGGCATTATGTAAATAAAACTGATGATTAACAGTTTTATTTACAAAAGTTTTATTTACAACTCCTCTTCTGAATCTCCCCCCCCCCACCACCACCTTGTAAAAGTAACTAAAAATTTTCACTTATCATGGACAAGCAGGTGGGGGCATATTTTTCAAGCAGTGAATATAAACAATTTTGACATATTTCCCTTTGTGCTCCTGCAAGAAGTGTGAATGAAACAGAGATGGCTCAGGAATTTTTGTAAGGATTATGATATATTTGAGTGAAATCTGTCTGGCCATAACCTAGGAATGACTATCTCTAATACAGAAAATTTTATTAACTTAATACACCTTTTTTGCTACTTGTATATAGGAAATATATATGATTTCTGCATTAATTCAACCTTGGTATCTCTTCTGGGTCTGGCTACCACTGATGAGGCCTCAGTAAAGGTTCAAACTGGTTTGGACACTCTTTCAATAATGCATAGCAATATTCATTATATGGATAGAGACCAGTGGTGAGCTATAAGGGGCTCACTCGAGCCCTTTGTTAAATTTTTCTCAAATTTGCAAGTCCCTTGTTCTTCTTACTTTTTTTATTTTTTCAAAAAAAAAATAATTTTTTTTTGAAATATATTAAGCGAAAAACTTATACGGTAATCTAACAAAGTGATTTTATTAAATAAAATATTATAGTTACTGTTATTACCATTTTACAAATAAGAATTCACTTTTGGTAATCGCATATAAATAAATAGGACTATAAAATAATGCCCCTTGATCGGTACCGCTGATTATCACTTGAAGTATAAAAACAAAAGAGAAATATAATGTACTTCAATATTATTGTGTTTAGATAATATTTATTTATTATTTATAGATTGTTTGTCATAAATACTTCTATCGCAACAAAAGAAATTTATTTTGTCTATAAAAAAAGGGGACTATTTCATATGTGCAATTATAAAAGATTTTATTCTTATTAGGTTTTGATAGTTAAGAAATGTTTTTCTTATGTAAGATAAATTAACACAGATGATCCGTGTGCAAATATTTCATGTTTAGATCATGAAAGATTTGTTTAAAAATTATAGCCTTTACAGGTTGATTGTACCCTCATACTTTTTGATTGGCATTTGTACACAAGCTGTATTAATAAACGTTTTGTGTGAAATAGGGCTTTTTTTTGCTCAACGATGCGAGCCCTTTGTTAAAAATTCCACAGCTCATCACTGATAGCAACTCTTTCTATAATGCATAGCATTATACACCTGAAAGGATGTGCGCTTTGCACTGTGGGATACTATGGCAATTGATGTGAAGTCATTAGCCTCTATATGTGCAAACTTTGTTTGCTAACTTCGATAATGGATAAAACAATATAATTTCTTGGAAAGTTTAATTTAAAGTCTTGTTTGCACCTGGGCATTCTTCCACAACAGAACTGTAATGTAACATGAGTGCTAAGGTGTGAATGTGTCATTTTTTTCTGTTCCACTGATAGCAAGAAGTGCCTGCCACCATCAGTTAAGGAAACATCAAAGCATGTTATATTACATTACATAGCCTAATCTAGTGCAGATGGTTTTTCATAACCAAGAATTATTAAAACCTGGATTACCTTCCAGGTTTTCATAATTCTTGAAGAAGGAACTGTTTGGTTCCTTCTTCCAGTCAGGCTATCAATGTTAAATGAATTCTGAACACAGCATTACACCAACTAAAATGTAACACAAAAGTTACATTACATTACATTATGATATAATTCTTAAACTCGAAAACAATCTAGCTGATTAGTATTTTTTTCATAAAATTCCACTTCAGAAAATTTTTTTTGCATCAATTTTTTATTTTTACTGTGAAATGAAGCAATGTTTCAGTCATACCACATGCATTGTACTGAAAGTTATTTCATCCCAGATATCTTTTAAAAAAAAAATTAAAACAGGGAGGAGTGAAAGTAGTAATTATGAGAACTTGTTCTTATGCCATACACTTCAAGGCCATCTATTAATTTTCTTCTGAAAGTTTTTCCTTTTCAATAATTCAGAACCACCTAATGAAAACTTGTTGGGATTTCTAGGTACTTTATCTGGACATTTTTATGATATATTTGATATAAGAAGTTTGCAAAAGAGTATTACTGTGACATTTAGCTAATTTTATTGTAATAACTTCTGCAGTAATTAAAGTTATAATTACCAAGGAAAACTGTCCAAGAATTTTATTATCTGTAGCCATTTCTCGTTCTCCCTGAAAAACTTTTATTTCTACTTGAGTTTGGCCATCAGCAGCAGTAGAAAATACCTACAGATATACAAAATATAAAATTAATCAAATTATACAAAAACAAGATTTTAAAAGATGAAAACAAAAATTGTGGTAATTCAAACAGAGTAACATTTAATATTTCCTGGGTTACACAAGACAATTACAATAAAAGCTAATGTGCATACTGATAATCTTCAAACAAAATCGACTGGGGTTCTTGCAAACAAGCTCACTAATAACAATAATGACAGTATGCTGATCCTTAATTTTCAGGAGAGCCTTTAGAATTATGAAATTAAAAAATCACCAGGAATCTGCATTTAGAGCCCCCTCCGTAACTATACCCTTTCTTTCTCCCCATCACAACAGTTTCTTGAATAAATATGTGCCTTGAGTAAAGTTATACTCCAATTTTGAAGAAAGAAATAAAAAAAACTCATTTAAATTTTGAAATGCCCTCCTTTTGCCTTCAAACATGCTCCAAGTGTGTGTATGAGGCCACATATTGATGGCAGCATGCACAACATCCAATGGAAATGCTACCACTGCTTGCTCCAAATCCACCTTCGGGCAAGTGATGTTGTTTCTTGCAGGCTACCCTCTGAAGCTCTGACACCAATTTGAAGTCCAACAGATTCAGATTGGGACTCAGGTGGCCAAAACCTCTGCCAATACACTTTGGCAGAGGTCTGACTCTTTTCTCTGAGTCAACGTAACTTGGATACCCTTATACATCATCCCCCACCACCACCACCACCAACATCATCTGGTATATATCCCAGATGACCACTCTGAATCTTGGGTGCTATGGCACATACTGTGCAACCATCTGGAATATACACCCAACTTTTTTGGCAGTTAAATGACTCTTCAATGGTGAAAATCTTCTCATCTGTGAAGAGGGTATCTCTATGCCTGATATGCATACTGCAGGAGAAGTGCCTTTAATTTTATCGCCCTCTTCCACCACATAAGTTACAATGTTAGGAGGTGTCCAGTAGAACAACGATAGGCTCTCACTCCCCAGGTCATCAGTTAGTATATGTAACATCATTCTCTGTAAAACGTTCATCACTCACTCAGGACATCACTTTCTGCATTCTCACAGAATTATGGTGTAGGCATGCCTTCACAGCCCTCACAACCTGTTGTGCCTTAATGAAGTGTGGTCAACCTGTTCTTTGGCAGTCAGATACTACTTCTGTATCATTCTAACAGTTAACAGTCAGATACACAAAAATCCTACTGATCCAGGGTGCTTTTAGCATGTTCAAAATAACAGCACCTGCATTCCAATCTTGTGAAGTGCTATTACAGCTACATGGTTCTCATAATCTTCTGGCTCAGTGTTAACTTTACAGTTAAAGAATTCTCTCTCTCTCTCTACTGATAAACAGATGAATGTTGTCTGTACACAGCACCACTAACAGAACTGGGCTTGCTCAATTCTGTAGGCAGTGTGGGGGTGTGCAGAAGTTATAACAGTATTTATGGTAATACTATGCATACTTCTCTTTGAAGTAGCAGGGTGTGATCAGCATTCCTTCTGCAAATGCTAACAGGTATACTGGGTGAAAACTTAAATCTTCAGATGTATTTGAATGCCACTAGAGCCAGCAGTTTTCTCCTAATACACATATTTTTTGGGGAGGAAAAAACATTCATCGAAAGGTTGTATCAAAATCTTTAATTCTGCTAATGCTTTAAATACCCATGCTTAAAATGACTTATCTGAAATCACATGTCTGCTGCTTTTTCCAATTTCACTTATGTTTCTTGTTCTTTTTTATATCTATTTCTGGCTATAAAAAACAATTCGAAAAAGAAAAATGTTGTTGCTGCTTGCAGTAATCTTCCTGTAGTCTTGCATGCAGGTTTTGGTGACATACTTCTTTCCAGTGGTATTATTTCCAATCTCTTCTGATCCTTCAATTTTTCATTAATGATAAAAAGATTAAATATAAATGCTCAACAGGCATTATGGGTGAACGACATATCACCTTACAGATCAATAGGTTGGAATGTTTCTGATATCATTTTTGTTAAAAAATGATATCAGAAATGATAGCCTGTTCCACAGTTGATCGCTGGAACAGGATTATTTGACCTTAGCCTATCCAGAGGTACTTATATAGAATGGGTGGAATTCACATAAAAAAACTGGCCAAAAACAATGACATATATGAAAGGCATGTAAAAAGGTAACATCTCGGTTGTGGTAGCTCACGTTCCATAACATGCTATTAAACAAAACAGATAATTTTTACATAATTTCTGAACATAGTCTGTTTTGCGTGGTGGACAACTGAGGTATAACTTTTGGATACTCCTCACACAATGCTCAGATCTATAGTTGCTTTGACGAAAACTTAATGGTGGTAACATTCGAGAGTATTCATATTTTCATTACAATAACACCAGCTGCATTTCCTTTATCAAATTTCATCATCGATATTCTATTTTCATGTGATTTTTGTTCTATAACATTTTTAAGGAGGCTTATTTGCATATTTAATTATTTGGGCTGATAACATTCAGCATAATGTTATAAAGTTGCTGATAACATTCAGCATAATGTTATCAGCAACAGCAATTTTTGATGCCTCTTTTAATGTTGAATATTAAATCTAAAGTGTGTAATTTAGGATGAGCAAAGGCAAAATTCTTACTATTCTTTGCTTCTTGATTTAGTAATTATAAGAGAAAAACTCAACTTAAGTAAGAAGCAGAACAGAATGAAGATCAGAATTATAAGTGTTCTTAGGAAAATCAGGAGAGTAACCAGGTGGCTTCAATGGCAGAACTATATTAAAAATATTAGAAAGGAAGGCACAAAAGACAAAAATAGAATAAATGCAGAAAAGCAGTACATGCTCTACTTACAGAGTTATGCAAAATAGATCAGAAAGCTAGAACACAGACAGAAGGTTGAATTCCACATAAATGGAAAAATATTCCTCACAGTATAAAATGAAAAACAAAACTGATTGAGAATTATGGAGAATTTTCACTACTATTGATGTTTCAGATTAGACTTATGCAAGCACTTTATCTTCATATAAAATAAGCTGTGAAAAATTGTTAAAGGGAACACTTAGAAAAAGCAGCTAGGCTCAGACTTCAGGAGCCATCTCTACTAACCAGATGTAACAAGAATCTTGTGTGAGTGTGTGGGGGGGGGGGGTATTTGGAAAAGGGGATATTTAATAGCTTATACTCCTAAGCAAGCATAAGAATGGAAGATTGTACAGAAATTTAAGATTTTTAACCCAGTAAGGTGTACATGGATACTGAATGAATGAGGATGGGCTGACTATTTGGGATTTAGCCGACCAAATTGTATCTTATTGGCTTAAACCACAAATCAAAATGGTGGAATTTCATGCTGGGAAAGGTGTCATCAGGTTAAACAAGGCCTGTGTTATTTTCATTAGGAAACCATCATCAGGAGTGAACAGCGAAAAGTCAGCTACTGGAACGAACTCCAACTCAACATAAGCAGAGATCAAGATTGGTACCATCAACATAAGAAGCATCAATGAAAAAGAAATGGAAGTAGCAGAAGAACTAGATAAGTACGAGGTCAACATAACAGGTGTTATGGAAATTAAGAAGTCAAAAACAGGGGAGATATTTCTAAGCAACAGACACAAGATGTTATATGGGGGGGGGGGGAGTTCCGATAAACGCCTAGAACAAAAATTATTTTATGACTTCTTATATATCCTAAAAGAAAAGATATTTTCTGAAAAAAACATTTCTATTCTAGGTATTTATCTGAATATCCACACCCCTATCATATTCAAAAAACAACAATCAGAGAAAAGAAGAAGTAGCTATAATACATCATCATCAAATTCCTGCCATGTACCCTCAAGGGGTGTACAGGATATGACAGCACTACATGAAAAAATTACATCATTGCTAACTTCCTATCTACAATATTCTTCCAAATCAGTCTGTTACTTGTCAAGACTCCAACATTATCAGATCTTATATTTCTATCGTCTAAGGCACTTTGTACCACATCAATCCACCTATATCTTGGTCTTCCTCTGGGTCATTTTCCTGCCAGCCTGGCAGAGAATACTTGTTTTGCTAATCTTTCCTCGCCCATTCTATTTAAGTGACCATACCACATGAGATTAGCTCTGCTAACGCATTCCTGGATGCTGACAATGTCAAATTCTTTCCTAATATCCTCATTTTTAATATGATATTGCCATTGATGCCATCTGTTCACGCCTCTAATCTTTCTCAGGACTCTCATATCTGCGGTCTCTAGTCTTCGGTCAAGTGTTTTACTTCTGACCCAGCTCTCAGATCCATAAGTTAAAACTGGTTTGAACACTGTCTTGTATACAGCTAATTTAGTGTTCCGACTAATTTCTTTCTTATTCCATATGAATTTATTCAATTCGCTTCCAACCATACCAGCTTTGCTGATTCTGTTGTCTATTTCTATATTTAATTTACCATCTTCAGTAAAAATCGTGCCTAAGTAGCTGAAATGTTTTACTTGTTCCACAGGTTATCCATTCACAACACAGTTGATATTTTCAATGATTCTGCCTATTTTCATTGTCTTTGTCTTTTTATTGCTGACCTTCATACCATATCTATTACAACAGCTATTCAATTTAGTCAGAGAATCTTGCAGACTTGTAGCGGATTTATTTAGAAGTATAACATCATCCGCATAAAGCAAAGAGCTGACATTAACATCTCCAATTTTGATATCAGGTTTAATACCACATTCCTTCATAATGTGATCCATATAGATAATGAATAACAGAGGGGATAATATACATCCTTGTCTCACACCAGATTTAACATTAAACCATCTTCCTGTACTTCCTTCAATTCTAACTGCTGACTTACAACTCAAATAAAGACTAAGTATTGCTTGATATAATGCCCCATTGACACCACATAACTGCAGCATATTGAATAGCTTCTCTCTCTTGGCACTTTGTCATATGCGTTTTCCAAATCGACAAAACTTAAATACAGATCTTTGTTATATTCCCATGCTTTCTCGACTATTTGTCGTAAAGTGAAGATCTGATCCTGACAGCCTCTATTTGGCTTGAATCCAGCTTGTTCTTCACCAAGCTTTTCTTCCACAGTTCTTCTAAATCGTTTCTCAAGTATACTTGCATAGATCTTGCCAGGAACACTCAGTAGGGAAATACCTCTGTAATTCTCACATTCAGTTTTATTTCCCTTTTTATATATGGGTACTATGAGATATCTACTCCAATCATCGGGAATTCGTCCCTCTGTCCAGGCTTACTGAACTATGCAGTGCAGCCACTATAAGACTTTTATGCCACCATACTTCAGCATTTCTGGTTGAATATCATCTACTCCTGCTGCCTTTCCACATTTCAAGCCTTTGATGGCTTTTTCTACTTCAAGTATGTATATGTATTCCTGACTGCATGCCTGGTCAGTGTTATTTACCACTATGCTGTCATCACTGCTTGTTTCATTTAGCAGTTTTTCAAAGTAATTACTCCATACTTCAAGGATATCTTTTTCTCCTGTTTTCATGTCACCTTTATCATCTCTAATTCCTTTTACAGCACTCTTTCCTCCATTCCTAAGCTTCTTCAACAACCTCCAGAATATTTTGCCACCTTCTTGATATTTATTTTCTATATTCTTGCCAAAGTCCTCCCATGACTTTTGTTTAGCTAGTTTTACACACTGTTTAGCTTTCTTACATTTGTCTCTGTATTCTGTAAGAGTAAAAGCTGACTTATTTGCCAGGAACTTTTGATATGCTTTCTTCTTTTCCTTCACTGCCTCTTTAACTTCCTGTGTCCACCAGGGAGTTCTGATTTTTTTATCCTTGCACACAACCTCACCACATGCCTCTCTGGCAGAATCAATCAATGTTTTCTTCAGAGTTTGCCACTAAATCTCCAAGGTTTGATTCCTGTTCTCAAACTCTTTCATTTTCTTTTCAATAATCTTTCTGTATTTTAGTCTACAGTTCACATCTGAGAGCTGCTCAACTTTTATTCGCTTTAAAACTTTTTTACATGTTATTCTTTTCAATATGAAATTCAATTTTATCCTGCTCAAGACTAAATAGTGATCACTTCCAATTTCAAATCCTCTGTACACTCTGGTGTCCTGCACCAGGGAGAAAACATCACTATCAACAATAACATAGTCAATGAGACTTTTCTTCTTCCTTGCCTCTTCTCTCCATGTGAATTTGTGCACATTTTTATGTTGGAACATGGTGTTAATAATAACCAGTCCATGTCCTGAGCAGAAATCCAACAGATATTTGCCATTATTATTAGCTTTGCTCTTTTCTCCAAATTTTCCCAAAACATTTTTGTATGTCTCACAATCATTTCCTACTCTGCTATTTAGATCCTCAACAAGAACCAACTTTTCCTTTTTCATTGTGTCAGTTGCTTTTTCTAAAGCCTCAAAAAATTCCTCCACTTCTACCTTAGTAGAACCTTCTGTGGGACCATAGGCACAAGTAAGTCTCATTGTCCAGTTCCCCATTCTCATATTTGCCCACATTACTCTACTTGAGACTGACTGCCATTCAAGAAGATTAGCCTTGTATTTTGTGTTGAATACTATGGCTACTCCTTCTTTTCCTTGATTGTCATTGCCTGAATATAACATTTTGTATTTATTGCTCAGAAAGATCTCACCAGTTTTGGTCTTTTTTGTTTCAGTCACCCCTATTATGTCCATCTGGTACTTATCTAATTCCTCAGCTAGCTCCATTTCTTTGCCATTCAGGCTTCTTACGTTGATAGTACCGATCTTTAACTCTGGTGATGTTGAGTTGGGGTTTGTTTTCAGATTTGTTCCAGTAGCTGACTTTTCGCTGTTCGCCCTGGTTTCCTGGCGAAAACAACGAGGGCCTCGTTTAACCAGGCGACGCCCCAGCCGGCATGAAATTTTCTCATGTTGTACCATCATTTTTTATTTTGGTTTAACCAATAAGAATACAATTTGGTCGGCTAAATCCCAAATTGCCAGCCCATCCTCGTTCGTTCAGTATCCAAGTAGATACCCAACAGGGTGCACCATGAGAAGGTGAGGATTGGACATTAGGTCAGAAGCCCTGGTCGGTTCTCCGCATTCCTTTAAAGGCTATGTGGAGGTCTCCTCTCAGTTATACAGCTTTGACCCTTAATCACCCCATAGCTATAATATTAAACACTAAATATGATGATAATCTTCTTGAATGGAAGGCAACATCAAGTAGACTGATGTCTGCTAACATCAGAATGGGAAAAGAAATGAGACTTATTTGTGCTTATGGCCCCAAAGAAGATTCTACTATGAAAGAAGTGGAGGAATTTTTCGAAGCATCAGAGAAGGCAGCTAACACAACAAAAAAGGAAAAGTTGGTCCTTGTTGGACATCTAAACAGCAGAGAAGGAAATGATTACCAGAATATAAGATTGTTTTGGGAAAATTTAGAGAAAAGAGCAAAGCTAATAATAAGTACTTGCTAGACATGGATTAGTTATTACTAACACCATATTCCAACATAAAAATATGCACAACTTCACATGGTGCAAGGATAAGAAAAGTGTCCCTGACTATGTGATTGTTGACAGTTATGTTTTGCTGATGGTTCAGGACACAAGAGTATACAGAGGATTTGAAATACAAAGTGATGAACATTTAGTGTTGAGCAGGATACAAAATGAGCTTCATACTGAAAAAAAGGGTGTGTGTGTGTGTGTGCGTGCACGCACATAAGAAAGTTTTCAAATTAATTAGAATTGAACGGCTATCAGATGTAACTGCAGACTCAGATACACAAACATTATTCAAGAAAAACTGAATGAGTTTGAAAACAAGAATCAAACCTTAAAGAAAACTTGATTCAGCCAGAGAGGCACTGGTGAAGTAATCGGCGATGATAGAAAAATCAGAACCCACAGTAAACTCAAGAAGTTAAAGAGGCAGTCAAGGAAAAGAAAAAAGCATATTGAAAGTTCCTGGAAAGTAAGTCAGCTTTTGCTCTTAGTGAATATAGAGAAAAATGTAAGAAAGCAAAGTGATGTGTAAAATTTGCTAAACAGAAGTCATGGGAAGAGTTTGTTAAGCACCTAGAAAATAAATATCAGGATGGTGGTAAAATATTCTGAAGGCTATTGGAAAAGCTCACAAATGGAGGAAAGAGTACTGTAAAAGAAATTAGAGATGATAAGGGAAACATGAAAACCGAGGATAAAGATGTATGGAATAATTTGAAAGATTGCTAAATGAAACGAACAGTGACCGCTCAACAGGAATGCCATCTGGAATATGTATCTATATTAGAAAAGCAATCACAAGCCTGAAATGTGGAAAGGCAGCTAGAGTAGATGACATTCAGCCAGAAATGCAAAAATATGTAAGTATTACAGTGGCTGCATTGCATAATTCAGAAGGCCTGGTCAGAGAGAGAGAGAGAGTTCCAGATCAGATGATTGGAGTAGAATGCTCATAGTACCCATTTATAAAGCAGGGAATAAAGATGAATGTGAGAATTACAGAGAAATTTCTCAACTGAGTGTTCCTGGTAAAATGTATGGAAGTATTCTTACGAAAGGGCTAAGAAAAATTGTGGTGGAGAAACTTGGAGCAAAACAAGAACAGGCCAAACAGAGGTTCTCAGGATCAGATTTTCACTTTAACACAAAGAGATGAGAAATCATGGGAATATAACAAAGATCTTTATTTATTTAAGTTTTGTAGATCTGGAAAAGGCATATGACCAAGGCGTGAAGGGGAAACTGTTTGAAATGCTTCATTTATATGGTGTAAATGGGATATTATATCAAGCAATACACAATCTTTATTTTAGTTGTAAATCAGTAATTAGAATCGGAGGTACATGAAGATGATTTGCTGTTAAGTAAGGTGCACAACATGCGTGTACATTATCTCTACTATCATTCATCATCTATATGGATTGCATTATGAAGTGGTATTAAACTTGATATCAAAATTGGAAATGTTAATCTCAGCTCTTTACTTTATGCAGATGGTGTTATACTTTTAAATAAATCCAGGACAAGCCTGCAGGATTCCTTGAGTAAACTGAATAACTGCTGTAATAAATTTAGTATGATAATCAACAATAAAAAGATAACAAAAAAAATAATAAGCAGAAAAACAATGAAAACATCAACTGTATTCTGAATGGTGAACCTAAAGAACAAAACATTTCAGCTATGTATGGTAGGGAAGTCAAATGAATAAATTCATATGGAGTAAGAAAGAAATTAGTCAAAATACTAAATTAGCTGTATACAAGCCAGTGTACAAACCACTTTTAACTTATGGATCTGAGAGCTGGGTTAGAAATGAAACTCTTAAAGACTGGAGACCACAGATTAAGGGATTGCCATGACAGTATCATATTAAAAACTAGGATATTATGAAAGAACTTGGCATTGTTAGTATTCAGGAATGTGTTAGCAGAGCTAATCTCAAGTGGTATGGCCACTTAAAGAGAATGAGAGAGGAAAGATTAGCTAAATAAGTGTTCTTCACCAGGATGACAGGAAAAAGACACAAAGTAAGACCAAGATGTAGGTGGATTGTTACAGTAAAAAGTGCCTTAGAAGACAGAAATATAAGATCTGATAATATCGGAATGTTGACAGATAATCTGGAGGAAAATTGTTGATAAGAAGTTTGTAACAATGTAACTTTTCATGTAGTATTATCAAAAGATCCTGCACACCCCATGAGGGTATATGTCACAAATTTTTTGATGGTGGTGGTGGTGGTGGCATTTTATGTTAACATGTTGAAACATCACTATATCATGTAATTTATTAAAATCATATCTTTCTTCATTTTCATGGTAAAACAAAGCCTCTGTAGTTTACCAGTACTGTGCAAAGAGGTGGGCTTGAATCCTCTAAGATGTGATGAACTTTTATCAGGACTTTTCAACTGAAGGTGAGTTAGCCAGTGCAGGTGGCATAGTTTCCTAGTGGACACTAACTACAAACATACAAGACATTGCAGATAGGAATTAAGATCCTTATCATATGTGGTCAGCAGGTTTCTAAAGATACCATGTTACTTTGCTGTGACCAGTTACTGGTTATGGCTGATCTCATACAGAGATACAGTCTAACATAGTTGAGAGAACCATAGCTGGCAGAGTGCCAAGAAGAGTCAATTCATGTTGAAGAGGAGAAAGGGTTAAGGGATGTACAATTTGTCACAAACATGTGCTTTCTTGTCTCGCTATACTAGCTTGATTTTTGTTGTTACTTTTTTTTTTTTGTATTTATTTGCATGATGGATCCAGTACTATTAACAGGTTCTGGTGTTAAACCTTTCATGTTAAAACTGCAAATCACGTAATAAAAGAATATTACATGATTTGCAGACATTCTGCAAAAAAGAATCATTAGAAGGCAGTCACCATGTTTGAGGCCGTAAAATGTGCAAGTGAAATTGTGCATATCGGAGTTGGCTGTTGAAAGAATTCATAGGGAATCAAAAGGTGTAGATAAGCCAAAATTTAAATCTCCTAAAAAGCGACAGAAAAAGAAACCCATCAAAAAAGTAGCTGTGAATGATTTTGATGTAGACATTATAAGAACTATTCACGAATTTTACGCAGTCAAGAAAAATGTGCCAAATGTTCCTAAATTGATTCCTGTTTCGAAAAAAATTAATTTTCCTTAGAAAAGAGAAACTTTAGGGTTTTTAAGAAAATCCGATTTCTTCATGAAATCGGATTTTCTTTCAGAAAATAATGGAATAAAAGGAAACTTATCATGGAGTGAAGTGCCATTGTTTAATCTAGAACACAATATTTGCGAGCAATAAAACGACGTTTCAGGGAGGAGAAAAGACTGATTGTGTATCTAGACGAAACTTGGATTGACAATAATTTAACTTTTGGAAAATGTTGGCAATCTAAAGAAGAATATGGAGTATTACAAACTGGAAATGTCTCACAGCACATAATAATTGTGTGTGTGTGTGTAGGTGGAGAAATGAGTTTTTTTTATCAAATTCAAATTTAATTTACAAAGACAATTCAAGAAACAGAAATTACCATGGGGAAATGAATTCTACGATCTTTAAAAAGTGGGCAGAAGAAAAACCGATTCAAAACCTTCCTAAAAATAAAGCTCCATCCAATTAAACAAAGCTCCAAATTGTTCAATTAGGAAGCAAGTCATTATGTTATTTGCAGTGAGATTGGCTCTCACTGCAAATAACATTTCTCATTCCCCAGATATATAAAAAATTGAAATGCTCAATTTCGTCAAAAGAAACTCGCCCCAAACTAAACTATTTAAATTTGACATGATGCTTAAAGAGCATGGATTCCTCGTTTTTTGAGACTACCATCATATCATTGTGATATTAATGCTATTCCGTATGTCTGGTCAGAAGTGAAGAATTTCATTCATCATCATGACATAACTGGAGATATTCATATGTCAAAACTTTTTAATATTTCAGTACAGGTGATTAAAAGTTCAAAACTGAGGAAAATATTGCTCTCATGTCACCTCATTGGAAAGTATGAATTGGGACAGAGACAGAATTATTGAAGAATTATGCAAAGATTTGGTGATTAATGTATGATGGTGATTCGGGTACAAAGGTTTTTTTTTTTTTTTTCCTTCAAAATTTTATGCATGTTTTGTTAAAGAGTCACAACAAGTCACAAATACCGTATATGTCAGCATATATGACAACTCTTAAATACTACAGAAAACCCATCGAAATCGTGGGTCGTCTTATAGGTGAGTATAAAAATGGAAGCTTAATTTCTTGGATGAACATTTAGGTAGTTAAATACATCATTATATAAGAAAATAGGCAGTGTTTAGAAACAAATCAGATTAATTTTTTGTTACATAAATTTATTTAAAATATTACAATAGATGTAAGTCTTAAAAAATAAATAATTATTAATCTCAATTTTCATGTTAATATTCTTCATCATCTGTTGAAAATAGTTCTTCAGATTCATTGTTTAAATGATCATCATATGGATCCCAGTTCGAATCCAGTGAATTGATTTTGTTTTCTTCATCATCATCAGTGTCTCACAACAGATCATCTTTCGTACCATCCATAAGATTAGAGAAAACCACACTTTTTAAATGATTTTATTGCAGTCTCTACTTTTACTTTATTCCATGCTTTGATCACAAAATTGCACAACATATCAAGTGATGCAGTGTGCATAGATTCACCATTTGTGAATGATTTTTCACCAGTCAACATCCAATTATTCCACTCTTCTCGCATGTGATCTTTAAATGGTTTGTTCAAGCAAACATCTAGTGGTTGCAATATAGAAGTTAAACGAAATAGTATAACAGCAATTTTTGTGTTATTTTTTGCTAGAAGACTTAGTATTCTCAGTTAAATGACTACGAAACATATCCCATACTAATAAACTATGTTTCTTCATTATAACGCCTTTTTGCATGTTCCACACATTATTTATCCATAATTTCACACCATTTTCATCCATCCATCCTTTTTTGAATCTGAAAATGTACAAAAACACCTGAAGGAAATTTTACCTTAGGTTTGATATTTGAAGATGATCATTGGTTTTAACTTGGTTCCATCAGCCAAACATGACAATACAACCATAAACCTTGTTTTTTTTATGACCTGCACTTCGAACTAGCACACTCTTACTACCGTTAGACTCCACTGTTTTATTGCTTATCATATCAAAGCACATTGGAATTTCATCCATATTTCCAATATTGACAGTAGCGATTTATGTTCTTGTCTCAACTGAATAATAAATTTATGGAAACTGGTAAGTTTGTAGTCAAGATCTGCTGGTAGTTTTTGAGCAATTATAGTTTTTTGTCATATTACCAGATATTTCTGTTCACAAAACGATCGCACCATCCTGAAGTAGCTTGAAATTCTATACTTTCATCCGGATTTAATCTTGACCATTTTAGTGCATATGCTCTAATCATATTTCTTGTAACAAGATAACCATTCTGCGACATGATTTTCCAGTTGTGGCCATCGGGTGATCCGTTATCATCGCACATTTTTCCTTTGGCAATTTTTTTTTTCTTCCTCCATTCTCTTACCATCTTCTCGGTCATGTCAAACTTTTTTGCAGCAGCACAGTTATTAGTTTGCTTTGCCATTTTAATAACCCTTATTTAGTCAAGCTTCATATTTTCTTCGTTTTGTTGCTAGGTCCATGATTTTAAATTATAACAATTTTAATAATCCTAAAATTTAAAAAAAAAAAAAACATGCTAAATTAATAATTAAAATTGGGGCTAATCACTTTTAATTAGGGTAATTCATGTAAATACTAAATCTATGCTATGCAAAAAAATAATGGATATGCATAGATATAAAAATAACAGATGTAACAACAATACTGTACCTAACGTTGCATTAATACAATTAAGAAGAAATTGGAGGGGGGGGGTGTAGTCTTATACAACTGACATAAGCTTAAAACCTAAAAATAGCCTAAAATTTAGGCCTCATCTTATATGGCGCTTGTCCTATACGCCATATATGGTAATTAATTGGTTTAGGACATTAAAGTGACAGTTTTCTGAACTGTATTTTAGAATGGCTAAGTGCATTTGAAAAAATTTGTTTTTCTGTGTAATTATTTTTTTATACAAAACTTTCTTAAAATAAATTTCACTTACAATATTTTTTTATTGTATACCTGTTCTTAAAATTTTGTTAATACTATATGTAAAATTTTCCAACTGTTATCCAAGCAAAATAATTACCACTTTAAAAACTAGGATGTTCATAAAAGAAAGCTTATCTTCCAATATTTGTAATAATAAACAAACTCATCCCACGAAACAGACTGATTAACCTGTCATCAGAATGGATTCGCCTTCTTCTGCCATGTGCAAAAGCGTTGAGAGCTCTCTCATCTGTGGTCGAACTATAGAAGGGATTTTCCTCCAAGAAACTCAGCAAATTGGCAGCGAGAACACACACAATTTCCAGACAAAAAATATTGTTGATGGTGGTGATAGTGGGTGGTAGATTCCATTGATGGTAGTAGTGTTGTTGTGTGAAGTTGGAAAATTAAGCAGTAAAGAAGATGGCAAGATGTACGTAGCAGAGTAAAATACCCTTCCACAACGAGTCCTTGCAGGCATCACGTTGTAATAATAATAAAATGCATTTGAAACTTTTGGATCCTTGAGTGGTATATGAATTACTGATGGCAACCAGTTGTTATAAATTTATTAACCAAAGTTATAACAATTTCAAGCAGCATTACTAGTATACATTAGTTGAGGTCAATAACAGGAAAAAATTATTGCTTAATAAACTATTTCAAAAATTGTGCTACAATTGATGAACAAGAAAAAATCTCCCAAAATACTAAACTTATATTGAAAGTTCACCGTATTTGAATATAACAAACCTGCTCATTATAAACTACTGAAGAGTCATGACAAAAGTTCCATAGATGCAGTGCTTTGCTAAAATACCTGACTATAGCAAATTATCCACTGTAAAGAACTATTCCTGTGTTTGCTATTCTATATTCCTCAAAAAAAATTAAGCACAGTCAACTCTCACCACAGCAAGCATCATTATTACAAACTCACTCCTTAGAACACACTATCAAAAATTCTTGAGTGAAGTCTCATAAGCCATAAGATTAATGCTATCCTAAAAAAAAATTCACTATAGCACACTAATCCCTATGAGTTCTCTACAGTAACTTGTCTGTAGTCATAATTTTACAAGTAGACATTATTAAAACATCAAATTAAATAATTAGTTCTTGTAGATGAGCTTATATGTAGCTTTTAATTTTTCAGAAATTGACAACATATACTAGAATATTAATTATAAAAAACTAATACTTTCATATAATTATATAACTATAATAAATAATTAGTTATAAAATTAGAAATTTTTTTCATGTCTTGCAATTAAGTATATGGTAATACTGCTTTGCATATTTTCTTTTAAACTTGGCATTATGATAACTATATGCTCATTGCTGGAGTGAGAAATACAATTTTATGCTTTATGAATTAAAAGCTTAATATTTACCTGACTTTTCTTTGTAGGGATTGTTGTATTTCTGTTGATAAGTTTTGTAAATACACCACCCAGAGTCTCAATACCCAATGACAGTGGTGTAACATCTAAAAGAAGAACATCTGTAACATCACCTGCAAGAACGCCTCCCTGAAAATTACAAATTTACATATTTTGTAATCTGCATTTATTTAGACACACAATAGATATCTATTCCAAGAACCACAGTTCATTTTACTACCACGGCTCTATTAACAAATCACATACAATTTCCATCTTTGCTTTATATTCTAAATATAAACAAAACCTAATGTAAATTAAATTCTTTACCCACTCCAATGAGATGTGTTTCACTAACAACAAAAAGTGTGACACTCGTGTGAATATCCTATTTCAGATTTTACTCAGAAATAGGATATATTATTTCAGGCTAATGTGACTTACATTAGCTCTGCTCCAACACACTGTTGAATGTTAACAATGCAAATTTCTTTCTAATAACTGCATTTTTAATATGCATCTGGCATTGATATCATCTTTTCACTCTTTTAATTCTTCACAGGACCCTCATATCTCTGGCTTTGAATCAGCTGTTTTATTTTCTACCATAAGTCTAAGATATATAATCCATTTTCTTAACACTATCTTGTCTCAGCTGGTTTAGTGTTGGTGTTGGATAATTTCTTCTCTTATTCCATATAAATTTATGGAATAAGAGAAGAAATTGCACCCAACCATAGTAGCTTTCTTATTCTGTTATCTATTTCCATTTTTGGTTTAACATCTGCTGCCATTAGATTACTATTATTATTACTTTTATGCTATATATTTGTATATAATATAAATACAGATCATTTAAAATTTTCACTTAAACATATCAAGAAGAGGAAAGATATTTAAACTCAAATAAATGTATGAATAGTAGCTAACAGATTTTTCTCAAACAACTTACCTGAATAGCAGCACCTACTGCAACAGCTTCATCAGGATTAACTGCTTTACTAGGAACTCTTCCAAATATTTCTTGAACAGTTTCCTGAACCTGACAGGGGGAATAAATAAATAAATAAACACACAAACAAATAGTTGACCCTTGAACAATGTGGGGTCACGGGTGTTATTAAATATTAAATATTATCAAATGTTATTAAAGAAAATCAAAAGTGACAATACATTTACAGTACTGTATTTATCGATACCGTAAGTTTACATCATCAGTTTATAAGATGAATCATACGGGCTGCAGAGTTTAAACATGACCGTACCAGCCTTGAAGATAATCCACATGAAGGACATCCAAAAAGTGTAACATCAGAAATCATTGATCAAGTGCGCAACATGGTATTGGATGACTGGCGAGTCAAAGTGCATGAAATTGCTGAGACTATAGGAATTTCAAAAGAATGTGGATATATTTTGCATTGAAGAATTGCAAATGAAAAAGCTTTGTGCAAGATGGGGTGCTACGCTTGCTCACAGCAGATCAAAAATGCACTCGCATGAAAATCTCTGAAAAGTGCTTGGAGCGTTTTAACTAGAATAAAACTGATTTTGTGCATCAATTTATTACTATGGATGAGGCTTGGATTCACCATTACACACCAGAATCTAAATAGCAATCAAAAC
Source organism: Typopeltis vanoorti (assembly GCF_054136105.1). NCBI lineage: Eukaryota > Metazoa > Arthropoda > Arachnida > Uropygi > Thelyphonidae > Typopeltis > Typopeltis vanoorti. The sequence goes on from NC_143553.1 coordinate 55,516,803, forward strand.
AATGGATAGAGGCCAGTTGTTCAGCACCAAAGAAGACAAAGCTGGTTCCATAAGTAGGAAAGGTCATGGCGCCGGTGTTTTGGGATGCTAAGGGTAAAACAATAACCAGGAAATATTATTCCAATCTTTTCGATAGTCTCTAGAAAAATTTACCATCTTCCTGATATTTATTTTCAAGGTTCTTACTAAATTCTTCTCATGACTTTTGTATAGCTAATTTTACACAATGCTTTGCTTTCTTAGATTTTTCTCTGTATTCTCTAAGAACACAAGATGACTTACATGCCAGGAACTTCAATAGGCTTTCTTCGTAGACTACTTTAGCTTTCTGGGTTCATCATGGAGTTCTAATTTTTCAATCCTTACAGATAACTTCACCACGTGTCCCTCTGGCTGAATCATCGAATGTTTTCTTCCGGGTTTGCCACTTAATCTCAAAGGTTTGTTTCTTGTTTTCAAACTCTTTCATTTTTTTTCTTGAGGCAAGGTTGAGCAACTTTCGGAGTTCCCATACGAAAGCTGCTCAACCTTACTTTGTTAACTTTCTTATACACTTTTCTTTTTAATATGAAATTCAATTTTATCCTGTTCAAAACTAAATAATGATCACTCTGTATACTCTTGTGTTCTTTGGTAAAACATCGTAATCAACTATAAGTGAATGAGACTATTCGTATTTCTTGCATCTTCCATCCATGTGAATTTGTGCACATTTTTTTATGTTGGAACATGGTGTTAGTAATAACTAGTCCATACCTGAACAGAAATCCGGCAGGGACTTGCCATTATTATTAGCTTTGCTTTTTTTCTCAAATTTTCCCAAAACATTTTTGTATGTCTGGCAATCACTTCCTACTCTGCTATTTAGATCCCCAAGAAGGACCAACTTTTCCTTTTTCATTGTGTCAGCTGCCTTTTCTAATACCTTGAAATATTAGTACAGCCTTCTGTGTGATTATAGGTACAAATAAAGCTCATTGTCCAGTTCCTCCATTCTGATATTTGCCCACATCACTCTACTTGATATTGCCTACCATTCAAGATTATCCTAATAATTGATGTGGAATAATATATCTTCTCATTTTTACTGAATGTTATTGCCTGAATATAACACTTTGTATCTATTGATTAGAAAGATCACACCTGTTTTGTTTTTTCAGTCACACCTTAATATTATGTCAATCTGGTAATTATTCAATTCTTCTGCTAGTTCCATTTCTTCTCGTTGATAGTACCAATCTTGAATTCTGCTGGCGTTGAGATGGAATGTGTTCAGGAAATAAATCCCAGATTATATTCCAAACACAATAAAATTATACCAATGGTAAAACACATTCTGACAATGTTTTTGTTGTCAGAATCTTTTTGCATTTGTAAGATTAAAGTGCAAACAGGCACAAGTTTTGCATATATATGGAATTACAAAATGCTTTTCATACAGGAAGGGCTAATTTGAGTAATAGATGAATGTGAATTTTAAGAATAGGATGTGGTTAATAACTATATTACATTCCCAGGAACCAAATGAATAGTTTGTTAGAATGGAAATTTTGCTTTCCATTATATTTCATTTCCAAAATGAAATATATGGTGGGATGTTGCTACAGACCTGGTGGCTCAGTTACAGGGGACAAAGAAATGCATAGCCAATTTAGCCTTATGGATACCAAACAAGTATTCATTATGGATGACTTTAATTTTCCAAACATTGATTGGGTAGATGAGAAATCTCATGATAAGAAAGAAAGAAGAGGCATTTATTGAATTGTTGTGAGACAACTTTCTCAAGCAGCATGTGAGAGAAGGAACTCAATGTCAAAGAGTGTTGGATTTGCTCACAGCGTCAGAAGGGGGCTCTGTTAAGAATATGACTATGTTACCACCAGTTAGTGACAGTGACCATGCTGTGCTTTCTTCGGAAGTATCTAATTGTATTGAAGCTCTGATCAGAACAGGCTACATGTTGAACTACAATGCTGGAAATTATAATCAACTTAGGAGAATACCATCTTTGGTCCCATGGTATCAGTTATTATTGAATGGGAAAAATGTCAGCAATGCATGGGAATCTTTGAAAAAGTGCTTAAATGAGGCAGTATCTAAATGCATGCCTATTGTTCGAAGAATCAATAGGTTGGGAGTGAAATGGATGTGTAACCTTATTAAGTAAGAGATCCACAAGAAGATGATGATGTGGAAAGAATATCGTAAAAATAAGAGTGAGAGGAGTTATGATATATATAAAGCGCAGGCCAAAAAGTAATGAGTATTGTGCGGAAAGCTAAAAAAAACAGAGTTATGAAAAGAAATTGGCCATACAAAATAAAGGCGATCCAAAAGAATTTTATCACTATGCCACAAACAAAAGAAAGAATGAATGCAAAAGAATAACTTCATAGAATGCAGATGGTATTCAAGTGTCAGAAGCTAATGAGATTGTTCAATCAACGAGTGCTCACTTTGCTAAGATACATCAAACCAGGTGTTTGTAACATGGTGCAAAGTTGTACTGCTACATTAGATGAAGAGTTAGGTTAATGAAAATGAGGTTGAAGAGCTGTTGCATAACCTGGATAAGAATTTGTCTATAGGGACAGATGGAATATCAGGCTGCTTTCTAAAGGAATGTTCAGCCTAATTGGCTATGCCTTTTACATGTTCATAGCTCAGGAATATATAGTTCCATTGTATAAGGGTGATGCAAAAACTGATGTGTTGAACTACCTACCTATCAGTATCTCTGATGTGGTAGTGAAGATTTTAATTTTCATCAGCTTCAACTTTTGAGAAAATGTCTTGAGCAAATTGGAAATGGCAGGGTTTATCATCCAGCTGTAAAGCCTGAACAATCTACAGTTTGTAGGCATAGAGTTGAAAATGGTTATGAACAACCCTCCAAAAAGTCATTTGTGTATATTAACTGCAAAGAAGCTTGTCTAGTGGGTCTTCAATAAAATGCTTCCCGGATTCATTCAACATCTTCCTGTGAAGTATTTAATCTTCCCGCTCCTTTTTAGTGGTGAATGTACTACCAGTCCCTTAAAATTGCTTTAACCATTAGCAGATAGCATTAACTAAAGATGGATGTTTTCCCAACAGAGTTCTGTAATGATGTTGCGTTTGACAATGGACTTGGTATTGAAAAACCAAAATACACACATTGAATTTCTCTTGAGCAGTCGCCATTTTGAAGTATGACATGATATCCTCCAGACATCAATGCATTGAAATAAAACTTTTTGAATTACACTTTCATATCTGTAAGTAGTTTTATTTTGTTGTTTTTGATTTGAAAATTATAGGCCATGGAAACCCCAGCAATAATTTAGAATGAATCACCATCATCATCATCATCATACGTATCAAGGATTTAGGCCTAGTATGGCCTGTTCTGGCCTTAGAAGTCATCGTTGAATCGTTTAAGAGGACGTCCTGGTTTTCTTTTTCCTAATGGCTTGTACTTTAAGGCTTGTTTTGGTAATCTTTCTGTTTTCATTCTTTGAACGTGTTCCATCCATCCATCTATGTTTATATTTTTTAATTTTTTCAATTACTGGTTCTTGGTTTAATTCTTTCATAATATCTTCGTTTCTTTTGTGATCAAATAGGGTATACTTTGCAGTTTTTCTCATAAACTTCATTTCTGCTGTTGTTAATCTTTGTTTGTCTTTTTGTTTTATTGTCCAGATTTCGCTTCCATACATTAAGACCGGTAGGGCTAATGTATTGTATACTTTTAGCCTGGTTTGTTTTTGAACTAGGTTTGGTTTAAATATAGAGTTAATTACTCCTGTTATTTTTAAATATTTTTCAATTTTTATGTTTATATCTTTTTCATTTTCATAAGTGATCATACATCCTAGGTAGTTAAATGAATTCACCTGTTCTAAGATCTCGTTATCTAATACTATTTTAGTTCTTGCTGGATCTTGTCCTTTAAAGGCCATAGTTTTTGATTTTTCCGTTGATATTATCATACCATAATCTTTGGATATCTCATTTAGATTTAAAATAGCTTTCTGTAAGTTATCTTCAGAATTTGTAATTATTATTTGGTCGTCTGCAAAGAGGAGAGTGTTTAAGTTAACTGTAGGTGAAAGTTTAATTCCTTGATGTAAATTTTTACTCCATTTTATTATTATTTCATTTAAGTAGATATTAAAAAGAGTTGCTGAGAGGGGACATCCCTCTCTAGTATATGATAGCTCATGATTTAATCTTATTTGTATTTGATTATTTTCATATATACTTGCGACAGCTTTTAGGATATTATTTGGTATTTGTCTTTCTTTTAATATGTTAAATAATATGTTTCTTTTAACTTTGTCAAATGCTTTTTCAAAGTCAATAAATGCAATAAGTGTTTCTAAATTATATTCTCTTCTTTTCTCTATTATTAATTTTAGGCAGAAGGCTGGGTCTATACATGATCGTCCTTTTCTAAATCCATTTTGTACCTCTAGAATAAAGTTTTCGAATAATTTCGAATAATTTAGAATGAATCACCATGTATATCTAATTCATATGCAACTGAAGTAAAATACAGGTTGGCAATAGCAATGATTGTTTTGGCTTTTCCTTTGAAAGTAAATTTTTTCAACACATGATCAAACTCATTTCTTCCTCTACCTCCAAACTATAACACAATTTTCATTATTTCGTCTACAGAGTCAAATTTGAATTACATTTATATGTTTTCATGTAAATGTAAGTCAAAGACAGTCTAAAAGATGGTACTACAGTATGAACATTATGCATCTGTGTAACTCTTTGCTGTAGCAAACTCAGATACCAAAGAAAGTCTGTTATACCAAGTTTATTTTAGTGAATTTCCTTTAGCATCAACACTGTGAGAATTCTATCAGAATATCAAGAAATTATAACATAAACCGGGGTGTATATTGGCCAAAGGATTTTAATAATTGATACTAAGTAAAAAAACACCAAGTTTCGCCAACTTAGCTGGCTGGCTTCATCAGACAGCTTCATCCTTCGGCCAATATAGAACCCAGTTTATGTTAATTTCTTGAATTCATTAAATGGTCGAAAATAATCTAGAATCGTTATCTCGGGATATTTTGATAGTCTGTTATAGTGAATGTTTGATATATTTAGTATAGTTAACTGCATGTAGTGTGGTCAACTTAAACAAAATGGGACAAGAAAGTTTAGCAAAACAGGTGTTTGATGCCAAGATGGAAGAAAAAAGATCAAGAGGAAGACCAAGATCTAGGTGGATTGATTTAATCAGAAGTGCTTTCAAGAGAGAAACGAAATGTTAGATATGACAATATTTGAGTGCTGACAAGTAATGGATGAATTTGGAGGAAAATTAGTGATAAGAGGTTAATAATAATGTAAACTTAATCATGTATTACTGTCATAGTAGCATGAAAACCACTTGTGGGTATATATATCAGGAAAAAAGTGCATTCTGTATGATGAGAACACATGGTGGTGGTGGTGGGTGGCTTTGTCATTCAAGATCTGGTACAGTACAATCTATAACCCTAAACATCTGCTCTCGTGACAGTCCAGCCAAATGTTACAATTCCTTCTTTTGTATACAAACTGTTGTGAGGTAGAACACTGTGATGGAGGACTCCGTTCTGATTTAGATGTCTGATTTCACACCTAACTTTGCTAAGATCAACAGTATCATTTCCATACACATTTTTACGATGGTTATGAATTTCCATCAGACTAATCTTCCACAGTAAGGAAGTCAATCATCGTTCTGTTTGGCATGTGAAACTTCAAAATTCACCAGCTTGAACTACTTGTATGCTGTGTTCATGTGAATGATAAGAGCACACATCACCTGCTGGATATAGAGATTACTGTCCACTCAGTGATTTATACAGCTTTCTGCCAAAAACAGGAAAAATTACTTTTGCACTGCTTCTCTTAGTATGTGCATTAATTCTGACAGTAGTACTATCACTATGAAGCCTTGCAATGTAAGGGAGGAACTTCACAATGTAGCCACTAGCATGAATGTATAACCGATAATCAGCTAATTCAAACATGGTATAACTATCATACCATGAAATCCTACATTTAAGTAATACATTTCAAAATAAAATTTACCTTAGGCATCCTGGTCATGCCTCCCACCAAAATAACATCTCCAATGTCTGTCTTTTTAACTTCACCATCATTCATAGCTTTTTTACATGGCTCAACAGTTTTCTTGATGATATCCTGCACCAAGTTTTCAAATTTTGATCTAGTCAGCTTAATATTCATGTGTTTTGGTCCACTTGCATCAACAGTTAGATATGGAAGGTTGATATCAGTCTGAAAGAGAAAATACAAAAATTTACACTCTGTTTAAATACTCAAAACTAAAAACAATACAGACTAGTCAGTGAGAGGATGATTACATTATGACTTTAACCCTCGGGAGCTCGCAGCTGATCTGACAGATACATGAAAAATGTTTAATATAAATATTCTTACACAATTCAGTGTATAGTTTGGAGGTCATGAGTAGCTCTGCATTCATATGTTATGAGTGATATTCCGCACTGTTTTTTGTCAGTTTGGTTTAACACATGCTATGTAAAGGTTTGTGATATTTGGCAGTAAATTGTATTTGAGAGATATACTGCGACCTCCGATGTCAGTATAGTATGGTTTAATTGGGTTTTTTTTAATTCTTTGTTCAATAATTTCTAGATTGTAACTGAAAATAAACCATCATGTTTACTCAAATAGAGAGCCAAAGACTTATTTATCATACATGTCCTCAAGGAGATGTGCTTTACATTATGGAAAATAGTAAGAAAAGTGATCTAGATCTTAGTCCACCTTTACTACGAGTTGCCCATAAGGTTGCTTATGCTTGCATCTGCCGAAACTTTTATAGTTTCTATATATTCGGCACGAAACTCGTGTAGTTTCTATATTCGGCTATGAAATAATGTTGGATTCAATATCCACTTAATTTGCACCATCATGTGTTATATTTGCAGTGTTTTTTCTTTATGTTTCATTGCATTTTAACACATACCAATAATGAATGTATCTCTCAGATATAACGCGGCCTATGCTGTGAGCTCCTGAGGGTTAAATATGCAGCTGTATTACATGAGTACAATAATAATTCTCACTCAAGAATTACAGCAATTTAGTACAGAAATGAAAAGGGGAAAAAAAAAAAAAATCAGTCACATGTATGATAATTGGAGTGTTTGCATGTATTTCTCTCCTCTCATTCCTTGGATGAAGACAGTTCTGTTAGCCTTACATAACTTTAGCCTTATGATTTGCTCTTTCTATAATATTCAAAGAAAGAAAAGTAATAACATTTTTGTATAGAATACCATGATGGTCCAGAAAATCTTAATTATATTTCCTATCTTTAAAATTGGTATATTATTTGTCAGATCTCCAATACATAAAAGTACTTACATCTCAGTCTTTCTCCAGACATTTTTGCTTTGAATACTTGGTGTTCATATTTTTCATTCCCCATTCCAAATTCTAATTTAAGTTTGGAATGGGAAAGGAAATATTAACCTAATCTTACATCACCTTAGATTAGCAGAGCTGATCTGATTGGGGGGAGGGGGAATATCAGATTAAACATATCTGAAGAATACCAAATATCAAGTTTCTAAATTTTCGTTTATAATATAGTTGTCATCAATGCTACCTGTTTACTTCAATAATTTTCAAGTGAACTCTCATGGCCTGGTCTCCAGTCTTTAACCATCCATTCTATTTCTAACACAAGTTCCATATCCATATTAAAATTAGGCAATAATCATTAAAATCTAAGATTTTCTTTGTTTGAAAACTTTCTGGTATATTAAAGATATGATTTGCACTCCTGAATACGCCAGTCTGTTACTATTCTATAAGCAACTAAACAGAAACAACAAAATAGAATTACATGTCTCCACTGCAGTGTATTTCATAAACATGATGTGATATATCTAGAAGGAGCAGATGTAACGCACAATTTTTTAATCACTTTTAATATCCTGCCAGCATAGTGTATGAAACAATTCATTACATATATTTCATAGAGACAACACCCTGCTTAAAAAGAGAACAACTATCTTTTAATAAAATAAATTCAGTAATGTAATTAGCATGGAATTCATTTCAGTAAAAGAGAATTGATCTCTTTTTAAGCAGGGTGTTGTCTTTATGAAATATGTACAAAGAATTATTTCTTTGTACTTCTAAAAACACATGTAGAAATACTCCATTTCTACATGTGATTTTGCATGTATGGTCTGTGCAATAATATGAAATACAGGAATATTTTTCAACCATAACATGACCACAATTTCCTTACTTTCATTATGACAAGCAGAGTTAATTAATTCCTATAATAGTCTAATACTGTGCCAATATACCATAGCTACAATATACCAATGCATTACAGAATAACGTAACGTATTGTCCTGAAATTCCTTAACTACACTTGAGCAAATAACAGTTCAGTTTGATTACAGATTATATTCATCACTATCAAATAAATGTTTGATAGTCATTCACTGCAATAAAATAATTCTTTCATTCTTTATTGGCATGCTTTGTGAAAGTAATTTTAATGTTTAGTATAAATTTTCATCATCATTATTAAATTCCTAACATATTCCATATACCCTCAGCCGGAGTACAGGATCTTATGATAGCACTACATGAAAAGTTATTGGGTTGGCAAATAAGTTCGTTTGGTTTTTCAGAGTGGAATGAAACACATTTTATTTAATATATATAATACATACTAGTCAGTTATATATTGACCCTCTTTATCAATGACTTCTTGCCATCTGTCCACCAACTTCATTATGCTGCATTCATAAAACTCCTGAGGTATACTGGCGAAAAACTAATCCAGCTGTCTTTTGACAGCCTCCTCATTAGCAAAGTTTTCCCTTTCAGAGAATTCTGCAACGATCGGAATTAGTGGTAATTGGAAGGTGCCAGTCCGGTGAATACAGAGGATGCGGCAAAACATCCCAGCCAAGATGTAACAATTTACTCCAGGTTGTTAACGATGTGTGGGATCTGGCATTGTCATGGTGAAAGACAACTCCTTTCTGATTTGCCAATTAAGAATGTTTTGTGCTAATTGCACAGGCCAGTTGCATTAACTGTGAGCAATAGACAGTTGAAATCGTTCTGTCTCATGGTAACACCTCGTAGTGGACAACACCTTCATAATCCCACCACAGAGAGAGATCATGATCTTTTTTGGGTGCAATCTCGCTTTCGAGGCTGTCTGCAGCAGTTCGCTCTTGTGCCCCATGATCTTTTATGTAACGGGGTGATTAATGGACAAAGCTGTATAACTGAGAGTGGACCTCCACGATTTTTACTGAAGATGGTAAATTAAATATAGAAATAGACAACAGAATCAGCAAAGCTGGTATGGTAGGAAGTCAATTGAATAAATTCATAAGGAATAAGAGAGAAATTAGTATGAACACTAAATTAGCTGTATACAAAACAGTGTTCAAACCAGTTTTAACTTATGGATCTGAGAGCTGGGTCAGAAGTAAAACACTTGACCAAAGACTAGAGACCACAGATATGAGAGTCCTGAAAAAGATTATAGGTGTGAACAGATGGCATCAATGGCAATATCATATTAAAAACTAGGATATTAGGAAAGAATTTGACATTGTCAGCATCCAGGAATGCGTTAGCAGAGCTAATCTCAGGTGGTATTTTCACTTAAACAGAATGGGCGAAGAAAGATTAGCAAAACAAGTGTTCTCACAGCCAGGTTGGCAGCAAAATGACCCAGAGAAAGACCAAGATATAGGTGGATTGATACGATACAATGTGCCTTAAACGATAGAAATATAAGATCTGATAATGCTGGAGTCTTGACAAATAACAGACTGATTTGTAGGAAAATTGTAGATAGGAAGTTAGTAACGATGTAATTTTTTTTCATGTAGTACTATCAATATCCTGTACACCCCTTGAGGGTACATGGCAAGAATTTGATGATGATGATGTTATAGTACATGACCCATTTTTCATCTCCAGTAATCATTCGCTTCAAAAATGGGTCATTTTCTTGGTGACGTCGCAACAAATCACAGATGGATATGCGAGCAGTCATATTGGCTACAGTCAATTCATGCGGCACCAAAACACCGAGTTTTGAAACATATATCCCAACTTGTGCAAATGGTTCTCAACGCTTGTTTGGGATATGTTCAGTACTGCAGCAATCTCCTGCACTGTTTGTGGTGGATTTTTGTTGACGACATCCTTCACAACACTCGAATCTACCTCAATTGGGCGACCGGCGTGAAGCACATCACTGACGTCGAAATCTCCAGAACGGAATTTGGCAAACCACTTTTGGGATACGCATTGTTAAGGCACCGTCCCCATATACGCAGCATATTTTTTTATGGGCCTCCACAGCTCGTTTGCCTTTTTTGAAATAAAAAAGCAAAATATGCCGGTAATATACGTTATTTCCTTCCATTTCCAAAAATACGTTACACACATGCAACTGAAGTAGGCTAAACGAAAATTCACTGAAACGTTATGTGAAATGTCGTCTTTCATCTGTGCAATAGCGACAGGTGAAGCGGCATAAACTTCTACTAACGCATTAACCGAACTATCTTATTTGCCAACCCAATATATTGTTACTGACTTCCTATCAACAATTTCCCTCCAGATTAGCCTGTTATCAGTCAACATTCCAATATTATCAGATCTTATATTTCTGTCTTCTAAGGCACTTGTTACTGTATCAATCTACTTACATCTCAGTCTTCCTCTGGGTCTTTCTCCTGCCAACCTGGAAGAGAACACTTGTTTAGCTAATCTTTCTCTCCCATTCTGTTTAAATGGATATACCACCTAAGATAAGTTCTGCTAGCACATTCCTGAATACAATGTCAAGTTCCTTCCTAATATCCTTTTTTTTTTAATATGATAGTGCCATTGATGACAGCTCTCTCTCTCTCCCCCAGATCCATAAGTTAAAATTGGTTTCAATACCATCTTATATACAGCTAGTACTTCACTAAAAATTTTGCCTAAATAGCTGAAATGTTTTAATTGTTCTATAGGTTCTTCATTCAGGATGCAGTTTATGTTTTCAATGTCTTTTGTCTTTTTAATGGTTATTTTCATAACCATTACAAAACCATTACATACCAACTTTATTACAGAAGTTATTCAATTTGGTCAGGGAATCCTGCAGACTTGTCCTGGATTTATTTAGGAGTATAACATCATCTGCATAAAGAAAGGAGCTGAGATTAACATCTCCAATTTTGATATCAGGTTTAATACCGCTTTTCTTCATAATGTGATCCATATAGATAATGAATAAATACCAGTGGAGTTAATGAACACCCTTGTTGCACACCTGACTTAACATCAAACCATCTTCTTGTACCTGATTCAATTCTAATTGCTGATTTACAATTCAAATACAGACACTGCTTGATATAATGTTCCATTTATACCATATAAGTGGAGCATTCTGAACAGATTTCTTCTTGATACCTTGTCATATGCCTTTTCCAGATGTACAAAATTCAAATACAAATCCTTGTCATATTCCCATTATTCCTCAAATATTTGTCTTAAAGTGAAAATCTGATCCTGAGAACCATTGTTGGTCCGAATCCAACTTGTTCTTCTCCAAGCTTCTCCTCCAAAATTTTTCTTAGCTGTTTCTCTAGAATACTTGTATAAATCTTACCATTAATGCCCAGTAGAGAAATTCCTCCGCAATTCTCACCATTCTGCTTTCTCTTTTTTATAGATGGATACTATGAGTGCTCTACTCCAATCATCTGGAATCCGATGCTCTGACAAGGCCTTCTTAATTATGAAGTGTAGTCACTGTATAACTTTTATGCATCCATATTTTAGCATGTCTGGTTGAATATCATCTACTCCAGCTGACTTTCGACATTTCAGGTTTGTAATAGCTTTTCAAGTACAGATATATATATATATATATATATATATATATATATATATATTCAAGATTGCATTCCTGTTGAGTGTTTTCTACTACCATGCTATCATTGCTTGTTTCATTTAGCAATCGATCAAAGTAATTACTCCATACAAGAATATCTTTATCTTCAATTTTCATGTCACCTTTATCATCTGTAATACCTTCTACAGTACTCTTTCCTCCATTTCTGAGCTTTTTCAATAGCCTGTAGAATAATTTACCACCTTCCTGATATTTATTTTCTTGGTTCTTACCAAATTCTTTGCATGACTTTTGTATAACTAATTTTGCACAATGCTTCGCTTTCTTACATTTTTCTCTGTATTCTCTACGAGCACAAGCTGACTTACTTGCCAGGAACTTTCAATATGGTTTCTTCTTTTTCTTGACTGCCTCTATAACTTCCTGAGTCCACTATGGAGTTCTGATTTTTCTATCTTTGTAGATTACCTCAGCACATGACTGAATCGATGAAAGTTTTCTTTAGGGTCTGCCACCGTATCTCGAAGGTTTGTTTCTTGTTTTCAAACTCTTTCAGCTTTTCTTGAATAATGTTTGCATATTTGTGCCTACAGTTTACGCGTGATAGCTGTTTAACTTTTATTCGTTTCTAAAATTTCTTACACACCCTTCTTTTCAATTTTATCCTGCTCAACATCAAATGGTTATCACTTCCTCTTTCAAATCCTCTGTATACTCGTATTCTGAACCAGTGGCAAACGTAACGTTGACAATAACATAGTCAATGACACTTTTCTTATTCCTTGCTGCTTCACTATGTGAATTTGTGCACATTTTTATGTTGAAACATGGTGTTAGTAATAACTAGTTCATGTCTAGCAAGTGCTTATGATTATTATTAGCTTTGCTCTTTTCTCCAAATTTTCCCAAAACATTCTTATATTCTGGTAATCATTTCCTACTCTGCTGTTTAGATATCAAACGAGAACCAACTTTTCTTTTATCGTTATGTCTGCTGCCTTCTATAATGCCTCGAAAAATTCCTCGACTTCTTTCTTAGTAGAATCTTCTGTGGAACCATAAACGCAAGTAAGTCTCGTTGTCCAATTTCCCATTCTGATATTAGCCCACATCACTCTACTTGATACTGCCTGCAATTCAAGATGATCATCCTCAGATCAAGATTATAAATTTTCAGAAATGTAAAAATAAGAACGCTTGAATGGAATAGGAGTAAGCTGCGTATGATTTATTTGGGGGGTGGGGAGTGAACAGATGTAAATGTAACTATATCTTTCTACCCTATATATATACAACCCTCATCTAGAGCAGAATGCTTTAGTCTATTACAGTATGAAGGCACCTAAATCACTGTAATGACAGAGTAGTTGAAGAAGACGATATCACTGTATCGCAGTGTATATGGCTGTGCAAACCACAAGTGGCAGTCACTGGAAAAGGAAATGATATCAAGATATTTGAAAAAGGCATGATCGTCGAGTATCTCCATCTCAGAACATAAGGTGGATGCTTGCAACGTAATGTTAAAAAATGTACACAGATTATCTCTTGGCAACAAAGATGTAAAGCAGAATATGGATGAGCATGACAAGCGAAGAGTTCAACCCTATGTGAAGATTAATCAGTTAACATTTTCATGGTTGTTAATGCAACAAAATGAGAATGCAGAATAGCACCTCGCATGATGTACCATATGCTCACTCTTTTCTTTCACTAAAAGTTACTGTTGCAAGCAGCTGCCGTGGATTAACATGTCAGAGGAGTGTGAAAAGATCAGCTAGTTTGATGCCTGGTTCCTGCTGCAATGCAAACATGAAAAAACGTAAGATGGATCTCTCAACCATGGTTTCCATCTCCCATATCCTGATAAAATTGTGATTGGAGAGGGAGAGAAGAGGAAGGGATCCTTCTCAAAAGTGTTCATTCTTTGGTATTAACCAACATCTAATCAGTGTGACATAGTGGCTCAGAGCAGACTCCTTCCCTCCCTTTTATGTGCACCTGTTAATGATGCACCAAAAGTCTATGCCAGAAAGAAATCTCAGAAAACAGAAGATATCAATCCATCTTGAATAACTGACCACCTGCCACCTACAATGCATTTTGTGACACCATGCAGAAGGCTTAGGTGCCAATTATTATTCTTAAAGTAAACCTATTATCATATTCTCAATACTGCATAACAGAAACAAAAATCATCTAATTTCTTAAGCTAACAATATTGACAAAAATAATGGAAGATGATAAGAAATACAGACATTAAGAATGTACTAGGACTGGAAAGTGTTGAGAGAATGCTTGTGAATTCCCATTTTAAGGAAGAAAAAAGTGGATAGATCAGACAACAGATTATTTGGAGGATGGAGGAAGGGACTTGAACTGAGATAGTATTTATGAAGAAGAAATATGGGATGAAAGAAAGAGATGGAAAGCACTTATCTACTTATACATACATACATCTTCAAGGCCCACTCTTCCTAATTGGGTTGTGGGGGCAACAGCTGCAAGAGGAACTTCCAATGGTCACGATCCTCTGCCACCAAGCTCAGAAGTTCTGGTGGGATTCCCAAACGTGTCCACCCAAGGTTTTGGATATAATCTATCCAGCGAGTCCTTGGCCTTCCAAGTGGCCTCCCACCCTCTGGCTTGGCAAAGAGGGCCTACCGAGGGAGCCTCTCTTGTGGCATTCTGACCAGGTGCCCGTACCAGCGTAACTGTGATCTCTCAACACGGAGAAGCAGCGGTTGAGTATTGAGGGTTTCCTGAATTGCAGAGCTTCTGACTCTGTCGAGTTTTGTCAGCCCCGCAACCCCTCGAAGGAACCTCATTTCAGCCGCTTGGATTTGTGTCTGCATTCTTTCGGTCATTACCCAACTCTCATGACCATAGGTGAGGATGGGGACATAGACTGTATTGAAGACAGCCAGCTTTGCCTTCTGGCTTAACTCCCACTTCAATACTACTGAACGGCCAAGCTCCTGCAATATTGAGCTTGCTAAGCCAATTCGAGTATCTAGCTCTACGTCTCCCATTTTCCATCATTCGTGAATATGGACCCAAGGTATTTAAACTTCTCCACCTGTCTCATTGGGACTCCACTTACATTTAGAGTGCACTGGAATGGTTGTCTTGAGACCACAAATGTTTCAGTTTTGGCCACACTGATCTTCATTCCGGCATCTGCACAAACAGCTACAAACCTATCCAGAGTCCGCTGGAGGTCATCTGTGGAAGAGCTAAGCAGAACTAGGTCATCTGCAAAAAGCAGACGTCCAATGCTACATTTTCCAATTCTGACACAATCACTGCCTCGGCTGTGCCTATCAATCCAGTCCATAAATATTATGAAAAGGAGGGGTGACAGAACACGCCCTTGGTGGAGACCAACGGAGACTGTGAAAGGTTCAGACTTTGTGCTGTTTACCCTGACACAAAACTCTGGACATTCATAGAGGGACTTGATGGCAGCTAATAGTTGACCATCCGCTCCATACTCCTGTACTACTTGCCAAAGCTTATCCTGAGGAACCCGGTCATATGCCTTCTCCAAGTCCACAAAACATGTGTAGACATTCTTGGCATATTCCCAAGATTTCTCAAAGACTTGCCTTAAAGTGAAGATTTGGTCAGTTGTGCTTCTACCAGGACGAAAGCCACATTGTTCTTCCTGGAACTTTGACTCAACTATACTCCTGCACCGTCTTTCCAAGCACTTAGCATACACTTTCCCAGGCAGGCTGAGCAGAGAGATGCCACGATAGTTACTGCAATCCTTCTGGTCTCCCTTCTTAAAGACTGGTATTATTATGCCTGTCTGCCATTGCTTTGGTGCTCGCCCAGATATCCAAGCAGCCTGACACACTCGAGTCAGCCAGAGAACACCATCTCGATTTAACACGTTCATTGCCAATCACGCGATATCGTGTGATGCGAGTTCTCACCAAACGGCTGATCATGCGTTATCGCATGGACGTCACTATCAAGTAAAAATAATTTGGCCACCACACGAAATTCCAATTTTCAGCTTGGCAATGAACGTGTTAAGGCTTTTAGCATTTCAGGCCGAATTTCATCATCGCCAGCAGCCTTGCCCAATTTTAGCGATTTTATTGCTAAATGGACCTCTTCTGCTGTGAAACTAGTCATTGCCCCGATCTGCACCTCTTGGATGTCCACAACTGCTGGGCCACCCGGGTTAAGAAGGCTCTCAAAGTATTCCCTCCATCTGTGGAGGATATCCTTCTCGGTTGTTAAAAGTGCACCATCAGAGACCTTAATTGCCCTTGCAATTAAGGCCTCTGATGGTGCACTTTTTAATTTCAAATTTTCTTTTGGAATATTTCTTGATGGTGATTAAGCTGCTGATGTTTGCTGGATTCAAATGAGCATAGAACACAAGATATTGCAATCAAGTGTGTAATGAAATGAATTCAAAATTGTAATGAAAAAAGCAGAGAATGAGTTGTAACATATATCTCCTGGAGCTCGATATATGTAGGATGCATGCTAAGACTGCTCTTTTTTCCATAACAGCTTGAACTATTTCCACTACTCACTTGATTACAATGCCTTGTGTTCTACAAGGACTCTTGAGTTTCAGATGGTATAAATCTAGCAAACCATCAGCAACTTAATAAATGACATAATTTATTTGGTTCTTGTATGTTGCCGTGAGTCAATAATACTAAGAAAAGGTGTAATGAATACTATGAAACAAAGACATGTATCCTCCTTCACTGAAACTGTGGGATGCCTTGTATATAGCTAGATCCAAAATCATTCTGGACAATGAGTGGAATCATTAATATGGTGAGTACAAGCTATTATTTATATGGGAAGAAAGCAATATTAAACTGGTAGTCATAATTCAATGTTATATTAGTGTGGGGGTTATATGTTTGTTCAAATGCCACTGAAGTACCCAATTAAATGCCCAAAAAATGTCTTTTTGAGAATTGATTATAATTTCTCTTTCTGATAATTTACAATCAATCACAAAGACATTTTAATTTTAAAAATACATCTTAATAATTACAACATAGATGTTGGCTTAATTACCGTATTTAATGTTTAATTAATTAAAAATTATGAGATTTTTTTTGCTCATTATAGACTCGTAACAGATTTCTACTATATTTTGAACAAGGAAACTTTAATTTAAAAAAAAACCTTCAGAACACATAATTAACAGAATGAATACATTAGTATAACATACCTGCACAGCAGAAGAAAGTTCAATCTTTGCTTTTTCAGCAGCCTCTTTCAACCGTTGCATAGCCATAGGATCTTTAGTCAAATCAACACTTTGCTAAATTTTAAAATAAATAAAGTGTTTTAAAATTAATATTAAATCATTTGGTCAAAAATAGCTAATGTAATAGTAACTTTATTCTAAAAATTAATTTTCATATCAAATGTCACAGATAATTGATAACTAATAAAAAAATTTGTAACTATTCACTATTTAAAATCATTCTAATATTTTGGATAAAAGAAAACTAAAATTCTGCTGCATTCTTTGATCAAGTTCTAAAAACAATAACTTCAATCATCTAATTCCTTCCCCTCCTTCTGTGACTGAATGAATGAAAACCATATCAAATGTGTTTACACCCAGAACTGCAGATGAAGAGTCAAAATATTTAAAATAATGTGGAATTGTTCAGTGGGAATGTCTTAGTATCCTTTCACAAAAGGTCCAATTCTCAATAATGATCGTTAAAACAGCCAACTTTTTTCATGTGTTGGTGTGATGGCAAAGCAAGTTTGCATGACAGCCTTCTTCAGCAGGGAGAGAATTACTGCACTATGGATTGCATAAATCATCACACTGTACTATCTTTGCGCTTTCAGTCAAATGTGATTTGATTTTCAAGAAAATATATAGGTAAGTAGAAAAAAATCTATTTAACAATAAATTCACACAGAATTTCGCAATTATAGCTATTACATTATCAAAACACATGAGCAAGAAAGAACGGTATAGGTCATGCATCAATTGAAAATATTAAATAAACAGTTAAAAGAACTCTTCACTAGTTGAGAAATGGCACCTGAATAACACAGTAAATTATCCTTAACTGTTTACATAAAACCTGCTTACAATGGCAAATGTACCCACAAGGATACCCACCATCACCCAACAAAGGCTTAGAAGAAGAAAACCAAGATATAGGAGAAACTAAAGATGAAAACAGCTGACTGGATCAAACATCTAACAATGTACCAGTTGGAAGAAATTTGAGTAAGCTAATAATAACTACATCAGGAGCGAATATTCAGGATGTGCTAGATGTGCAGTGCTCATCCAGCAAATAGCAATATCACCAATATATTTTTGCATTTATTCCTGCTAAAGACTCCCCTAATTGTTTCTAGACTTTGCATGATTCCTTAACGTAAATACAGTATACTAATGCTTCATGAACACCTTTCGATGCATAAACATTGCATCACATTCGCATTAATAGCCCGGGTGTGTGTTCAAAGTGTATACACCTTTGAGCCCTTTGAAAAGATGTACAGGTGGCACAGCATGTCAAATTCTTAGCATTCTAGTAGTTTTAAATTGGTCAGAAGGAGAGGCAGTATGAGCTCTGAGACAATAGCAACTAGAGGCAGTGATTAGTTATTGTGTCAACCAATCCAATTGAATGTTGTCATTTTTCATTAGTTGCTATTTTTGTTTTCTGTTCATCTGTTTTTGTGTGTGAAGTGTGAACTGACGTGGTAGGCAAATGTTTTTATAGATATATAATAAATTTAGTTTAATCCTTTATCCAAGTGTGAGTTTGCGCCTGAAAGTATCTTCAGGACTGTGGTAAGGTGATACAGCACCAGGGCAACTCGTTGCAAAGGTGGAGCAAGCTACCAACACTCCTGTCTCAGTATCTCCTATAATGCAAAACACATCTCCTTGCGGATATGTCTAATGTTATGCATTAAGGGAAGGGCCACTACCCAGACTAGTTTCGACCTTTATTGAGGTCTCTTCAGTGGGAGCCAGGCCCAAGCTGAGATACCAGGCAGAAGCATTCGCAGGTCATCTCTACCTATAGGAGTTGCCAAATGGTGTGCCACCCTTTTTTTAATAAATTACTCTGGATTTAGAGAAAGATGTTGAAAGTTTATTTTTCACTTGGTTAGAGTATAATAAGCAAGCTACCAACACTCCTAGGAGTGTTGGTAGCTTGCTCCACCTTTGCAACGCATTGCCCTGGTGCTGTATCACCTTACCCCAGTCCTGAAGATACTTTCAGGCGCAAACTCACACTTGGATAAAGGATTAAACTAAATTTATTATACTCTAACCAAGTGAAAAATAAACTTTCAACGTTTTTATAGATAACAAAGACATGTTTTTAATATATAAGTTTCGATAAATTTATAACTTTTTGCCCATATTTACAATGGGGAAACAGTATCGTAGTTGAAGGAGATAAGCTTCGTCCTCCTCTTCCAAATTTTACACCTTTTAGTAATTCAAATATACCAACCAAATACAGCATTTTTCTTCAACATTGTTTTCTAATATACAATATCTTAAAACACATTGTATCCCACTCATATCCAAATCATTAACTAGATTTGGATACAATTAATTGATAAATTAAGTATTCAAAGTTCTCCTACAATTAATTGCATTAGGTCAATTAAGATGAGTACCAATGTGCTATACACTCTTAAAACTTTCATACATAGATAAACCTGCAACGATACAGTCAAACTGATGTGAATTTTGTAGCACAGGTTGAATAAGCATACCCAACCGAAATGGGCATGCGATGCCACTGGACTACATAATATATCATCAATACGACAGTGCAACGAGAAAGAAATTTTGAAAGTATGCTGATCATGAAATGTTATGTAAGTTCCCTGAGGATATATAATGCTAAACCTTTTCTCCAACTAATAGGCTGCACACTAAAATCCCAATCATTATGAATGCCTATCCATGTTTTTTTAGGTATAATAATATAATAATTTTAGGTATAAAATAATAAAAATACAAAAAACCCTATTCTATCCATGGTACTAACATAAGTTTGCAACCTTTTGTGGTTAGAAGCCATATAAAAAATTCACAACCAAGTTAACAAGGGAATGTGCTTTTAGACTTCACAAAGGGGAACAACGGTTAGCTTTTATAATTCAAATACAAGAAGGTTACATAACTTATAAAACATTATGAACAATTAATTACTATTTCCTAAAACCTTGAGACAGGCATGCAAATCAGAGCAGTTGGGATTCAGATGATGTACAGTTTCACAAATTTCAAGAAAGAGATAATCAAATTCAATATAATGAAGTGAAGAATCTTGGCCATAGTTCTGATGTTCTTAGATTCTAATTTTAACTGAACAGCAATTGAGAGCACATTTAGGCTCAGGTGAAGATTAACACTCATACTAAAAATTTAATGGAATCAATCCAGAACAAAGAGAAAGAATTAAATTGCAGATTTAATCATTCCAATATTTCATCTCTGTTACAGAGACTTCTTCAGGAATACATTAAAATTGCGATAACACACACACAAAAACAAAACATAAAACAATAAGTGGAAGAAATAACATCTAAAGCCTAAAGTCCTATGAGAGGGTGCATTCTACGGGTGCCGCTGGCTAGCCTTTGTTAGATGGCGGAGGGGGGGATAAGAATCAGTTTCCCAAATCTTGGGAAGCTTAATGTGCACATAAATTTTAAATATTTTATTATTTATTTTAATTTCTTTTTAGATCTATTAATGCAGATGGAGTTATTCTCATGCAATATAATATCACACGCTTTCAATTTAATTGTTGTTCTCTCTTTTTGTGGTTATCTTAGTGTACTGAAATTGGATGAAACATTGCCAAAAATTCTACAAATAAATTTTACACAAGCGACTTTCATGATTATTTCATATTATGTCTTCCACTTATGTCTGAATTTTCAAATCAATTCAAATCTATTCTAAAAAGAGTCTCTTTCCAGTTTGTATTTGCTGTGATGAAGCATAATAGTTTTATTCCATGTGATGTTGTGAAAGGTATCCAAAGGCATGGTCAGCTAGACCTGAATGATCATAGCTGTGGCAGCAGATCTCCCAGTTTGATCATAATGTGATAAGTTGCAAGAACAAGGAACTTTGTAAATACCTGGAACAGAGAGAGAGAGAGAGAAAAGAAGTGTATTCTTAGGAGCGCAAAGGGAAGCCAGCTTCAAATGAGGCTTCAATTCAGTGCAGAGATTATATTCATTTAAAGTTATGGCTATTTTTTCTGAAATGCCCTGGATACAGGGTATAATAATGGCATCACTGTGTCTGTATGTTGAGAGCTATGTGAGGAACAAATAATCTGTAGTTTTTTGTCCCCCCCCCCCCTCCATTGTAACTACTGAATAGGGAGGTTTGACAAATAAAGCTGAAGTTCAGTTGTAAGGGAAGCCTGGATAGAAGAAGTTGAAGGCTCTGTTGACAAGGGCTTTTTGATGACAGGAAAGTTTGTGTGTGTGCATCTATCTGTATAGGTAGGTTTTCTGTAAACTGAGAAGGAAAGGGTGATATTGGAAAGATGTGCAATTAAGAGTATAATTGCAGTGTTTCTCAACCTTTTTTGGATCACGCCCCACCTCAACGTCACAAAGATTTTGATGCCCCCCCCCCAGCATAATACTCGGCCAAGAAAGTATAATATAAATATGTACATGGAAAATTTTAATTGTCCCCCAAAATATTCAAATTGCTCCACGTTGAGAAACACTGATCTAAAGGCAAGCTATTGTTATTTTCCAAATCAACAGCATTCTGTGATGTTGGAAAGGTGAAAACCACCGACTAAAAAAAACTGTCCCATATGTGACTGAATTTAACAGATGGCCTAGAATGGTGAGAGGAGATGTGATTGATGATGAATGTTGGAAGTTAGGTGATATTATATCATCATCATCAAATTCCTGCCATGTACAGGATATGATAGTACTACATGAAATTTACATCATTACTAACTTCCTATCTACAATTTTCCTAGAGATCAGTCTGTTATTTGTCAAGACTCCAATATTGTCAGATCTTATATTTCTGTCGTCCAAGGCACTTTGTACTGTATCAATCCACCTATATTTTGGTCTTCCTCTGGGCCGTTTTCCTGCCAACCTGGCAGAGAACACTTGTTTTGCCAATCTTTCCTCACCCATTCTTTAAATGACCATACCACCTGAGATTAGCTCTGCTAACACATACCTGGATGCTGACAATGTCAAGTTCTTTCCTAATATCCTTGTTTTTAATATGATATTGCCATTGATGCCATCTGTTCACACCTCTAATATTTCTCAGGACTCTCATATCTGCGGTCTCTAGTCTTTGGTCAAGTGTTTTACTTCTGACCCAGCTCTCAGATCCATAAGTTAAAATTGGTTTGAACACAGTCTTGTATACAGCTAATTTAGTGTTCCGACTAATTTCTCTCTTATTCTATATGAATTTATCCAATTGACTTCCTACCATACCAGCTTTATTGATTCTGTTGTCTATTTCCATATTAAATTTACCATCTTTACTAAAAATCGTGCCTTACTGAGACAAGGAGAGATGAGAGCGTGGTCCACCTTTGCTACGAGTTACCATGGTATTGCACTACCTTCTCTTGGTGGTGGAATACCTCTCCTTATCAGTCCTGAAGATATATTCAGGCGCAAACTTTGTTTGCTCACACTTGGATAAAGGATTAAACTAAATTTATTATATGATGATGAATGTAGCTACCAGTGTGGGGTAGACGAGTAAGAATCTGCTGCTGGATAGCCTGTAATCAGTTTCAAAGGACAAACAATTGTTTTCTTTCTTTCTTTCTTTTTTTTTTTTAATGATCTAACAAATCCTATTATTTTGGCTGTTAAGATGTACTAAAAATATGTTCAACGTATCCAAGCCACGTGGCCAAAAGTAGAATACTTCATCAATGTAGCATAACTATATATGGGTTTGAGTGGAGCAGAGTGAAAAGTTTTTTTTTCTCCCCCAAAATGTTCCATTAAAAGACTGGTGGTGTGTGTGTGTGTGTGTGTGTGTGTGTATGTGGGGGGGGGGGGGGGGGGATTCCAAGCTGTATGGCAAAGTTGAATAAGGCTGCTAGGTCAGAAGTAAAGAGCATCAATGAGTTCTGGGGTTCTTTTAGAAGCACAATTGTGAATAAAGATACTGTATCAAAACTGATCATAATGTCAGTAACTTTAATTTATGTCTGAAAATCAGAAATTTGAAGCTCAAAGAATTTTTAACAGGGGAGGAAGTGCAGTAATGAGAGAACATTTGGAATAAGTATTTAGACAATTTTTAAGTGGGAGGAACAATATCATCACCTATAGGTCTCGAGGATATGTTCTATTTGTCTATTTTTGGCAATCCATAAATCTGGGGGGGGGGGGGGGGGAGGGTATATAGTTTTAAGTTCTTGAACAGTTTCAAGAAACCAGGATATAATGCATGATAATTTTCAGAGTAGAGTTAATTTTTTGTATTTAGATGGGATCATAATAACACACATACATAAAATATTTTAACATCTTGAAACTGTATATTCCTAGCTCACCCATTCCCCCAGATGTGTGGATTGTCAAAAATACAAAAACAAAGCACTTTTAGACCCATTTAATAGGTTCCTTTTTTTTTTTTTTTGTAACCACTTGCCCATATATTACTAGCGTAACAGCTTGTATTGGTATATTTACAAAAAAAAAAAAAAAAAAAACACTTGGGAAAAATCAAGTTTTTTTTATGCAAGCTCTCATAGCATAATTCATATAAGATACTGTATAGTACACGAGTAATGCTGAATTTCATACAATTTTGTAGCAAATTTGCATTAAAACTGGGGAATAAACAGTTTTAACAAAATTGGTGTCAGGAGGTTTAAGCAATTTGAAGAAACATCAGACAATACAGAAACAAGATATGAGTATCTGTTTATGTAGTACATATCAAGAAACATGTAAACTTTTCTTCCATGTCCAAAAAACATTATTGCCAGTTTATTTATTTTATTTATTCTCATGGCAAAAACAATACAATGAAGCTATAGGTCAATGTTTAGTCCAGAAAGTTAATCTAGGGCCTCATCTTGTGGATGTCTTGGCAGTTACCATGAAATTGGCACCTTGGGCAGTCGTTCACAATATGAGTGATCATTTGGGGTATGGAGAGTCACAATAAGGATGGTCTGACAGTTTCCATTTGTGTAGTAGGTAGCCACATCTGCCCTGGTTAGTTCTGATCCTGTTGACAGATGACCAAATCTTCCTAGAAAGAACAAAACCAGGCTGCGGAGCACAGGGATCTTCGAATAGGAAGCCATTTGTTGGACCGGTGTTCTCTTCACATGTCAAGATGTTGATGATAAAGTAGCTGAGGAGTTTGTCCATGGACCAGAAAGGATTTCTTGATTTTAGGTAAAGACTAGGTAGATTTTTCAGAGTCCAGTACAGGGACAGGAGCAGGATGCTCATTACTTTATGAAATTCTTTAATCAAGGCTTGTCTTTTCTGTATATTTGGTGGAGCAATATTGGATAAGATAGGCAGCCAGGGGGAGAGGGGTGCTCAGTATCCCAGTAATTGTGTGCTGGGTATCTATGATGTTAGTGTGAGCACTTCTTTCCCAGACGGGGACAAAGTATTCTGCTGCAGAGAATGTGAGGGCTAGTGCAGCTCGTTTTAATAGTTTTTATGACTGAAAACCATTGTTCAACAGAAACTGCTTTAAAAAAAAATATGGTAATTAGGGGGCACAAAAAATACTAAACAGCCAATTGTTGCAACAGGCAGTCAAATGCTCAATACCCAAACCATTCTTTGTATTACTTATTCATACTATTTGTACTACCCTCCATGTATACTTAGACCTTCAAGAGATTTTTATCCAAGCAGCTGCAACAGCACCACTTTTAATAAGATAAGAATTTGATAAGTTGCATTAATGCCGTCTCAAACTGTTTCCTTAATGTCTACTAGTGACAGATAAATGCTGAGGAGAAATATTTTGAAGGTAATCATGTTCCTACATATGAGAATTAAATTAAAACAAACTTTTTTTGATACTTTCGTTAAACATGCACTAAAAATTTTCATTAATTTAATGTACTTCATGACAAATAATTCACTAATAATAGTTCTCAATAATAAAATTTTTGCTTACCTCACGCTTGAATTCTTTGACTAAAAAGTTCACAAGGGCATTATCAAAATCCTCTCCACCCAGGAAGGTATCACCATTAGTTGATTTAACTTCAAAAACACCTTTCTGAATTTCCAGCACAGAAATGTCAAATGTTCCTCCTCCCAAATCATATACTGCAATTCTGTAAATTTATATAGAAACCTAATATTTAGGTTTTTTTTTCAAACATAAATGTACACAATTATAGTTTTAAGGAACAGTTATAAAAATGTTATGGCATGAAATGTAACAATCAAGTTAGGATAAAAATGTTCAACATTCAACTTGCATTACTGAAGCTATTTGAGTTAGTTAACCTACTACTCAAGCCAATTACTACATTTTTTTTTTAAATAATGGCATCCTGTCTATTCATTTATCCTTTCAATTTTAATGTGTTTAATATTATGTTGATTGCAGACAGCCTAGTTGGCAAGAGGTTAGCTTACTTGCTCTACAAACAACAGGCTATTCAAACCCCCATAGTGGGCATGGATAGTTGTTAATGTTTTCAGGTCAGACTACCACTCCACTTACTAGAGACATGAAAAAGCTCTATGTTGGGATTACCAGGTGGAAAAAAAATAAAAATAAATTGATAGAATCAAAAATCTTTTTGCTCTCTCTCTCTCACACACACACACACACACACAAAATCAGCATACTATAGGTTTACTGAATGTTTCCTGAGTTGGTCATGCAATTTTTCCATTTGAATACCATCCAAAAATGATTTGTGAATATGCAGATCAGTTATGGATTATTTGAATATGAAGATATCCAATCAGAAGAGCTTTTAAGAATAATTATTTTGACAGCAATCTGGAGACTGTGCACATGGAGCTTGTTGAGCAGCTCCATCTGCACAGAAAACGATTTGCCGTGCAGACATTAAGATTAGTTATCACAAATGATCTACAACTGTTCAAGTGCATATTAGAATAAAGAAACCTTCATCACTCTGCAGTCCTTACCAATGATCGTTTAACTATAGTATAACTGACTTACAGGTGAAGGTCTGCAATATACAGATGGATGGATGGTAGGGGTTTTCTCAATGCATGGGCAACTGAAGCCATATTGCATCATGTCCACAGTTCTCAATATATTTATTGTAGTGACGCCTTTTAACACAAAAAAAAAATGACATGATAGTGATTCACAGCATCGAGACACAAGTATTAGGATGTGTGGAACTCCATAATTTTCATTTTCATCAATTTAACCCACCAGCACCACTTATGGTAGTGCTGGCGGGTTAAATTGATAAATTAGAAACACTAGGACTAAACATGGTCTTTTTTTCCATCTACTTCAGGTTTCCAAAAAAAAAAAGTAGGGTTGTGGACTAATACTAGGCAATGAAAATCAACAATCATCTAAAATTATTTCTATACATCCCAAATTTCCATTTTGGTATTACCTTTATTATCTTTGGTTCTCTTTTAAATACAAAACCACTCATACTACAATACTACCCACTCCTCCCCCCTTCCACTTTTAATCTGGTATTAGCAGTGTCCCAAACATTCTGAACCTCTGCAATAATTACCTTCTTCCAATGACTTTTGTTTAGCTACTTGAAGTAAAAAAAACCAAACTAAACAAAAAAAGATTAAATAATAGACTACAGTCCACACGATTAGCATAGTGGCTGTACGCTTCACAACCATATGCCCGGGGAAGGAGTGTGACAGGTTCGATTCCCATCAGTGACGTGAGGAGCTGAAGGATCTTCCTAAGCCATAGCCAAGTTAGTTAGTCTTGGGCATGGACAGTACGGTTTTTTCCCCAGTTTATCCTGGGGTTTTTCATCCTGCAAAGCAAGAAAACCGGCCTTGAGAACCGAAAACTACAGGTAAGAGTTTTTGTGTATATATTAGCCAGTATGTGTCGGTTTCCAGTAAACAGTGAAGGAAAGACTGCCAGAAGGAAGACGTGTCACAAGTGTATCTAGAAACAGAAGTGTGTTCTGCTTTTCAATCTCGATTGTGAATTGTATGCGTTTGTGTTGTTTGTTTAGTGTCCAGATAACAAAAACATCGTTAACGTATCTAAGCCAGACTTTAGGTTTTAAAGAAGCAGAATCTAGAGTATGTTGCTGAAAATGTTCCATGTAAAAGTTAGCAATGGGGGGGGGGGGGGGGGAAATAATGGTGATCCATGGCTGTGCCTTCTTTTTGTAGGTAGAAAGTGTTTTGCCACACAAAATAGCCAGAAAGTAGTACTTGCACAAAGAGCACTGTGATATCAGGAAGGAATTTGTCCTGTAATAGAAGGATTGCATCATTGATTGGGACATTTGTGAAAAGGGCAGAGACATCAAAACTGACTAATAAATAATCTTTTTTCCAGTGTGACGTCTTTGGTTTTGTTTACAAAGGCTGTGTGCTTTTAATATAGGAGGGGGAAATGACCTACCAACTCCTCGAGTGTTGACACTAGTTTCTTGGCTAGGTGATAATTGAGGCTGTCTATACCTTCGACTATAGGCCGGAGTGGTGCATTTTGTTTGTGAATCTTCAATAGACTGTAAATTCTTGGGGAACAAGTGTAGTGCAGAATTTAATTTTTTAACAGTATCTTTGGGCCATATGGTGATTGATTTAAATAGCTTCTCTGTTTTCTTTTTTATTCGATTGGTAGGATCATAGTTAACTAGTTAATATGTAATGTTGTCCAAGACTATTAGATTCATTTTTTCCAAATAAGTAGTTCGATTTAGAATAACTGTGGCACTGCCTTTATTGGCTCTAGTAATTACGATGTCCGGATTTAATTATAATTCATCACTGTTCAGGCCGTGGTTCAATTGGTTGACTATGTGACTTTCGCTGAAGGCAGTTGGTGGCTCTTGACCCTTGCAGGGGCAATAGGTTGGGAGTGAAATGGATGTGCAATTTTATTAAGCAAGAGATCCACAAGAAGATAATGTGGAAAGAATATCATGAGAATAAGAGAGAGAGAAGAGTTATGAAATATATAAAGCTCAGGCCAGAAAAGTAACGAGTATTGTGCAGAAAGCTAAATTGGAGTATGAAAAGAAATTGGCCAGATCATGCAAGAAAAAGGTAATCCAAAAGAATTTTATCATTATGCTCAAGCAAAACAAATGAATGCAGAAGAATAACTTTATTGAATGCAGATGGTACTCGAGTGTCAGAAGCTAATGTGATTGTTCAATTAATGAGTGCTCATTTTGTTAAGATACATCAACCAGGTGTATGTAACATGGTGCACAGTGCTACTGATACATTGGATGAAGAGTTAGAGGTTCATGAAAATGAGGTTGAAGAGCTGTTGCATAACCTGGATAAGAATTTGCCTATAGGAACAGATGGATTATCATCCCATTTGCTGAAGGAATGTTCAAGCCAAATGGGCTAGGCCTTTGTCATGTTTGTATAACTTGAGTCTCAGCTCAGGAATGAAAGGAATGTATGATACTTCCATTCAACAAGGGTGGTGTAAAAACTGATGTGTCAAACTACTGACCTATGAGTATCTCTAGTGTGGTAGTGAAGATTTTAGAGAAGTTGATAAGAACTCACATACAGAATGGGTAGACAAACAAGCTATACTCTGCAAGGAGCAGCATAGGTTTACTAAAGGAAGGTCATGTTTTAGAAATTTGCTAAAATTTTATAACAATGTTGTGGCCAAGCTGGATAAAGGGAATGGATACACTATGATAATGTTAGATTTTTCTAAGGGATATGATAGGATACCACACAAAAGGCTGTTGCATAAACTGGAGAATATGGGAATGGAATATAAACTCTTGACTTGGATCATTGGATCAGGGATTAGTTGATAGACAGATATCAAAAAGTGGTATACAGTGAGAGAAAAATCTAGCTCTTACCACTTTCTTGACTGTAAACAAACTTAACTTTCATGGATGCCCCCCCCCCCCCTTGTTCTCTTCTCACCTTCCATATAATGAAAGATTCTATCAGATGCTATTCTATAATACCCATTCAAAGGTTTATAGACCTATATCGAATCAGACCAGTTAGTGAGTGGAACAGTTTGCCTTCAGGGGTAGTGAGTGAAGTTAGTGTGAATGAATTTAAGGGAAGGTATGACAGCTGGTATGGGAAGGTATGGATGATTTATAGCATCCGTCTTTCACTCCATGGAGGTCTCAGAAAATAAAAAAAAAATCATGGAATACAAATTGTTAGCTGAGACTCCTTCACAAATATTACTACATTCGAGTTCCAAAACAAAAGGATCATATTAAAATCAAATAATAAAACTATAATATTACATTTTGTCATCTGACTTATCCATTCCATAGGCTAATGCAGCTGCTGTGGGTTCATTAATAACCCGAAGAACATTAAGTCCAGATATCTGTCCAGCATCTTTTGTAGCCTAAACAGAAACAGCAAAGAATATATATATTAATTTTTTTAAAGTAATAATTAAAGAAACATAAAGAAAAACTAAATTTGACTATAAAAAGCAAAATATAAAAAACTAATAATAATAATTTCAGACAAAGTATATGCTGCCAAACAAGCATAAATATTATACTTAAACTACACTATAAATCCTTTCCACACATCTTAAAAACAGTTCTGTTAGTTCATTTTGATGTGTATGCCAAAATGTGTAATGTATCTGTTCTATGGTTTTCTGATGTGATATTAATAAGCTTCAGTGTAGTTTCCTAGTATCATATTAATGAAGTGTAGTGTCATTTTTCTTCAGTCTACCACAAAGTAAAATGTCACAGAACACAGTCCTACTTAAAATGGAAAATTTTAATAGTTTGCAAAAAATGTTAATTTTAGCATTACATAAAACTTCTCAGCATTATTAATTCTGCCTACTTCACTTTGACACATCTGGACTGCAAAAGCCAACGAATCTAAAAAGCCAATATCCTTCATATCCAGATCAAGATGATTGGGCTCAAAATCAGACATACATTGCAGTTAAACTCTGAAACACCTGACAATTATCTTATGCCTTACATAAAGTGGTTCAATTTTGTTGAAAACATATACACTTAGTAAAAGAAATAAAGATAGTTTAATACTAATTATAAAGATTATTATATATACAGGATGTTTCAAAAAGAGTGTCAAATCAAATTATATCAAGCTCTGGGCCAAGGCCCAGAGTTTGATATGACAACCGCTAGATGCCACTACTAGCGCCCAAATAGCCGCTACACTTAGTTAATGAGCGTGTGGCTCATGAATAAAAACCACATTTTCATTATTAAATATAATTATTTGAAATCGGGTCATTCTTTTTGAAACACCCTGTATATTACACTGCCTGGAAAGAAGTCAACAGACACCCCTATGAGCAAGGTGCATTGTGCTTGTAGCTGGTGTAAATTGGAGGAATATGATGCTCTCTAGTCAGTGCAACTGTGTCTGGGTAAAATGGCTACGAGAAGAGAACTGATAGTGTTTGAAAGAGGCGTTGCAATAGGATGCCATGTTGAAGGCTTCTATTTGGCAAATTGTTGACAAATTGGGCCATCCCAGATCAACAATCAGTAATAGCATACTGAGATGGAAGCACAGGGAATCAACTGCAAGTGCTGCTTGCAGTGGACAACCTACCCCACTTACTGAATATGACCATAAGATAATATGAAAACAAAGGATAATATGTAAAAACTGGCATCTGTCAGCCAACACATTGAATGCAGAGTTCCAGTCATCGATTGGAACACAAATCTGTGCAAAAACATTCAGATCCGAGGCTCACAACATGGGTTGCCATGGTAGGACTGCAATATGCAAGCCCCACATTACCCAAACCAACATGCAGTGTTGTCTTCAGTGTGCAAAGAGCATATACAGTAGGATGTGGAAGCTTGTGTTATGGAGAGAAATCATGCTACCCTCTACCGAGTAGATGGAGGGGTGTGGCAGATGCCCGATGAATGTCTCTTACCAGAATGAGTAACCCCAACTATGAAATTCGGAGGTGGTGTGTGATGGTATAATCCTGTTTTTCCAGGACCTCTGTTTGTGGTATCACAAATTTTGAACTGAGAGGTATCTGAACATTCTGGACAATGCAATGATTCTTACTTTGTGGCATTTCGCGAGAAAACTGGCAATCCATTTATACAAGGATGAAGGCAGTCCAAATGATGGTAACTTGTTGAGCAGCAATGGTTTCTCTAATTCCCATGGAATGGGTCCAAATGTGAGTGACACAGGCCATACTTGTGGTCAATAATTAGCACTTCTCAAGGTGTTGAAGCTGACTGTTGATAACAGGAATACATATCAATACTTGAAGTACTGATATGTATATCAAAAACCTGATATGTAGAAAGACAGCCAGAGTAGATGCTATTCAACCAGAAATGCTCAAATATGAAGATATAAAAGGTTTGCAGTTGAAAACTGCATAATTCAGAAGGCTGTCAGACGGTTGAATTCCAAATGATTGGAATAGAGCTCTCATAGTACCTATCTGTAAAAAAGGGAAATAAAACTAAATGTGAAAATTAATAATTTCCCTACCGAGTGTTCCTGGTAAGATGTATGCAAGTATAGTTGAGAAAAATTGTGGAAGGAAAGCCGCGAGTAGAACAAGCTGGATTCAGAACAAACATAGGTTTGTCAAGATTAGATTTCACTTTGAAACAAATAGCTAAGAAATAATGAGAATATAATAAGGATCTATATTTAAGCTTTGAAGATAAGGAAAAGGCATCTGACAAGGTACCCAGAGAAAAGCTTTTCAAAACACTACAATTATATGAGGATAAATGAAACATTATAAAGAGCAATACATAGTCCATATTTAAGTTGTAAGTCAGTAGGTATAACTGAAGGAAATACAGGAGGTTTAAAGTAAAATCAGGTGTAAGACAAGGATGCCCATATCTCCACTCTTAATTATCAATATATAGATCACATTATGAAAGAAAGTAGCATTATACCTGATATTAATACAACCATCTTTACAATCACAAGTATGTGATTTCTGAAAAAGATTAGGGGAGTTAACAGCTGGCAGAATCATATTAAAAATGAAGCAATTACTGAGGAACCTGACATGCATTAAAGAATGTGTTGGCAGACCTAATCTGAGATAATATGGTCACTTAAATAGAATGGGACAAAAACAGTTAAAAAAAACAGGATGGTAGGAAAAAGACCCAGAAGAAGATCAAGATCTTCTGAGTTGATTATTATAATGCAATCTTAGATAAAACTGGTTTATTTGGAGGAAGACTGTCAATAGGAAGTTAGTAATGATGTAACTTTTTTTTTAGGTAGTACTGTCATATCATGTACCCTCCAAGGGTACATGTCAGGAATTTACAAGGATGATCAGTGTAAATAGGAGCAAATATGATTATTTCTTCAAATAATAGCTTATACCTCTATTTCAAGTCAATTACTACTCTATATCAGATCATCCCAAAAGTAATGTCATTTTTAGCATTAAGTTTTGAAAGGATATAAAAGATAAATCACTTGCTAATTTAATCAAGTATATATTCTCCATCTGAATCAATAACACTCTTAAAACATTGTGAAAGTTTCATAATGCCATTTCTGCAGAATTCAGGAGGTTTAGAGGCAAAGAGGTTGCATAGGCTCAATTTCAGTGCCTCTAATAGATCGTATTGTTTTTCATTAATGAAAAAATGTTGCAAACTTCTTAAATAAGTGGTAATCTGGAGGTGCAAGATCAGGAGAATACGGAGGCTGTGGAAGCTTTTCCCAGCCGAGTTCCTCAATCTTAGTACAGCTGATTCTTGCACTATGAGGGCATGCATTATAATGGTGAAAACAACACTCTTTCAATTGACCAGCGAACACACACCTCTTTTCTTTTCTTTAGTTTTTCATTCAATCGATCGAGTTGTTTACAGTATACTTCAGCTGTGATTGTCTGGTTTTGTGGCAAGAGTTCAAAGTGTATAATACCAGCCATATCCCACAATACACTTAACAAACCTTCTGATGGGTGGAGGTCCCACTGCTTTTGGTGCTTAAAATTCTTGTGAAATATCCACTTTTCATCACCGGTGACTACATGACTCAAAGGCGGAGATTGAACCTCTTGAGAATGAAGGGCAGTGCAGATGTTGACACACTCTCTTTGATTGTTGTTCATCAGTTCCTGAAAAACCCACCTGCCGAGCTTAAACACTATTCCAAGTTCTTGCAAATGGTGATGGATGGTCAATGACGATGAATTAAGATCTTTTACTAATTCTTCAACAGTTGCATTGGCATTTCTTGCAATAACAGCTTCCAGCATATCATTATAGAGACAGGGCACCCAGAGCGAGGGGAGTCTTTCAAACTAAACGTCCCCTTGATGAAATTTTTGAAACCATTGCCGGCACCTTTGCACATTCAAGACATTATCGTCATACACTTCTTGCACATTTTTTACAGCATTAGCAGCACTGTTGCCTTTTTTGAACTCAAAGCATGAGTGCCAAATGTGCTCTTCACTGACCTCCATATAATAAAGGGTTATTTAAACAATAACTTATGTTCTTGCAAGGTGGAATTCCTTAGAATGAGGCACCTTGGCTTAGCAGTATTTATAAAGCTTTAATACCAGCCATATCAAAACTAGATCAGAGAGGCTGACCACTTAGCCAACCAGACTAGCAAAAAAGTTCTTTAGTTTCATCCATAAACCTATATCATATTTATTACCATAGATCAGTGGTTCTCACTTGTTCAGACTGTGGCATACTTGGTAATTGTAAATTTCTGTTGCGGCAGACCTGCGTTCTTAATGCTGAATTCTCATGTAATTAACAGTAAATTTATAGTATTTTACAGTTTACACCATCCTGACTATATTCAAATTCTATTACAATATATATTTTGCAAAACCCATTGTAAA
Organism: Typopeltis vanoorti; assembly: GCF_054136105.1. Lineage (NCBI taxonomy): Eukaryota > Metazoa > Arthropoda > Arachnida > Uropygi > Thelyphonidae > Typopeltis > Typopeltis vanoorti. The sequence goes on from NC_143553.1 coordinate 55,550,825, forward strand.
AAATCAAACGGTGATAAAATTAACAAAAACACAAGTGAAACTATAGATGTTGGAATAGCTAAACTTAACAGTGCAGCTGTATTGGTAACTACTAAGCCCGCTGTGCTATAATTATTGTTGTATTACTAGTGGTTATTTGCTGGTGCTTTAGTTTAGCATTCGCAGGCAAAATAAATAGTTACATAAAAATTAGGCTGGCGAAAGTTTTTATACAAATATAATTGTATAAATAGGCAAAAGTGCACTGTAATTTTCACAAAAATATATATTTTACTAACAAAATTCGACGAGACACCTCTGACTCTCTCATGACACACTGTTTGAGAAATACTGCCATGGATTGATTAAGAATAAGTTAAGTCAGAAACCATGCTTTAAAACTAAGCATAGAACTTTTTTAAGTTACTTCATGAACCTAAATATATCACATGTCCAATGTATGATTCAAACACACATCCCAGTAATTAGAAAGCAGATAGATGATCCACTTAGCCAATCAAAGAGGCAAATACAGTATTTTATTTTCCATTATGATCATAAATTTATTCCACAACTAGTTAACTGTAAATCCTATTAAATGAAATGAAGGAAATAATACACATATGTTTAGTTAACAGGAAAATAATTACAGTCTGATAACAGCATAGGCTTGTTTTGGATTTTGTTACTCCATAAATATTATTTCAGACTGGTTGGCTGAATAGTAGTGTATCCGCTCTCCAGCCAAAACACTGCAGGTTTGAATCCCATCATGGGTATGGATGTTTGTGATTGTCTGTGAAAATACTAGGTGGTGGTGGACAGTAGATGATGATGTTGGTGTAGTTGGTGGTGAGTGGTGGAGACAGAGTTGTAGAGCAGGTGCCCTCCCCTGATGAGTCTTTGGACTCCTTATAGGTGTTGTAATAATAATAATTATATCTGTTATGTTGTTTCATCATTATCGTTCGTAATTAGGTTCCTTTTTTAATTTGTAATTTGATTTCCTTGCTAGTTCTTACTTTCTTCTTTTTATCACCACCAGTTTTCCCCCCTTTCAAGTAACTACAATGTTTTTAGATTCCTACTCGAGTAAAAACAACTAAAGAAATTATAACAAATATATTAAAAAAAAAAATAATAATAATAAAAAATGTAGATATTGCATATACCCTAAAAACAGTCTTAATGAAATGACAAATTTTAATAATTTTAATGCAGTGGACATTTACCATAATTTACCACATACCATAATTTTTTTTTTTTTTTGTGGAACACATTTAAAAAATTAAAGAATACACAATAAAAAAATCATTGAACAATAAAAATGGAATTATGACGGAGGTTTCAATAACCATCTTGATCTAATATACTTTTCTCATATAGAACTATTATATGTATTTACTAGCTATTTAAAAAATAGCAATTCTCTAAGCAATTTTGGATAGCAGCATATGAAAAATATGTTGTTTATATGCAAACTGTTTATTAACATATGGTTTAAAAATACGAACGCAGCAGACAAATTTTTATTGAAAATAAAAAAGGAAAGTGTCCATTCCACTGATATCAATGAAATTTACAACTTTACATATGAGAGAGAGAGAGAGCACTCACTAATTGTTATTTTGAAGTTTTACAAATGAAATCTATGATAACTCTCAAACAATCCATATATCTTTGGCTTTTATAGTTCTATAGCCAAGATTTATGAACTGTAAGTTTCTTTCTCACACATTTCAGATGTGTGAGAAAGAAAGCCAATTGGAAAAATTTTGTGTAATATGTAGCTACCTGCATTTGTTCATAATAACTTCCAATCTAATGACACTCACCTTTTTTCTCTGTTATAAGATACAATGTGAATGTCATCTGTTGTATTTTGAACAAATGCAACACTCAGTAAATTAACCAATTAATCAAACGTTATATTCTATCTTGCTGAAACCTCGTTTTTATCACACCATGATATACTATTATTTTCAATATAAAATATTTTAAAATCTATATCCACTGCTTTTAACCTTTATTTATAATTATCGCTTCCTTTAAAAGTTTCACAGTTTCATTTTCTTTCTTTTATTGTCATCATTCTCATTGTTTTGATGAGCATCATGAAGTCTGACAAATTTATTTTTCAAAGAATTCTAATGAATGATACTTTTCATAAAAGTCGTGTTTCAAAATTTATAGTAAAAGCAGATGCTCACTACAGTGAACTTATAGGAACCAGAGAAACATGAAATGCAGTCTGCTATAGTGAAAACAGACTGCTGACTAATTTTCAAGTAAATAAATAACCAAGAATGTATTAGCATTCATTTGGATGACCAGTGCCATAACTAGCTTTTCATGGCCCTGTGCAAGATTTGATTTTTGCTATGTAGTTCTAAAGAGACCTGGATACTGAACGAACAAGGATGGGCTCGTAATTTGGGATTTAGCTCAAATTGTATTCTTATTAGCTTAAACCAACACAAAAATGATGGTACTACATGACAGAATTTCATGCTGGCTATTTCCAATCCTCTGTACACCAGAGTGTACAGAGGATTGGAAATTGGAAGTGATCACCATTTAGTCTTGAGCAGGATAAAAGTGAATTGCATATTGAAAAGAAGAACACGAAAGAAAGTTTTGAAGCAAATAAAAGTTGAGCAGCTCTCAGATGTGAAATACAAAAATACTAAAATACAAAAACATGATTGAAGAAAAAACGAGAGTTTGAGAAGATTAGGAGCACGAACAGATGGCATCAATGGCATCAGTTAAACAAGGCCCTTGTTGTTTTCGCCAGGAAACCAGGGCAAACAGCAAAAAGTCAGCTACTGGAACAAATCTGAAAACAAACCCCAACTCAACATCACCAGAGTTAAAGATCGGTACTATCAACGTAAGAAGCCTGAATGGCAAAGAAATGGAGCTAGCTGAGGAATTGGATAAGTACCAGATCGACATAATAGGGGTGACTGAAACAAAAAAGACAAAAACTGGTGATATCTTTTTGAGCAATAAATGCAAAATGTTATATTCGGGCAATGACAATCCAGGAAAAGAAGGAGTAGCCATAATATTCAACACTAAATACGAGACTAATCTTCTTGAATGGCAGGCAGTCTCAAGTAGAGTGATGTGGACAATTTATCAGAATGGGGAACTGGACAATGAAACTTATTTGTGCCTATGGTCCCACAGAGGATGCTACTAAGGTAGAAGTGGAGGAATTTTTTGAGGCTTTAGAGAAAGCAACTGACACAATGAAAAAGGAAAATTGGAGAAAAGAGCAAAGCTAATAATAATGGCAAATACCTGCCAGATTTCTGCTCATGGCATGGACTGGTTATTACTAACAAAATGTTTAAATGCAAAAATGTGCACAAATGAGCACATGGAGAGAAGAGGCAAGGAATAAGAAATGTCTCATTGACTATGTTATTATTGATAGCAATGTTTTCTCACTAGTGCAGGACACCAGAGTGTACAGAGGATTGGAAATTGGAAGTGATCACCATTTAGTCTTGAGCAGGATAAAAGTGAATTGCATATTGAAAAGAAGAACACGAAAGAAAGTTTTGAAGCAAATAAAAGTTGAGCAGCTCTCAGATGTGAAATACAAAAATACTAAAATACAAAAACATGATTGAAGAAAAAACGAGAGTTTGAGAAGATTAGGAGCACGAACAGATGGCATCAATGGCAATATCATATTAAAAACAAGGATATTAGGAAAGAACTTGACATTGTCAACATTCAGGAATTCGTTAGCAGAGCTAATCTCATGTGGGTCACTTAAACAGAATGGGAGAGGAAAGATTAGCAAAACAAGTGTTCTCTGCCAGGTTGGCAGGAAAAAGACCCAGAGAAAGACCAAGATAGAGATGGATTGATACAGTAAAAAGGCCTCAGAAGATAGAAATATAAGTTCTGATAATGTTGGAGTCTTGATAGGTAACAGACTGATTTGGAGGAAAATTGTAGATAGGAAGTTAGTATTGAGGTAATTTTTGATGTAGTACTATCATATCCTGTACACCCCCATGAGGGTATATATCAGGAATTGAATGATGATGATGTTTTAAAGAGATGCAAAAATATGGATTCCTTCAGCATTTTCCCCATATTTTTAAAATATGTTTAGTTGGTGTAATCTTAAAAATAAAAAATTAGCTTTCCTAGAAGATTTTAAATGCAGGTTGCAAAATTACTAAGAAAACCAATTTTTTCTCAATATTCTCATTTTCTCTATAAGCAATTTCAATATGACTGTCTTTACTAGGACTGTTCATTTAACTTGAAGTAAATTACAGATTAAGTTTCATTTTTTCTATCCTAATAAACAAGTTTAGCACATGGCCTCATGTCTGATTCAATGTTTAATCCAAATTTGTTTTTTAAGTTCTTCCACTTTTCTCCAATGATATTTGTTAAATAAGAGTCTATACTTCATAGTAAAAGCTGTTCAAACTGAATTCTTTTTAACACATTCACATCAGGATGATCAACACACTCTCACTGTCAACCTTACTTGGTAGGATGAGAGAAAACACTGGCCAGCAGAAATTTCATGATTGTATTGCAGCAGGCGCAGCACAAGTCATGACAGTTCTTTGATTGTAACCAAATCTGAGTGGATGGGGGAGGGGGAATAATATGTTGGTTTTATGATATATTAGAAATCAACAATAAAGGAATGCAATATTTTTTAGTACATTTGAATTACTAAATGGTATAAATATGTGAACCATCATTAATAAGCCATTTGAGAATGGGAAATATAAATGAGGGAAAGAACAGGTGTGAATATAAATGCTTTCATTACTAGCAAACAAATTATTAATAATTAACATTTGTGATATGTGTGTCCTGAAAATTGCTGGGTGGAGTGAATAGCATGTGATCCTATAAATTCTACATATGAATATTTGCATTTATGTTGGCATAACAAACCGAGGAGAAGAGAAAAGAAATTTTTTTGCAAAGTATAAATAACTACAGACGGGCTAATACAATTAATGAGTAATTTTGATCAGGTGATTCATTTAGATATAGCAGGAATGTATGTGGGTTGATTGGAACAGCAAATGATCTTGTAAAATTTGCTGAGTTTGTTACATGTATATTTATTTCTATTCAGTTATATATTGCATACTTTTCTAAGAATTCTCTTTCATTTAATGAGGATTGCTATACTTTTTACACAGTAATAGGATATAAAAATAATTTCTGATCATTATCCATCCTTTTGCAAATGCTACATTGATAACATTTTATTTTTTTTATCAACTGTCCTGTCTTATCGATAATAGCTCTCTCACATATACTAGCATTTTGTTGTAGATCTTATAAAGCAAAGAAGTATTCAGAAACAGATAAATTTTTACTATGTCTATTGTTTCCAAAAACTGGAATAAAAATGTTCCTATACTCTGAAATGCATTCCAACCTCAAGAGGTGCTATACTGCAGAAGCAAGAAAAACAAGTTTTACAGTCTTTGTTCAGCAACAATTATGGTAATTAGTCACAACTGAAATGACAGTTCATAAATAAAAATACTTCCACAGATGCTTTCTGTCAATTCAAATTGATATATTTCTCTTGTTTTCGAGTGACCTGTGGCAGATAAAACCCAGTACAAGTTTATTGCTACTTGGCTTTAAATATTTCAGAAAATGACAACGTATACTAAAATATTAATCAAAAAACTTTCATTATTACCTTCCTATATTTTGGCAATGTTACATTGCCATCTTCTGGGAACACAAAACTATGATATGTGCATGCAGGCACTAACAACGAGCAAGTGAAGCTGAAGAAGGCAACTGAAGTTGGTTGTAGAGTCCTAAAGATGCCCCCAGCAGGCTAAATTGGATTGGCTGTTGGGCTGATATTTTAAGGATGCAAACTTCCCAAAGTTCTGGCAATTTCATGCATCCAAATTTGTTGAGGTTTGGGAAGTTTTTTAGAGCTGAGGCTGATTCCAGGAATAATCTTTCATACTTATATTTGCTGCAGTGTAGTAAAGTGGCTTTCTTCCAGCGTATTCTGTGGTGGGCAGCTAGTGCATGGTCAGTAAGGCCTGAGTGGCTGTATTGGTGAAACTAGATGAAGTCTTCGTGTTCGGATATCCTGATATTAGCTGTCCTGTTTACAACTGCAAGGGACCTGGCATACTCCAGGTAGGTCTAGGGGAAGTGGCTGGTGTCTTTGGTGGAGCAAATAAGGGATGCCAATTTCTTATATGGTTTGTAACAGATAGTCAGGTCATTTTTTTAGGCTTTTTGTTAGCTTTTTAGACGTGCCCCAGATATAAGGAATGGCGATAGACTTAGTGTAATCTCTGTTAAGAGGGGGGGGGGGGGGTAACTGGTTTTAATATTTTCTGGATTTTTTGGGGGTTGTAGCCATTGGCTATGAAGGTGTTAAGGATATGGTTAAGTTCAATAGTTAGGGCACTGTTATTTGAATAGGGTTTTTATAATCCCATATTGTTTTGAGGGGAAAGGTATGTTGCTAGTGAAGGTGTCTATTGGTTTTTAAAACCATGTATAACCAATGTATAAGTTTATCTACAAGAATTGTAGATAAACTTATACCACTTATGTTAAAATGCTCCTTGTTGACTACCTTTTAAAGATTTCTTTTCCTAGCAAAAAAATCTAGGTTTTGCTTGCCAACAGAAGAAATATATGTTCTCTATATATAGGGAAACAGGAGGGTGTTAAAACAGGTGGCTTGCAAAAACCGGCTACAATCGAGTGATAAGTTCCAGAATGCTAGTAACCATGGTGAGCACTATTACTGTACAAAAAATATTTGGGTTTCCACAGAAGAGAAGTAGCACAGAAGCCGAACATCACAATAACAAACAAGGTGGCTCGCAGATAGTGGTCTCACATTGGGTGATGAAATTCATCTACTACCTAAAGACAATCACATATATGCATGTCCATGGCAGGATTTGAATCCACAGCTTGTTGTTTGCCAAGCAGATATGTTAACCACTTGGCCAACCAGGAGTATACAACAGGTATAATGATAGTTCAACATTTAATATTTAATGAGAAATTTATCACCAGAATTAGTAATTGAACAGTATCTTGAAGTACCTTGTGTTAATATTATTACATCAGCTGCTTAAAAACTTTAGCAATAAATAAGGTAGTTTAATAACAAATTCATCTCAGGTGACAAAAACCAATGAAATTATTGTATTATATATGGACAACAATATTTACCTGTCTTTGAGAATCATTGAAATATGCAGGAACAGTAACAACAGCATTTTTGACAGAATGGCCCAGGTAATTTTCTGAAATATAAATAATCTGAGTTTTAAAAATAATTAAGTTTTAATTTTAATTAAATTAATAACAGATAACAAATACGCCTTCTGGTATACATCTTCTTTAAAAAGGTCATATATTACTTATTTTCTTCATGTTAGTAAAAATTATATAAAACAGACAGTGTGATCTAAAGTTTTCAGAATATGTGTTTATTATTATTATCTCAGACCTCCAGGGAGTCAAGAACTCATTGAAGGAAGCTATACATCACCCAAACCAGTAATCATACCGTCCCTTAAATTCATTCAGACTAGATGCACTCATTAGCTCTAAAGGCAAGCTATTCCACTCACTGCTCTGAGAGAGAAAAACCTAGCTCTTACCCTTTCTTGACCGCAAACAGGAAATTTTAATTATATTTCTATATAATGAAAAATTTCCGGAATGCTTAAGGGTGAAAGCTGTATAACTGAGAGAAGACCTCCATGTAGCCTTTAAAGGAATACGGAAAATGGACCAGGGTGTTCATTCAGTATCCAGATATATATACCTAACAGGGTGCACAATATCTATCTGGATGCTGAACAAATGAAGACCTGCTGGCAATTTGGGATATAGCCAGCTAAACTGCATTCTTATTGGCTTAAACCACAATATAAAATGATGGCACAACATGACAGAATTTCATGCTGGGTGCGACATCGCCCGGTTAAACAGGTCAATGTTGTTTTGCCAGGGAACCAGGGCAAAGAGCAAAAAAGTCAGCTACTGGAACAACCTCAACTCAACATCACCAAAATCTCACTATCAACATAACAAGCCTCAATGGCAAAGAAATCAAACAAGCAGAAGATATGAATAAGTACAAAATCGACATAATAGGAGTGACTGAAACAAAAAAGGCAAAATCTGGTGAGATTTTTCTGAGTGATAAATACAAAATGTTATATTCAGACAATGAAAATCAAGGAAAAGAAAGAGGAGCCATAATATTCAACACTAAATACGAGGCTAATCTTCTTGAATGGCAGGCAGTCTTAAGTAGAGTGATGTGGACAAATATCAGAATGGGGAACTGGACAATGAATTTATTTGTGCCTATGGTCGTACAGAAGATTCTACTATGGTAGAAATGGAGGAATTCTCTGAGGCTTTAGAGAAAACAAATGACACAATGAAAAAGGAAAAGTTGGTCCTAGTTGGGGATATAAATAGCAGAACGAAATGATTGTCAAATATACAAAAATATTTTGGGAAAATTTGGAGAAAAGAACAAAGCTAATGGCAAATACCTGTTGGATTTCTGCTCAGGACTTGGACTGGTTAATACTAACACAATGTTCCAACATAAAAATGTGCACAAATTCACATGGAGAGAAGAGCAAAGGAATAAGAACAGTCTCATTGACTATGTTATTGTTGATTTTTTAACGATATTTGTGGCATAATGATTAGAAATATATACACGTTAGCACAAGAATAATATTTAATTTGCCAAATATTTCGGTCTGAATATTACAGACCATCTTTAGTGGCTACATAGGAATAGTTTTAAAAATCAAAGTGGAATACGAACAATTGATCATTCATATATAGAACACGCCGCGTGATGTCATATCGCTAAGTATTAGAAGAGTAAACGTTAAAAAAAAAAAAAAATATATATATATATATATATAATAATTACTGTGTTATCCTAATTAGACTTTTCCAAATTTTTGATATAGATATACAGTCATTAAGATTCAAGTTAGGACGTTGAAGTAAGGCCTCTACACTTTCTTTAAATAAACGTTCAAATTTGTAGCGACATCTGTGTAGGAGGAGAGTCTTGGACCAAAGGATGTTGTGGTTTGTTTCTAATCCATGCTGAGGCCAATCCAGATTTCTCAAGATCTTGAATTGATGACTGATGCTCTTGAATTCTTTTTTCTATGGACCGTCCAGTTTGTCCTAAGTAAGAAAGATTACAATTACAAGGAACTTGATATACACCAGGTATAACGCTCAACCTTGATATACACAAGGTTGAGCGTTTATCTTTAGATGAAGGAAACTGGGTGGATAATTTGTTAACAGGTGTATAAGTGGCTGTTAGGTCATATTTCTTTAGAATTCTCGAAATTGGTTCTGAAATCCCAAAAATGTAAGGAATTGGAACTCAATGTATTGAATCTTGATTGTTCTGGGTTGGTTTGTAAGAATCGAAAAGATGTTGAGTACTCTTTTCGGAGAAGCGATTTAGTTTCATGTGATGTTTGATAGTTGAAGGTTCCTTTACAGTTAGTTTTTGCTCGTCGGATTAAACATTTTGTGCCTCCTGTTTTTTTGACAAGGGTGATGAGCAGATTCTTTGAGAATATAACGACCTGTGAAAGTTGGTTTTCTGTAAACTGTTGTTGTAAGAATACCAGAAGATGAACGGATGAGAAGGACATCTAAAAAGGATAACTTGTTGTCTTTTTCGATTTCCATGGTAAACTTTATACGAGGATGTAAGGAATTGATACTGCTTAAAAAGGAAGGTAAGGAGTCTCTGTCGTGAGGCCATATAGCAAAGATGTCGTCTATATATCTAACCCAAAAGGATGGTTGAGGGAACATAGATGAGAACAGGACATCTTCTAGATGTTCTAAATAAAAGTTTGCAAGAGCAGGAGAGAGAGTGAGTGGACTTCCCATGGCTGTTCCTTCCACTTGGTTGTAAAATTTATTTTGACATAAGAAATATCCAGAGTGCATCATGAAATCAAATAGTTTTATATCTTGTGGGAAGATGTCAGCTAGTAATTCCAAAGTCTCTTTGAGAGTTTGAGAGGTGCATATGTATATAAAGATTCTATTTCAAAGGCAACCATAAGATCTGTAGGTTGTAAGGAAGTTTTTTAATTTATTTAAGAAATCAGAAGTTTTTCAAAAAAGAGGATGAGTTGCCAATGTGTGACTTCAATAAAGAAAGAATTCTAAAGAAATATGACCCTAACAGCCACTTATAAACCTATTAACAAATTATCCACTCAGTTTCCTTCATTTCAAGATAAACGCTCAACCTTGTTTCTACCTGGTGTGTATCAAGTTCCTTGTAATTGTAATCTTTCTTACTTTGGACTGGACATTCCATAGAAAAATGAATTCAAGAGCATCAGTCATCAATTCAACACAAGAAACTTGAGAAATCTGGATTAGCTCAGAATGGATTAGAAACAAACCACAACATCCTTTGGACCTAGACTCTCCTCCCACACAGATGTCGCTACAAATTTGAATGTTTATTTAAAGAAAGTATAGAGGCCTTACTTCAACGTCCTAACTTGAATCTTAATGACTGTATATCTATATCAAAAATTTAGGAAAGTTTAATCAGGATAACACATTAATTATTATATATATATATATATATTTTTTTTTAATGTTTACTCTTCTAATATTCAGTGATATGACATCACGCGGAACGTTCTATGTATGAATGATCAATTGTTCGTATTCCACTTTGATTTTTAAAACTATTCCTATGTAGCCACTGAAGATGGTCTGTAATATTCAAACCGAAATATTTGGCAAATTAAACATTATTCTTGTGCTAATGTGTATATATTTCTAATTATGTTATTGTTGATAGCAATATTTTCTCACTGGTCCAGGACACTACACTGTACAGAGGATATGAAATTGGAAGTGATCACCATTTAGTCTTGAGCAGAATAAAATTGAATTTCATATCGAAAAGAATAACATCTAAGAAAGTATTAAAGTGAATAAAAGTTCAGCAGCTCTCAGATATGAACTGTAGATTAAAATACATAAAACATTATTCAAAAAAACAAAAAAATTAAAGAGCTTGAGAACAGGAACCAAACCTTGGAGATTCAGTGGCAAATCCTGAAGAAAACCCTGATTGATTCAGTAAGAAAGGCATGTTGTCAGGTTGTCTGTAAGGATAAAGAAATCAGAACTCCATGGTAGACACAGGAAGTTAAAGAGGCAGTGAAGGAAAAGAAGAAAGCATATCAAAAGGTCTTGGCAAATAAGTCAGCTTGTGCTCTTAGAGAATACAGAGATAAATGTAAGAAAGCTAAACACTGTAAAACTAGCTAAACAAAAGTCATGGGAAGACTTCGGTAAGAACATGGAAAATATCAAGAAGGTGGCAAAATATTGTGGAGGGTGTTGAAAAAGCTCAAACATGCTGTCCTGTAAAAGGAATTAGAGATGATAAAGGTGACATAAAAACTGGAGAAAAAGATATACTTGATGTATGGAGTAATTATTTTGAAAAACTGCTAAGTGAAACATCAATGAAAGCACAGTAGTAAAAAACACTCAACAGACAAGCAATCAGGAATATATATCCATACTTGAATATATCCATACATAATAGAAAAAGGCATCAAAAGCCTGAAATGTGGAAATTCAGCTGGATTAGGTGATATTTGACCAGAAATGCTCAAGTATAGAAGTATAAAATTCCTACAGTGGCTGCACTGCACAGTTCAGAAGGCATGGACAGAACGACAAATTCCAGATGATTGGAGAAGAGCTCTCATAGTACCCATATATAAAAAGAGAAATAAAACTGAATGTGAGAATTAGAGGTATTACCCTGCCGAGTGTTCCTGGTAAGATTTATGCAAGTATACTTGAGAAATGGTTGAGAAGGACTGTGTAAGCGAAATTTGGTCAGCATAAGTTCGATTCAGGCTAAATAGAGGCTGTTGGGATCAGATTTTCACTGTATGACATAATAGTTGGAAAATTGTGGGAAAATAACAAAAGATCTGTATTTAAGTGCTGTAGATCTAGAAAAGGCATATGACAAGGTGCCAAGAGAAAAGCTATTCAAAACACTACAGTTATATGGTGTCAATGAGACATTACATCAAGCAATACTTAGTCTTTATCTGAGTTGTAAGTCAGCAGGTAGAAATGAAGTACAGAAAATAGTATGATGTTAAATCTGGAATCAAAGGATGTACATTATATCCTCTGTTATTCATTATCTATATGGTGGACCACATTATGAAAGAAAGCGGTATTAAACCTGATATCAAAATTGAAGATGTTAATCTTGGCTCTTTACTCTAGGCAGGCAGATGATATTATACTTTTAAATAAATCCAGTACAAATCTACAAGATTTCCTGACTAAATTGAATAACAGTTGTACACCAATCCCTCAATTTTAATGCACTTAATGTGTTCTTTAAAACAGACGCATTAATCGAAAATGCACTAATCGAATATAATAACCTATGGGAAAAGGCATAATTCGTTCCTCAAATTTCTTTTTTGACCCTTAATTTTTTTAATAAAAGAATTAGGATATGTCTCAGGGTCTAGTTAAAGGAAATCCATGACAATAAAACATATTCAAAATATAAATTTATTATTCTGCTTCTTAACAAAGAATTGAGCTAACATAGTTTTGCAAGCATTCTGTTTCTTTTTTTTCATACAACTGACAGTATGTCGCTATTGCCTCTAATGCAGATTTTACTGGTTCTCTCTTCACCAGGGTCAATCTCTAAGCATTGCTGCTTAAAAACTTTGATTGTACGAAAAATATTTTCAAATTGTTTCTGTGAAACCTCTTTGAACTTGTCAGTGATTAAATTTTCTTCATATTCTTCAGGATCTTCCTGCTGTGCATCTAAATTTAGCAGATCGGAATCACTCAACTTCTTAAAATGAGATTTAATTAATTTAGATTCATTTGAAAAGCCTCTAAAATGATTTGCACAATGTGGAAGAATGTGCATCCAAACCAGCTTGCATATGCTAGCAGTAATTTCATAGATTTTGCAACTTTATAACCTGGCTGAGATTTCTATGATTTGGTTAGAAAAGTCTTGGAAGGCATTCGCTTCCAAAAAAAGGCCTGTTTCATTGACATTAAGTATTTGTTGATCACAATAGTCCCTCTTCTTACACAATTTTCTTGAAAATCTCTGGATATCTCCTTATCTGCAATTGCAGCTTCGCCTGCCTGCGATTAGAACATTATGTAGGCTATTTTTCTTTTTGAAAGGCTCAAATCACCCAGCACAATGATGGAAAAGAAGAAATGTTCTTCTTTTCCATCACTGATAGCCCTTTCTTTTTTTTAAGTTACAAAGGAACAATGCTTTTGATTTAATAAGGCCAGTGTTAAGCAGGATCCATTTTTGGTTACAATCTTTGATCCATGTAAAAAGACATCTCTAATTCAATCATTATAATACTTTGATTTCGAGAGCATGCATGATGAACTTGAAGCAGCCTTATCTTTCTCTTTGTATTCAGCAGTTGATTCACCCATTTTTGTGTTCTTGTCCTATCTTTGCTCTGGACTCGCCGTGTTCATTTTTCTTTATTATTTCAAGTTTTTCTTCAAATCAGATTATTTTTCGAATCATTTTCACACTTCTATTTTTTGCTCACTAATTCTTTTACTCATGATTAAAGGTTAGGAAAATAATTTTAAAAAAAAAAAGGAAAACAATTGCACGAGATATGATCAGCAAAATGCTATGTAAAGCAAACGACATCAATGTTAGCGGTAAATTTGGAACATAGTGTACATGGAAATAGTGTAGTATGCCATTAAAAAATAACTTTGTAAAATGTTTCAAATCGGTAACTAATTTATTTCATCCTTGAGTGATTTTTTAAAATAGTTAGCCATAAAAAATGTATAATCGAAAATTTTTAAAATCTGTAACATTTATTTTTAATATGTATGTAGGCACACTAATCGAATTTTAGAGGCTAACTAATCGAATTTGTGTATCGAAAAAAGTGACGTACTAATCGAAAACGCATTAATCAAGGGATTGCTGTAATAAATTTGGCATGAAAATCAAAATTAACAAGACAAAGACAATGAAAATAGGTAGAAACATTGAAAATATCAACTACATTGTGAGTGCAGAACCAATAAAACAAGTAAAACATTTCAGTTACTTATTATGATTTTTAGTGAAGATGGTAAATTAAATATTGAAATAGACAACAGAATCAACAAAGCTAGTATGGAAGGAAATTAATATGGATTAAGAGAGAATTAGTTAATACACTAAATTAGCTGTATACAAGACAAACTAATTTTAACTTATGGATCTGAGAGCTGGTTTAGAAAAACATTTGACCAAAGACTAGAGACCGCAGATATTATTGTCCTGAGAAAGATTTGGGGCGTGAACCCTAATAAGAACCTAAAATAAGATGGCTTCAATGGCAATATCATATTAAAAACGAGGATATTAGGAAAGAACTTGCATTGTCAGCATCCAGGAATGCATTAGCAGAGCTAATCTCAGGTGGTATGGTCACTTAAACAGAATGGGCGAGGAAAGATTGGCAAAACAAGTGTTCTCTGCCAGGTTGGCAGGAAAATGACCCAGATGAAGATCAAGATATAGGTGGATTGATACAGTACAAAGTGCCTTAGATGACAGAAATATAAGATCTGATAATGTTGGAGTTTTGCAGGTAACAGATTGATTTAGAGGAAAATTGAAGACAGGAAGTTAGTAATGATGTAAGTTCTTCATGTAGTACTATCATATCCTGTACATCCCTTGAGGGTATACATGCCAGGAATTTGATGATGAAAATCTATCATATGATATCCTATAATACTCATTCAGAAGTTTATAGACATTTATCACATCAACGCTCTTTCTTATGTTAACCAGTCTGTAATCCACAATACATGCAATCTGTCCTCAATCTAAATATCCCATAATACTGATATCATTTTTTAAATTCTTCATTATACTCTTTCCACAGCTTTTTTTTATCCCCATGGAACCTGGGAGACCATATCTGCACGCAATATGTCCACAAGCAGTCTTATCATCATTAAAATACTTAAGGAAATGAACAACGTAGTTAAGGATATAAATTAAATTATATTTTAATAAATATTTTTCGATATTTCGGCAACGTCACGTTGCCATCTTCTAAAGGAACTTACAAAAAAAGGCATGTGCACGTAGGCACTACAAACACGGTAACTGGGAATGAAGAGATGAAGCTATTGTTCTCCTAAAAGTCCTGATGGTGTCCTCTAGCGGGCTAAATAGGTGTTCTTGGCCGTTGAGCTGAAGGTCTGCTGATGTAAGCCTCTGAAATTTGGGGCAGTCGCATACAACCAAATTTGTTGAGGTTTGGAGAATTTCTTAGGGCTGAGGCTGATTCCATAAACAGTCTTTCGAATTTGTATTTGCTACGGTGTATTACTTTCGAATTTTTTCATCTGTCCTTCCAAATCTTGCTACCAATACCGTAATCAACCTTTCTTCAGTCACCCTAAAGCAATCAACACGCTATCACTTGGCCACAACTTTGCCATTGCTCCCAAAAAAATACCTAGTGAGGATATTATGATCCAGATCGAACACGGAATCCGCCACCTTCCACATCAAGTCGCCAACAGTGTAAGACTGGATGTAGCTTGTGTCCTTTCCAAAGCAATCCCACCAAAAACCAACATATCCAACAAGGAATATAAAGCTCTACAGGAAATGAAGAATAATAAAGAAATAGTTATCACTAAAGCGGATAAGGGAAATGCAACTGTAGTCCTTAACCAAAAGGACTACACAGGTAAGCTGAATGCTCTTCTATTAGATCGGGCTACTTACTTCCCCATCAATCACAATCCCACCAACTCTCAAATTAGAAAACTTCACAGGCTCCTTAAGAGAGTTGCTTCTTGGCCTGTAGAAGTTACCAACAGAGTAAAGGCATTTAACTCTATACCCCCCCCCCGGATTTACGGACTCCCAAAAATACATAAAGAAAATGTGCCATTACGTCCCATAGTGGATGGCATTGATTCCCCCACATACAAATTAACTAAACATTTGGCCAAAGACCTCACACACTATACTGGCAACACACCATCACACACAAAAAACTCAGCCCATTTCAAAGCCAGTATAGAAAACCTTACACTCCAACACACTGACATAATGGTCAGCATTGACGTCTACTCTTTATTCACAAATGTCCCACTCAAGGAAACTTTAGAGCTAATCCAAGCTAAATTTTCTCCCGATATCCCAGCCTTATTTCAGTTCACAATGAACTCAGGCTACTTCGTTTGGCAGGGAAAATTCTACAAACAAATAGAGGGGACAGCCATGGGTCACCACTCTCCCCACCCTTGGCCAATTTCTTTATGGAGACCTTTGAAGAAAAAGCCTTAGCCTCTGCCCCACAAAAACCAACCATATGGCTTTGCTACGTTGATGTTGTTTGCTATTTGGCCACATGGCTCTGAAACACTTCTCTCCTTCTTAACACACTTAAATAACCAACACCCCAGAATCAAATTCACCCTGGAAAAAGAGGAAAAAAACAACCTCCCTTTCCTAGACACACTAGTCACCCACCAGCCTAATGGAACCTTGGTTTTCTCAGTTTACAGAAAACCCACCCATACAGGCAGATGCATTAACCAACAACCCTCCCCACAACAATATGGAGTAGTGAAAACACTATACAACATGGCCCTAAACACTGAACTAAATCACATCCTCAACACTTTCTCAGCCAATGGCTACCCCCCCCAATAAAGTCCAAAAAATATTAGAACCTACAACCCCCCCCTACAACAAGGATTACTCTAAATCCATCACTATTCCCTACATCCGAGGCACCTCAGAAAAAATTACCCAAATCTTAAAAAAGCATGACCTGACCTCCTGTTACAAACCTTACAGAAAATTGGCATCCCTTATCTGCTCCACTAAAGACCTACCACTTCCCCTAGACCTACCTGGTGTATACCAGGTCCCTTGCAGCTGTAAACTGTCTTACTTTGGTCAAAGGGGCAGGACAGAGAATATAAGAATTTCTGAACAAGGACTACATCCGGTTTCACAAGTACAGCCATTCCGGTCTTGCAGAACATGCTCTGGATACACGCCACAGAACACGGTGGAAGAAAGCTACAGTAATACACTGTAGCAAATACAAATTTCAAAGACTATTTATGGAATCAGCCTCAGCCCTAAGAAATT
This sequence comes from Typopeltis vanoorti, assembly GCF_054136105.1. Taxonomy (NCBI): domain Eukaryota; kingdom Metazoa; phylum Arthropoda; class Arachnida; order Uropygi; family Thelyphonidae; genus Typopeltis; species Typopeltis vanoorti. The sequence goes on from NC_143553.1 coordinate 55,568,097, forward strand.
TTCCAAACCTCAACAAATTTGGTTGTATGCGACTGCCCCAAATTTGGGAGGCTTACATCAGCAGACCTTCAGCCCAACAGCCAAGAACACCTACTTAGCCTGCTAGAGGGCACCATCAGGACTTTTAGGAGAACAATAGCTTCATCTCTTCATTCCCAGTTACTGTGTTTGTAGTGCCTACGTGCACGTGCCTTTTTTTGTAAGTTCCTTTAGAAGATGGCAACGTGACGTTGCCGAAATATCGGAAAATATTTATTAAAGTATAATTTAATTTATATCCTTAACTACGTTGTCATTTCCTTAAGTATTTTAATAATGCATAACCAACGTATAAGCCTGTCTATGAAGCAGTCTTATCAAGGCCTTATAAAGAGGCAAAATGACTTCATTATTCTTATGTTAAGGTTCGCTTCAACATCACAATTATCCCGAGCTTTTCAACTTTTGCTATATGACCTTTGAACTTTAAATTTCTATCCACCATTAAGCAATGTAGCCATCTTAACTACTTGGCTAACCAGGGGTATACAACAGGTATTATGATAGTTCAACACAATATTCAACATTTAATATTTCAAACTAGATGCACTTGTTAGTGTGAAATATTATACTAATTTTCATTTCCCCCCCCCCTTTAATCAAGCAATAAATACTAATCTATTATAATCCATTATGTTATTAATAAACATAATATGAATCATTTGTGTTTCATGTTTAAGTAATTGTTTGTACTGTTTCAAATGAGTGGCCAGAATCATCTAATTCAATAACTTTGTTTTTCAAGCTTGGAATTTGATGCATCAACCAAAAGAGTCCAGTGCATTTGCAAAGAGAAAGAACAAAATGTTCCTGAACAGGTTAAATGCATTTGATTGGTTCAGAAATGTCAAGGCTAGAAGCCTCTCAAAACCCAATGTCATCCTGCACAGTAATTCTCACTCAATCTTAAAGCATTGCACAAAACTGTAGAAGATAATCAGACCAAAATCATTTTAATTTTATGGAATAAGCTATGCCAAAATAAATGCCAGCCCAATTCGCTGAGTCGATATCACACCCACTCTCCAATGAAAAGGTCTAGAGTTTGAATCCCAGTGTGGGCATGGGTGTTTGTAAAAACCTGCTCTAGATGAGTTCCTTGAGTTCATAAAGGCTTTTCTTTTTTAAAAAAATTCACTATAGCAAACTATCCACATTAATAAATTATCTGTGGGAATCCCTATGAATTTGTTATAGCAAGTTGAATGCAATAAAACCAGGACTGCAAAAAACAGTTTATGCCCTTGAGAAGAGACTACAAAGCAAGACTCCCCCCCACCAAAAAAAAATTTCATAAGGTTACAAAACCTGCAACAAACAGTAGTAGGGAGGAGGGTATGGATTGGGTGCAATTTTCATTCTTTTGGAAATTTCAAAATCAGTTTTAGATCTAGAAACAGATACACAAAAATTGAAAGTTTCAATGTATTTATTTTGAAGCTATAATATTATTTGAAGCAGAAAGAGAGGAGAGAAATTTGTAATTAGGACAGTCAAATATTCATGTTTTTTTTATTATTATTTTTTATGAATACCCTCCTTAGTATACTTCTTAGAGAACAATTTAGATAAATTTACAATGAGAAATGCATGTTTACATCCATATAACAAGTATTTCAACGATGAACTTAATGCAAACATTTGGATAGGAAGACTGGAAATAATAATTGAACCAAATGAAGCATAGAAATCTCGAAGATCATTCCACATTCTTCAGGCAGCAAGTCGATACAAATACAGAAGTCAATACTAGGCTGTAATCTACACTGTACAGAAGACAAACAACACCAACAGCACAGGATCACTAGAGAGTAAAAGGTCAACAATGTCCAGAGAGAAGCTAAGTTTATTTGTTAGTTAACTCTTGTTCACTGCTGATCTTGGTATCTCTGTCAACTTGATCAGCAGTTCAACAAAAACTGCTGGGAATGTGAAATCTCCAAGTAAAATTACTTTGCTATTAGAAAAGTTGGAGTGGAGAAAATTAATGTTTCAAGAAAAATAAACAAATAGAGAAAAATGTTCAGAATGGTTGGTCAAAATTAGTAAGCCAAAAGAGGCAACAAATGAACATGAAATAGTGAGGCAAGGATATGTTTAAAAGAAATCTCAGCATACATTATTCACCACTGGACACACATGCTATGGAAAAGTTTGGAGAAACGTGTGCTGTTGCCATTGACATTTCAATCATGTTTGGCATCAAAACCTGCTTTGCAAACTACCTTCCTTCAATCTACCTGTCACCCTCTGTAACTGGACAGCCAGCTTTCTCTCTCTCTCTCTCATGGCATGTCATGGTGGATGGAACCATCTCTTTGAGCTTTGCCATTGCAGGAGTGTCTCAGGCCTCTATTATCTCACCTACCCTCTTTCTTATACATAAATGGCCTACTCTCAAACACTACAAATCTTATCCATAGCTCTGCCGACGATAGATCTCTCCACTCATCCTACTCTGACAAACCATATTAGTTGCTAGATATCTCTTACATCAAGATCTTCGGCGACCAGTGCCTTAAACAATAATCTCCATACCATCCTTCAGTGGGACAAGGATAACCTAGTCAACTTCAATTCTGCCAAAATGACGAAAACGTTTTCTCACAAAAGGGATCTCAGCTCACCTTCCCTCATCCTCAGTAATACACACATCACCAGACAAGATTAACTCTCTCTACTTGGACTGACATTTACTTCCAACCTCTCTTGGCACAAACACATCATATCAATAGCTTCCTTGGCTTCTGAAAAATAGGCATTCTTTTCCACTCAAGAAGCTATTTCATACCCACCAAGATACTAACTATATAAATCCCCAAACTGCTCATTCTTAGTACAATGTATACACATTTGGAGTCGTGCAACTATAACCTCCTTAAAAATTCTTGATGCTGTCCAGAGGAGAACAATTCATTTCATAGATGACCCTTCCCTCACAGGCTCACATCAACCTCTAACTCACAGACACAATACTTCAGATCTGTGTATCTTTTACAGGTACTACCATGGTCACTTCTCCAGTGAATTGGCACACATCATTCCTCCACTTGCTGTTACGCCTGTTAAAATAAGAGCAGTTGTTACCCCATGCCACTTTACAGTATAACTGCAAACTCATCAAACATGCTTCTACTCTTCCTCATTTTTTTCCATCTACCTTTGTCCTCTGGAAGAGCATTCTTCATGATGCGTTTCCCAACAATTTCAACCTACGGCTCTTTAAGAAGAATGTCAACAGATTTCTTCTTTCTCAACCCTCATCTGCACCTTACACATGGCACTAATATGCACGAGATACAAGAACCTATAGGTTTTTGTATCTTGTGTGTGTGGGATAAGTATAAGTTTTTTGTGGATGAATTGATAAAAAGTAGTAAGTATTATTTCCTACAATTTTGTGTATTCGCAGTCGAGTTTTGTCTATCTTATAAGATGAAAGAGCTGAATTTCCAGGAGAGAAAGTCATCCTGCCTCCATATGAAACTGGCTTTCTTTTGGATGAAAAGTCCATATGAAAGTTGTTTTCATCCTATATATAGGATTCAAATACAATTAGATGCCCTTTCCAATCAATGAACATCATTACTACTGACAGCTGTGAAAGCATGTAATCTATATTCATCTGGCAGGGGAATGGGATATGCCTGAGATTAAAGATTATGACAAATGATCTGATGTTGATTAAAGCAAGATTTACTGTAATTATACTGACGATAATAAATAAATAAAAATAAAAATAAACAATAAATGGGGGTGGATGATAAAATATCTTAACATCTCACATTACATGTAGAAAGTATTTTTACCTTGGGTATAATTATGTTAAAGATACCAAGCAATTTTAAACCTGGTTTTACTCCATTTTTCCCAAGTAAGCAAACAGACAAAAATGTCAAGTTTGCACCTGCAAGTGATGCAAGACTAGCTGATCCTACAGGTAGTGCAAGACCAAGGCAACTCATGGTAGAGGTGGAACAAGCTCCGATCACTAATCTTAATATTTACCCTTAATGCCAAAACACATCTCCAAGAAGGGGATGTATGATGTTTTGTATTAAAGGCAAGGGGCCACTACCCAGACCGGTTTCGACCTTTTTTTGAGGTCTCATCAGTGGGAGCTAGGCTAGGAATACCCAGATTTAGTAATACAGAGCTTGTAAGTATTTTACCAAAACAAAGTTACCATAAGGTGTTTTAACCTTATTAAATAAAAATCTCAGGAGGAGATATAGATGTAGAAAGTATTTTTACCTTGGGTATAATTATGTTAAAGATACCAAGCAATTTTAAACCTGGTTTTACTCCATTTTTCCCAAGTAAGCAAACAGACAAAAATGTCAAGTTTGCGCCTGCAAGTGATGCAAGACTAGTTTTGGCATTAAGGGTAAATATTAAGATTAGTGATCAGAGCTTGTTCCACCTCTACCACGAGTTGCCTTGGTCTTGCACTACCTGTAGGATCAGCTAGTCTTGCATCACTTGCAGGTGCAAACTTGACATTTTTGTCTGTTTGCTTACTTGGGAAAAATGGAGTAAAACCAGGTTTAAAATTGCTTGGTATCTTTAACACATCTCACATTACACGTTTATTTATATACAAGCAGATTTAATTTGGGAAAAAAAAAAAAAATTAAAAGTACATTATAAAAATATTACTTTAATTCTGATATGACAATATGATAATCTTTAAAAGATTTTGTACCTGCAGTCTCTTTCATTTTTGTTAAAACAAATGCACCTATTTGGCTTGGTGAATACAACTTGCCATGTGCTTCAACCCAGGCATCGCCATTGGAGGCTTTGACTATTTTATATGATACAGATTTCCTGGAAGATTTAAGTTATACATTTCTACAGCAGTTAAGATTTTATTTAAAAAAAGTTTCATTATCAAATATCATTACAATATCAATATTTTGCAAAAACTGTTTTCATAATAAATAAACCAAATGAAACAGATCAAAACTGCAAATAATTTAAAGTGCAACATATTCAAGTGTATATTTTCTTAATACAAAAGGTGCTTATTGAGTTGGCAAATACAAGTGTCATGTGTTACAACCAAACATCACCATTGAAGGTTTTCATTACATAATAGAGAATTTCTGAAAGATATAAATTCGATATTTCTAAGGCAGTTTTTTTTTTTAACTTATTTTAAATTTCATATCTTATTGGCAAAATAAGATAATGAAATGAAAGCAGATCTCATGGGAAAAATTATCATTCCCACACATGGCTCTAGAAATACAACTTACATCTACTAGCCAGAAAAGAAAAGTTTACTTGCCCATAGTACTGGTCATAAAAATATTGCTAAAAGTGATGGGTGATGTTAAAAAAAAAAAATAAAAAAAATGTTGACAAAACAAAGGAATTCATTCTTTAATTCTCAATATACATTACACGATATTATACAGATGCTTTCTTTTAAGGGTAGGTTTAAAATGTACACCATAATATAGCTCATCACAACTCAGCATGTGTTTGCTTCTTTCATTTATCAATCATAATAAAGGGTGAATTTATATAAATTATCAATGAATGATAATTTAACAGGGACAAAAAAAAAAAAAAATAATAATAATAAAGTTCATGAAAACGAGGAAGTACATTGCACTGGAGCAAGACTCACTTTTCACAATGAACACAGTCACGTGATCCAGTTGAACTTGTCTTGGCAAGATGATTTTTTTTAAATAAATAATATTAAAAATATTATGCATTATGTAACATTTTCATGCATTTAATTAAATGCATGAAAATTTCATGTTGTGAACTGAAAAATCATCTGGATTGGAGGGGGGGGGGGGGGGGGTTAATGGTCAAAGCTGCATAACTGAGTGGAGACCTCCACATTGCCTTTAAAGGAATGCAGAGAACTGACCAGCGCTTCTGATGTAATGTTCAATCCTCACCTTCTCATGGTGCACCCTGTTGGTATCTATCTATCTATCTAGATACTAAATGAACGAAGATAAGCTGGCAATTTGGGATTTAGTCAAACAAATTGTATTCGTATTGGCTTAAACCACAAAGTAAAATGCTGGTGACATAATAGAATTTTATGACAGCTGGAATGTCGCATGGTTAAACAATGTCCCTCTTGTTTTTGTCAGGGGAACAAGGGCGAATAGCAAAAAGTCAGCTACTGAACAAATACTGAAACAGACTCCAACTCATCATCCCCAGAGTTCAAGATTGGTGCTATCAACATAAGAAACCTGAATGGCAAGAAAATGGAACTAGCAGAAGAACTGGATAAGTACAAGATCGACATAATAAGGGTGACTAAAACAAAGGCAAAAAAATTGATGAAATCTTTCTAAGCAATCTTCTTCTTCTATGCGTTATTCCCGCTTCCTATGCAGGGTCCGCGTGTTACATTTAGATGCGACTTCTTGTTAGTACTACTCCCAACCGACCCGTCGCCTGGTCTGCCGCTGGTGGGGATATATTTTTGACTGTAGAGGCGTATGTTCACGGGGCCGGTTTGCCTGTTTGCAGGATGAAAAACGCCAGATAAACTGGCGGAAAAAACCCTACTGACCGCGCCCAAGACCGGCTAATTTGGCTATGGCTGAGGAAAATCCTCAAATTCCTCACGTCTACAACGGGAATCGAACCTGGGACACTCCTTCCCCAGGCATATGGTTGCGAAGCGCAAAGCCACTTGGCTAACCACACGGTATAAATCTTTCTAAGCAATAAATACAAAACAAAATATGATATTCAGGCAATAACAATCAGGGAAAGAAGAAGTAGCTATAATTCAACCCTAAATAGGAGGCTAATCTTCTTCAACGAGGAAGGCAAGTTCAAGTGGAATGATGTGGGCAAACATCAGAATGGGAAATGGAAAATGACTTATTTGTGCCTATGATCCCAGAGAAGGTTCTACAAAAGAAGAATTAGAGGAATGTTTTGAGGATTTAGAGAAAGTAATTCATACAGTGAAAAAGGAAAAGTATGTCTTAGTTCAAGATCTAAATAGCAGAGAAGGAAATGATTGTCAGACATAAAGAAATATTTTGGAAAAATTTGGAGAAAAGAACAAAGCTAATAATAATGGCAAATACTTGGATTTCTGCTCAGGACATGGTCTGGTTATTACTAACACAATGTTCCAACATAAAAATGTCCATAAATTCACATGGAGAGAAGAGTCGAGGAATAAGAAGTCTCATTAACTATGTTATTGTTGATAGTGATGATTTCTCACTTGTGCAGGACACTAGAGGATGCAAAGAAGTTGATATCAGAAGTGATCACCATTTAGTCTTGAGCAGGATAAAATTTAATTTAATACTGAAAAGACTACAACGTAAGAAAGTTTAAAAGTGAATAAAAGTTGAGCAGCTCTCAGATATGAACCGCACACTCAAATACACAAACATTATTCAAGAAAAACTGAATGAGCTTGAAAACAAGAATCAAACCTTGGAGATTCAGTAGCAAGCTCTGAAGAAAACATTGATTCAGCCAGAGAGGCATGTGGTGAGATTGTCTGCAAGGATAGAAAAAAAATCAGAACTTCATAGTGGACACAGGAAGTTAAAAAGGTGAAGGAAAATAAGAAAGCATAATGTAAGTTCCTGGGAAATAAGGCTGCTATGCTTTTAGAGAATACAAAGACAAATTAAGAAAGCTAAACACTGTGTAAAACTAGCTAAACAAAAGTCATGGGAAGACTTTGGTAAGAACATAGAAAATAAATATCAAGAAGGTGGCAAGATATTCTGGAAGTTATTGCAGAAACTCAGAAATGGAGAAAACTTGCTGTAAAAGGAATTAAAGATAAAGGTGACATGAAAACTGGAGAAAAAGATATCCTTGATGTATGGAGTAATTAATTCGAAAATTTGCAAAATGAAACAAGCAGTGATCAGATTTTCACTTTATGAAAAACAGTTGAGAAATCATGGGAATATAACAAAGATCTGTATTAAGTTTTGTAGGCCTGCAAAAGGCATATGACGAGGTGCCAAGAAAAAAGCTATTCAAAACGATACAGTTATATTGTGTCTATGGGGCATTATATCAAGCAATACACAGTCTGTATTTGAGTTGTGAGTCAGTAGTTAGAAGTGAAGTACAGGAAGACAGTATGATGTTAAATCTGTAGTCAGAAGAGGATGTACATTATATCCCATGTTATTCATTATCTATATGGATCATATTATGAGCAAGTGATATTAACCCTACCTGATATCAAAATTGGAGACGTTAATCTCAACTCTTTACTTTATGCAGATTATGTCATACTTCTAAATAAATCCAGTACAAGCCTGCAAGATTCCCCGACTAAACTGAATAACTACTGTAATAAATTTGGTGTGAAAATCAGCAATAACAAGACAAAGACAATAAAAATAGGCAGAAACATTGAAAATATCCACTGCATAGTGATTTCTGGTGTTGTTACACTTTTCGGACGTCCTTCACGTGGATCATCTTCAAGGCTGGCGAGGTTAAACTTAGCAGCCCATTTCTTAATTGTCGTGGATTGATAGTGAATGCAAAACATATAGAACAAGTAAAACATTTCAGCTACTTAGTCACAATTTTTAGTGAAGATGGTAAATTAAATATGGAAATAAAAAACAACCAAAAAAGCTGTATGGTAAGAAGTCAATTGAATAAATTTATATAGAATTAGAGAAAAATTAGTCAAAACACTAAATTAGCTGTATACAAAACGGTGTTCAAAGCAATTTTAAACTATGGATCTGAGATCTGGGTTAGAAATAAAACACTTGACCAAAGACTAGAGACCACAGATATGCAAGTCCTGAGAAAGATTAGGGGCATGGACATGTTAAATCTGGAATGAAGGGCTTAATTTGTCCTTAAGCATTTCATTTGGGATTTAACTGGGATGCAAAGTTTCCTAAAACAAATACTTGTAAATAGGTAAAAATCGAAGTTGTAAATATAGTAATAGTGGTTCTTTTATGTATTTTACTATATGTTTTATATTATAAATGGTCCTGTAAATAACAGACAAGAAACAAGATATTGTAAAAGTAATATTGCAACAGGAAAGTCAGAGCAAAGTACAGACTTGTATAATCGGATTATAAGCATGACCCCCAGGCAGTAGGTCCGAGTCACGTGCGAGATGCAATGGAGAGGAGAAAGTACGGTGTGCAAAAGGCTTGGGTGGCGTCTGCAATCTATGACGTAGTAGGGAGAGCAGCCACGGAGGAATATAAAAGGCTTGGCGGCGCAAGCTCTCAGGCTCTCTCTCTCTTGTGGTCCTTTTCTCGTGGTGCCGGAGTCAAGTAGAAGTCGTTCAGGTGAACAAAGGATGGTCAAGCTGCGGTGATATGGTTAAGTAGTGGCCGAGTCTGAGCATTGTCATCGATGCAGTGAGACAACTAGCGAACACCGAACTTTCGTGCAGCTCTAGCCAAACCTTTCCGTCAGAGGAATTTTGAGTATAAGGCAAAGAAGTGATTTGTGACCTAAATCACTGGAAGGTCAAGATGGGGAACAACAGATCCCAAAACAAGGTAACCACCCAAAGGAAGCCTACAAGAAGATCTGATGAGAAGTGTCTCCTGAAATATTGAACTGGTCGGTTAATGTAGAGTTTTATGTCCATCGTATTGTATTTTAACCAGGGTGAGCGAAAGTGTTAATTTTCTTGTGATCGGACTTGTTGATAGAATTCGGGACTCTAAATACCTAATCCTCTAGCAAGGAACTTTGTAGCTCTAGAAGTGAATTGTTTTAAGAATTGTCATTACATTAATTTGATGTGTTATATATCAATATTTGAGGAGAGAGTAAGATATTAATATATGTGACTGTGATAAGTAAGCATGGTTAAGACAGCTTGGCTCTGCTAATGTCCCTTAATGTGAAATGCTGATTGTATTATAGATCTTAGTATAGCATTACATAGAGACTTTTCATTTAAATTAGTTTTTTGATTAATATGTACCATTACTTAGAATGAATAAACTTTCATGTTTTCTTTACCAAAACACGTCTGATCTTTCAAGCCAATGCACCACTTGCTATAAATAGAACCTGTATAAGTTAAAACATGGGAACTGGTTATGACTGCAGTATAAAAATAAGTATCGTAAGGGTTTGTTTGTATTAGATTGCTAAATCGTGAAATAGTCTGTGGGCTAACTCTCTGACAATATTAATTCTATTGTATAGGAATTAAGATGGCGCAGCTAAACAAATAAATTTTCTTAATTCCGAAGAGGAGTTGACTTCAGATTTCAGCCAGGGAGAATTTGGCTCTACCTTAGGGCAAGCTCTTTGTCTGAAAGAATTGCACACGAGTTCAATTAAGAGTAAGGCCACAGAAAGGTTGGGAACTTTGATAGATAGTTGTAACTAAGGGATTGAGAAGTTAGGGAAGAAACGAAGCTAAAGTAACCAAAGGTGCAAACAAATTTAGAATAGAAAAATTAAGAGAAGAACAGAAGGAGGAACACGAAAATAAAGGAAATATTACAGACAGATGACATCAATGGCAATATCATATTAAAAACGAGGATGTTAGGAAAGAACTTGACATTGCTAGCATTCAGGAAGGTGCTAGCGAAACGTATCTCAGGTAGTATATCCACTTAAACAGAATGGGAGAAGAAAGATTAGCTAAACAAGTGTTCTCTGCTAGGTTGACAGGAAAAACACCCAGAGGAAGGCCATGATATAGGTGGATTGATACAGTAACAAGTGCCTTAGAAGATAGAAATATAAGATCTGATAATGTTTTGAGTCTTGAGATAACAGATTGATTTGGAGTAAAATTGTTGATAGGAAGTTAATGATATAAGGTTTTCTTTTTTTAAATGAATTCACCTTAGAACAGGTGAATTCATTTAACTACCTAGGATGTATGATCACATATGAAAATGAAAAAGATATAAACGTAAAAATTGCAAAATATTTAAAAATAACAGGTGTAATTAACTCTATATTTAAACCAAACCTAGTTCAAAAACAAACCAGGCTAAAAGTATACAATACATTAGCCTTACCGGTCTTAATGTATGGAAGCAAAATTTGGACAATAAAAAAAAAGACAAACAAAGATTAACAACAGCAGAAATGAAGTTTATGAGAAAAACTGCAAAGTATACCCTATTTGATCACAAAAGAAACGAAGATATTATGAAAGAATTAAACCAAGAACCAGTAATAGAAAAAATTAAAAAATATAAACATAAATGGATGGAACACGTTCAAAGAATGAAAACAGAAAGATTACCAAAACAAGCCTTAAAGTACAAGCCATTAGGAAAAAGAAAACCAGGACGACCTCTCAAACGATTCAACGATGACTTCTAAGGCTGGAACAGGCCATGCTGGCCTAAATCCTTGATACGTATGATGATGATGAGGTTTTCATGTAGTACTACCATAATATCTTGCACATTCCTTGGTTATGAAGGTGTTCAAAGAATAACATATATTATACACAGAGAGAGATATGAGGGCAGTCTGAAAAGTTCTCAGCCTAACAATGAAAAAAACGAATTTATAATTTCAAAATTATTTTTATTTTTCAACATAATCTTCCTTAAGACCAATACATTTATTCCAGCGATGCTCCAGCACCATTATCCCGTCCCTGTAGTGGTTCTCAGTAAGATCTGCAAAATACCCTTCTACAGCTGCAATCACCTCTTGATTCGAAGAAAAACGCTGACCAGCGAGGAAAACTTTTAGTTTTGGGAAAAGACAGAAGTCAGAGGGAGCCAAATCTGGGGAACAGGGTGGATGCTTCAACAATTCATAGTGCAGATCCCTTAATTTTCCCATTGCCAAAACACCTTTGTGGGTAGGTGTATTTGTCCTGATGAAAGATGATTTTTCTCCTTCTTCTGCAAACCGGGTCTTTTCTCACAAATTTTTTTGTCTAGTCTGATTAAAAGATAGGAATAATATTCCCAGGTTACTGTTTTGCCCTTTTCAAGACAGTTATTAAACAAAATGCCTTTAGCATCCCAAAAACTGATGCCATGACCTTTCCTGTTGATGGAACTGACTTTGTCTTCTTTGGCACTGTACAACCAGTTTCTGTTCACTGTTTTGACTGCTGTTTGGATTCTGGTGTGTAATGGTGAATCCAAGTCTCATCCATAGTAATAAATCGATGCACAAAATCAGTTTAATTCTTGTTAAAACATTCCAAGCACTGTTCAGATTTTTATGCAAGTTCATTTTTGATCTGCTGTGAGCAAGTCTGGCACCCATCTTGCACAAAGCCTTTTCATTTGCAATTCTTCATGGAAAATATATCCTACACGTTCTTTTGAAATGCCTATAATCTCAGCAATTTCACGCACTTCAATCTGCTGGTCATCCAATACCATATCGTGCACTTGATCAATGATTTTTGGTGTTGTTACACTTTTTTGGACATCCTTCACGTGGATCATCTTCAAGGCTGGTACGGCCATGTTTAAACTTAGCAGCCCATTTCTTAATTATCGAAAATGAAGGAGAATCGTGCCCATAAACTTTTATGAATTTCTTTGGACGTTAAACCTTCTTTTACAAAGAATTTTAGAACTGCACGACACTCAATTTTATCCATTTCAAGGGATACAGATGAACACTTTTGCTTCAGACAGCAAGTGTTGGAGAGCTATATTAAACAAACTTGATAGAATGACTTGCAATTTCACATGTATGCTTATGAGATGTACCAACTGTGGGGGGGGGGGGGGGGAATGTGCATATAGTGTTGCCATCTATGGTCAAAGCCAAGAACTTTTTAGACCACCCTCATATATAAGTCTCTCAGTAGCTCAGTTTGCACAGTGGTGAACTGTAGATGTTGATGATGCACCTATCCATAGGCCTGTGATTCAAATCCCACTTGGAGTTTTTGATGCAGTGGAAATGTTTTAGCACTTGACTGGAGGGGAGAGAGAGCATTGTTTTGTCCATGGAGGTTGGGTGGAGTGTGGTTGGTGGGGGATGTCAGGACTTTTTGCTTGGAGAGTTGTGAATGAGTGGAATGGGTTGCCAGAATCTTTGTGCTATGTCTATTAATGGGTTCAAGGAGAGGTATGATGGATGTGTGGATGGTTTGGGTCTTCTGCGATGAGTCTTTGGACTCCATGGGGATGCCCATGAAATAATAATAATCATAGTAGAAGTACTGCAGTATTGAATTAGATTGTGCCAATTTTTATTTTAGTGTTTATAATTACTTGCTTATTTTGTTGATGGAATAATACTTTGAAAAAGTACAATTAATTTTTTTAAAAGAATATATTGTCCATTAGAGCCATCATCATCATCATCAAATTCCTGCCATGTACCCTCAAGGGGTGTACAGGATATGACAGTACTACATGAAAAAATTACTTCATTACTAACTTCCTATCTACAATTTTCCTCCAAATCAGACTGTTACTTGTAAAGACTCCAACATTATCAGATCTTATATTTCTATCGTCTAAGGCACTTTGTACCGTATCAATCCACCTATATCTTGGTCTTCCTCTGGGTGGTTTTCCTGCCAACCTGGCAGAGAACACTTGTTTTGCTAATCTTTCCTCACCCATTCTATTTAAGTGACCATACCATCTGAGATTAGCTCTGCTAACGCATTCCTGGATGCTGACAATGTCAAGTTCTTTCCTAATATCCTCATTTTTAATATGATATTGCCATTGATGCCATCTGTCCACGCCTCTAATCTTTCTCAGGACTCTCATATCTGCGGTCTCTAGTCTTTGGTCAAGTGTTTTACTTCTGACCCAGCTCTCAGATCCATAAGTTAAAATTGGTTTGAACACAGTCTTGTATACAGCTAATTTAGTGTTCCGACTAATTTCTTTCTTATTCCATATGAATTTATTCAATTGACTTCCCACGATACCAGCTTTGCTGATTCTATTGTCTATTTCTATATTTAGTTTACCATCTTCAGTAAAAATTGTGCCTAAGTAGCTGAAATGTTTGACTTGTTCCACAGGTTCTCCATTCACAACACAGTTGACATTTTCAATGATTCTGCCTATTTTCATTGTCTTTGTCTTTTTATTGCTGACCTTCATACCATATCTATTACAACAGCTATTCAATTTAGTCAGAGAATCTTGCAGACTTGTAGCGGATTTATTTAGAAGTATAACATCATCCGCATAAAGCAAAGAGCTGACATTAACATCTCCAATTTTGATATCAGGTTTAATACCACATTCCTTCATAATGTGATCCATATAGATAATGAATAACAGAGGGGATAATGTACATCCTTGTCTCACACCAGATTTAACATTAAACCATCTTCCTGTACTTCCTTCAATTCTAACTGCTGACTCACAACTCAAATAAAGACTAAGTATTGCTTGATATAATGCCCCATTGACACCATATAACTGCAGCGTATTGAATAGCTTCTCTCTCTCTTGGCACCTTGTCATATGCCTTTTCCAAATCGACAAAACTTAAATACAGATCTTTGTTATATTCCTATGCTTTCTCAACTATTTGTCGTAAAGTGAAGATCTGATCCTGACAGCCTCCATTTGGCCTGAATCCAGCTTGTTCTTCACCAAGCTTTTCTTCCACAATTCTTCTCAACCGTTTCTCAAGTATACTTGCATAGATCTTGCCAGGAACACTCAGTAGGGAAATACCTCTGTAATTCTCACATTCAGTTTTATTTCCCTTTTTATATATGGGTACTATGAGATCTCTACTCCAATCATCGGGAATTCGTCCCTCTGTCCAGGCTTTCTGAACTATGCAGTGCAGCCACTGTAAGACTCTTATACCACCATACTTCAGCATTTCTGGTCGAATATCATCTACTCCTGCTGCCTTTCCACATTTCAAGCCTTTGACGGCTTTTTCTACTTCAAGTATGGATATGTATTCCTGACTGCATGCCTGGTCAGTGTTTTTTATCACTGTGCTGTCATCACTGCTTGTTTCATTTAGCAGTTTTTCAAAGTAATTACTCCATACTTCAAGGATATCTTTTCTCCTGTTTTCATTTCACCTTTATCATCTCTAATTCCTTTTACAGCACTCTTTCCTCCATTCCTAAGCTTCTTCAACAACCTCCAAAATATTTTGCCACCTTCTTGATATTTATTTTCTATATTCTTGCCAAAGTCTTCCCATGACTTTTGTTTAGCTAGTTTTACACACTGTTTAGCTTTCTTACATTTGTCTCTGTATTCTGTAAGAGTAAAAGCTGACTTATTTGCCAGGAACTTTTGATATGCTTTTTTTTTTCCTTCATTGCCTCTTTAACTTCCTGTGTCCACCAGGGAGTTCTGATTTTTTTATCCTTGCACACAACCTCACCACATGCCTCTCTGGCAGAATCAATCAATGTTTCCTTCAGAGTTTGCCACTGAATCTCCAAGGTTTGATTCCTGTTCTCAAACTCTTTCATTTTCTTTTCAATAATATTTCTGTATTTTAGTCTACAGTTCACATCTGAGAGCTGCTCAACTTTTATTCGCTTTAAAACTTTCTTACATGTTATTCTTTTCAATGTGAAATTCAATTTTATCCTGCTCAAGACTAAATAGTGATCACTTCCAATTTCAAATCCTCTGTACACTCTGGTGTCCTGCACCAGTTAGAAAACATCACTATCAACAACAACATAGTCAATGAGACTTTTCTCATTCCTAGCCTCTTCTCTCCATGTGAATTTGTGCACATTTTTATGTTGGAACATGGTGTTAGTAATAACCAGTCCATGTCCTGAGCAGAAATCCAACAGATATTTGCCATTATTATTAGCTTTGCTCTTTTCTCCAAATTTTCCCAAAATATTTTTGTATGTCTCACAATCATTTCCTACTCTATTATTTAGATCCCCAACAAGGACCAACTTTTCCTTTTCATTGTGTCAGTTGCTTTTTCTAAAGCCTCAAAAAATTCCTCCACTTCTACCTTAGTAGAACCTTCTGTGGGACCATAGGCACAAATAAGTCTCATTGTCCAGTTCCCCATTCTCATATTTGCCCACATTACTCTACTTGAGACTGACTGCCATTCAAGAAGATTAGCCTCGTATTTTGTGTTGAATACTATGGCTACTCCTTCTTTTCCTTGATTGTCATTGCCTGAATATAACATTTTGTATTTATTGCCCAGAAAGATCTCACCAGTTTTGGTCTTTTTTTGTTTCAGTCACCCCTATTATGTCCATCTGGTACTTATCTAATTCCTCAGCTAGCTCCATTTCTTTGCCATTCAGGCTTCTTACGTTGATAGTACCGATCTTTAACTCTGGTGATGTTGAGTTGGGGTTTGTTTTCAGATTTGTTCCAGTAGCTGACTTTTCGCTGTTCACCCTGGTTCCCTGGCGAAAACAACGGGGGCCTTGTTTAACTGGGCGACGCTCCAGCCGGCATGAAATTTTGTCATGTTGTACCATCATTTTTTATTTTGGTTTAACCAATAAGAATACAATTTGGTCGGCTAAATCCCAAATTGCCAGCCCATCCTCGTTCGTTCAGTATCAAAGTAGATACCCAACAGGGTGCACCACGAGAAGGTGAGGATTGGACATTAGGTCAGAAGCCCTGGTCGGTTCTCCGCATTCCTTTAAAGGCTATGTGGAGGTCTCCTCTCAGTTATACAGCTTTGACCCTTAAGCACCCTTCCCTCTGTAGCTCAATCAGTATAGACTAAGTCCTCTGGTTAGAACGACCTGTGTTCGATTCCAGTCCATGACATGAGGAACCTTTATCTGGTCTCTTTCGACTGAAGGTGAGTTAACCAGTCTCATATGGCGATGCATGACATTTTCCCCTAGTAACTCGAGTTTTTCTTGCCTCAAAACAGCAAACCGGTCCCATGAACACACACGCTACAGTCATAAATACTTGCAGCAAGGAAGGCAACTGGGAAACCACCTTGCCTGGTAATCATCTCCATGGTATGGAGGTGTATCACTACAACCAGCCAGCCACAAGGCTGAAGGGAAATACAGGATACAAGAGATATTGTCCATCACACATGTCATGCATACTGTAGCTATAAGCTTAATACTGAACTAAATGCAATGATTTGATTATACATTTTTTTATTGAAAATGATAACTGAAATTTAATTGAAATGCACATATGATGTGACAAACTTGTATATTTTCTAGCTGAAGTGTGGGAGATTTACTGTTTTCAAATAAAGTGCTCTAACTCATAATGGTGGCTCATTTTTATCGCTTCATGAATAAAATGAAAACCAGGTGTTTCGCACATAGAAGCAAGTATGGAGTGAAAAGAAATAGTATTGCTGCAAGAGAAATGAGATTTTAGAAACTAAAAAGTGGATATTTATGAAATCTTTCATATAGAAAGAAACATATTTAAAAGTTACCAATTGTGATGTTACAACAGTGATGACAGAACAACTACTTAGGGGAGATACGATGGACTGAGTTTTTAATTACTAACTGTGTTAAAACAAGTCTTTCATGCAGAAAAAAAAGTTTTAAACCTTAACGAAGATAAAAGGAGGGAAGAAAGTGAAGATGAATGGCTTACATTATGCTTTTTACTTTTAGAGAAACTAAAATCCCAAGTGTTTTGGCAATTCTTTAGAAGAGAATCCAGTAGTGTTCTTAAGGATTGCAGATCTGTAAGTTTTATTTCCAACTCCCTGGAAATAAAACTTTTTTAATGAATTCATTAGCAGCCATCCATGATCAAATAACTTGACAATAAATGGCATATTTTAAGGGGAAAAAAGTGCAAATTATGCAAAATAATATATTCTTAATGCATTTAGAATGAGGTCGAAAATTCACTTGCCACTTGTCTCGCTTTACTCCCCTGTGGATGTTTGGAGCTCTGTTCCCAAATAAGTTGTCTTCAATTTCCCACTTCAACATTGGAAAAAGGGAGGGTGAACAGACAGGCAGTGAGTGTTTGAGAAGGTATATAGAAGTTTTTGCTTCCTGAATTCATGAAGAGAGGTTGTTGCCAAGCATATGCACCACAACTCTTCTTATATTAGTTCAGGCATTACCTTGCAGAGGTGTTGTGTCCAGTTAAATTCCCCACTAAAAGTAAAGGGGGGGGGGGGTGATAACTGCAACATGACATCATCATCAAGGTCATCCTGAGAGATATCTGAAGCAGGAAGAAGATAGGAAGATGCAGCAACCTGTTATAAGAAATTCAACTGAGAGTTGGATGGCAACTGCCTCTGTATTATATTGGACATGCTAGAAGAGGGTTTGGTTGCCCACAAGGATGGTAACTCCTCCATCAGCAGATCCATCCCCTATTCTGTCCTTATGAATAGGCTACATATGTAGGATAATCACCAGATTTCAGGTGTGCTTCCTGCAGACAGAAGCATATACTTCTGTAAGAGCTTTGATGTCATCAGTGTTTTGTCAAAATCCACAACAATTACATTGCAGGATTCTTTCATTTTTCATTATCACTTTTGGGTGGTATCATCTTGTTTCTTATGTTGAGAGGTTTTGTTTTCAATGGCCTTGGATTTTCTCTTTCTGGAGAATTGTCCACAGCCAGTGTCCAATATTTCTTCTTCATCACAAAAAATATCCAAAACACTGTCAAACTGGACTCCCTTAGTCCAGTAAGTATATTAATTGTTTTATCTTTTTGTGGGATAAAGAGGTATCATGCTGTCAGTTAATGAGCTGTCTATTAACAGATCTCGAAGCATGTTCTCTGTGGCACATATTCCATTATTTTCCTCAGGAGTAAGCTCATATTGATTTTTCTCTTTTATGTGTTTTAGAGAGACAGCAAGCAAATCCTACCATTCCAGGTTGTTGTAGTTATAAGAATGTGGAATCAACATATGTGTTAAGGTCCCTATTGTTGACATTTTCTTTACATTTGCCTTCTCAGTGTAGGATGGTTTACCATCAGACGTTAGTTCTTTTGTGGTAACTGCTTCATCACTGAGTGAGTAAGAAGTATTTTTATTTTTTGGATTTCCTTTTCATGCTTCCACCTTTGGTACACTCAGGAGTAGTCCTCACAATTAGAGCATTTCAGTGTTTTGCTCTGTGAGGAAGAGGATACATGTCAGAAATTTGATGAGATTATCAAAATAAAGGCAATTGTTGTATAACACGGATGTTAGGTTCCATAGACATGCTGCATTATATAAGTCGCGTTATGCGAGACTCAGATCACATAGAAAAAGTAAGGTTATGTTCCGAAATCATTTTTTTTTTTTTATTTTTTTTTTTTAACAGTGACATATCCAACAAAAATATATTTCTATTTAATTCAGGCAAATCATTTAAGTTAAGAAAACATATAAACTATGAAACAAATGTATAGTATAAACTTATAAAAATTACAAATTGCATGTAAACTTCATTGCACATAATGCATAAATGTTTTAGGCAAAATAAAATAAGCTGCATATTTTAATCGTCATCACTGTCTTCAAAACTAACATTTTGTAGATGTTCTTTATTTATGAGGGGCCAGATGTTGTCATCACTTTAAATCTCTCAGCCATCATTTGCACAATTCTCATTGCATACTTTGGCTGGTTTAGTTATCAAGAAGACAGTAATAAGACCTTGCTTACTACTACTATGCTGCAATTTTTTATTAAGTTCATAATATTGAGCTAAACAAATATCCAGTTGTCTCATGAATTTTCCAGCGTGCTCCATTGAGATATCATTATCAGTAAAATAACTTCCTTGCCAAGTCCACTCCTCCTGCTAATTTCTATGAACTGAATTCTTTAACAGATTCATCACAATCAGAATCTTCGGCAAAACTTTCCTCTCCATTTGGTTCGACGTCATCTATTAATTGTACCAGTTCCTCCTAATTTAAATCTATTTATCCATCAATTAACTCACTAATTTCATTCCCAACCATATCGCAAAAGCCCTCTAAGTGGCCATTACTATAAAAATAATTTTTTACATAAAAAAGCATTACATATTGTATGTAACTCACCAGAAAATAAAGTGCTTAGCTTGAGCACTTTATTTTCTGATGAACATACGATTTTTAATGAGCTCTCCTGGCAGAAAACAAAGATAATTTTCAAAAGAAACACTTTACATGGTAAACAACTGATGTACATGTGTGCTAAAGGCTATTTCCCTTAATATAAATTCGCTACTTATAACTACATGCGCGATATGGCAGACGCAAAATTAACGAAGATAAAATTTGATTTTTAAATCATCTGATAAAAAATATACGAAAAGATAAAGGGTTACTACAATTTGTAGACTGCATTATATCGAAACCGCATTGTATAAGTACTGTGTTATATGAGGGTTATCTGTATAGCTATTTCACAAAACTGTTCTCAAAACAAATATATTAAATATTACACAGAAATATGAAACATTTAAGTATAAGCATAATATTTATGATGATATTTCTAGTTTAATGAAAAAATGTCATACTGTAACGAATTAAGTTTGACCCAAAGAGATTAGAAGATAGCAGTTCGACATGAAATCTATAGCCTACTGTCTGAGGATACAGTTCTGGCAAACAGTAATATCCCTATTTGCTCCATATCAGCAAGAGGAATCAGAAAGAACAAGGATAAGGATATTGAGGTAATAGTTAATTCAGAATACACAAATCCAACTTCGAGAAAACCATAAACATTTTTTAAAATCAGATGCAAAAATTTTATATCATTATCTTGCAATGATTTTGATCTTCAATCTTCGCAGAAGTCTTTGCAGTATAACTTTTAGATTAGTTTCCATTTTCCTCTAAACCCATAAAATGAGTGGCAGTATTTTATTGAATTTTATTAACCATATGCAGCCCAATCACATTGTCAAGTGCATGGACTACATCTGATTACATCATGAGAGTATCCAAAACATAGTCAGCAAGTCCTGACCTTGTTTTGGACAACACCATAGGATATGCTAGAAAAAGGCCACCTTACACCACCAAAATATGAGACTATTCCTAGAATCTTTTTCAGCCTTCCATCCAAACTTCAACAAATTTGGGAAGCACTTATCCTCAGAATTCAGCCCAACAGCCAAGAGCATCCATTCTAGTCCACTAGTGGGCACTATTTAGGATTTAGGCTCACCTTCATTTACCCAGTGCATACATGTATGTCTCAACTTTTATTATATTCCCTGATGACTGCAATTTACCTTTGCTAACATACTGGAAAAATTAAATTTTTAGTAATTAATTTATTTAGTTTACATTGTACTTTCCTTAAAAAATACCATTACGAACAGCCAACTTCAACGTATAACTCACCACCAGACTTGAAGTGGCTTGAAAAAGTTCCTTATTTGATATCTAGAGCAGGATAAACATAAAAATAATAAAATTGCATTTTTTCTGGAACACGACTGGGAAAATGAATCTGCACAAAAACAAAATCAAGGCTCACAACACAGGTTTCCACAGTACGACTGTAATATGCAAGCACATTACCCAAACCAATATGCTGTGTTGTCTTCAGTGGTACAAAGAGCATGTATAATGGGATGTGGAAGCTTGGAAGACTGTGATATGGAATGATGAATCACACTACATCCTCTGCCTAGCAGATGGATGGATGTGGTGGATGCCCAGTGAATGTCTCTGTTGGAACATCCTACCTTGCAGACTGTTCTAATTATGTTGGTTTGTTATTCTTATCTTTGCCTCTTTATTTTCTGGTTTTACTTGATTAGTTGTTGATTGATGCTCATCTGAATATAAAGAAATTTATATTATACTGCACCACCCTATATTCAGATTAGTCTAAATAACATAGAGGAATCAATCATCAACTATACTTATAGCATCACTTTATCTTCAAGCCGAGGTTATCAATAGCATTTAAGGCTTCCGCAAAGGTCCGATTAATTTTATGAGCAGTGCAATGAAAGAAAATCAGGCAAACACCAAGTTTAACTCAAAGACATTGAAGTATAACTATCTGCAAAAGGTAATCCAATTAAAATATTATAAGAATTCACATTCAGACATTAACAACTTCTCAATTAGGTTTGAGGAGCATGACTAATGTTACCAATTCTTAATTCTTAAAGCATTAGTATTTCTCTGAAATATTTCTCTCTACCCAATTGGATGAATCATATCATAAATATATTAGCTCAGTTTAAAGTATTCAGAATAATTACAATCCATAAATTATCAAACGTTCATTTATCAGTTCTTTATGTTCAGTAAAACAAGTTGAAAATAGTTCTAGAGGTTTAACCTTCCAAATGTTACAATAATTAATCTTATGACAGGCTACACTAAATTCCTTCTCAGTAAGCAAACATTTAATAGAACAATATGAGACTTAATATTTTGAGGGGAAAGTACTTTAGTACATCTAACATCCGACCATTAATCGACATAACACCACAGCTAAGGTCAAAATATATCCGACGGAGTTAACAGTTATAGCTTCACAGGTTACAGCAAGGACAACTCTTACCGGGTTACCGCTTCTACACATCGAATTCACAAAGGCACATTTGAAATTCTTGTTGACTTTTACTTTATGGCAACACAATTCTAAAGAAATCTTGCACTGTAATAACTGAAATATAGACACAGAAATACACAAGTCTTGATGCACTAGGTTTCAGTTATCTACTAATTCCTTATTTTCTTCTATGCATTAACTTTGGTTCTGCACTATTCTTCCACAAACCATTTGGAAAATATTGTAGTATCAGAACTCCCATAGAAGTAATTCATGATGCCTATTAATTCCCAGTCCTTTTGTAGTAGATTTACGGCATATATCAACTCCCCTTCTGTTACACACCACCGGTCTCTCTGCTGTCTGTAACTTTTTCCCTTACTTACTTTCGTTTTCCAATCAACTACATTCCTTCTTCCCGCCAAAATCTGGTTCTAACCAGTTCAGCTTATATCCACTGGCTTCTCTGTTTATACTCAGCAGCTCACGTTCTCCACGCGAGCTAACTAAAATAAACTCCATTTCTCCTCCAGCAGCCAATCAAATTCAATCAGAAGAATTACATAAAATCACTCATATACAGAAATAAAAAGATATATCACAATTCACATAATATACATTTAATTTACATACACACAGTTTCTTATAATAAATTTTACAGAATAAACTAAATAAAATGAATGACATATTTATATAGTCTTTTCATTATTATTACATATTCTAAGATTAAATAATTAATTAATAACAAACAAAACTCAAAGCATTTATGAATAATTTATTACAAGCAAGAGACCAACAACAAATAATATTTACAAATCTTGCTTATGACATGATGGATTATGTTAAATGTGAATGAAGTATTAAAACATATAAAATATCTTCATTCACAATTTAACAGTCTCTTGCCAGAGTGCGTAACTCCATCTATGAAATTCAGAAGTGGTCGTGTGATGGTATGGTCCCATTTTTCCAGGTCTGGCCTCGGACCTGTTTGCAGCATCAACTCCGATAGGTATCTAAACATTCTGGACAATGCAATGTTTCCTGCTTTGTGGTATTCCTAAAGAAGTGAACACTGTCTCTTTCAGCAAGGCAGTGCACTGTGTCTTGCTATAACTGCATGGTTTGTGGATATGAATGTCACTACACTTAACTGGACTCTACAGAGCTCTGATCTCAATCCTGTTGAACATCTGTGGGATGAAATGGAGCATCAGGTGAAGTCAAAGAACATCCACCTCCACAACAGTCCAAGACCCCACTACATGCCTACAAGAATGGTTCAAAATTCTCATTGATTGCTACTGTACACTTGTGGAAAGCATATCCTGTAGGATTGCTGCAGTCATCGCAGAAAGCAGGTCCTATATCTTATTAAGATGGGCAATATAGCTGTTCGTTCTTCCCACTATGGTGTCTATTGACTTATTTTCTAGCAGTGTACATATATATGCAGATGTACACACATTACTCTCACACACATTTAGTGGCAGGGCCTATAGCAAATAAATGCCTTATGTACCAGGATCAGTATAATCTGTCGATATTCTTATACAATTTTTCTGCTTTTCATGGACTGCTTCTTTAACTTTCTGTGTGAAGTATGGTATTTTATCCCTCTGCATGCAACTTCATACATGCTTTTTAGCTGAGACAATGCATTTCTTCAAATTTTGCTTCTCAAGTCCATAAGGTTTGATGTTTCAAAACATCTTTATCTTTTCCCCCAATACTATATGTGTATTTAAATGTACACTTCCCATCTGCAAGTTGTTCAAGTTTGATTCTTTTCAAACCTTTCAAGTGCAATCTTCAATGTGTGATACTCATTTTAATCCTACTCGATACTAGATTGTGATCACTTTATCTCAAATCCCCTCTACACTCCTGTATACTGAAACAAATGAAGATGCTGAAACAACATGGCATTAACAGTAATTCATCCACACTTTTAGTAGTAATACATTTTTAGAAGTAAAACAGGGTATTATTAATTTTATTCTTAATTATTATTATTAATATTTAATTATTATTAATCATAATATGCTACTGTCCAAAACATTTCATATGTCCAAGATTCATTTCCTACCCAACTGTTTAGGACTCCAACAAGAACTAAATATTTTTTCTTGATATCAACTGTCCTCTATAATGACTAAGGAGAAAACTGCTTCTCCCCTACCAGAATTTTTAGGAATCAAAGGAACAAACAGTTCTCAATGTATGATATCCTATTTTGATATTTGTCCACATCACAACTAGAAATTTGCTCCGATTATGTTCCAAATAGATATCTCCAGTTACTCTTTTCTTAACTCCTAGTGCCCAAGTTAATCATCAAATTATCTTATTATTTAGAAGGATCTCACCTATTTTGCACTTCAGTTTCAGAACTCCAACAAGACCAATTGCAATGATGATGTAGTATCTCTCTAATTCCTCCATCAGATCTACCTCTTTTCCAATAATGCTTCTTACTGATGGGGCAGCATGATATGTGATGTTAAATGGGATGTCATCTGGTTAAATAAGATACCCTGCTGTTTTGGTCAGGTAAATAGTAAACCTTATTTAAACAGATAACACTTCAGTCAGCATGACATCATCATGCTATATCATATACATGCAAGTGTGTGTTATATTATAAGACAATTTTGCATCTAAGTTACAAATTGCCAACCCAAACACATTTATTCAGCATCCAAATAGATACCTAGTAATAGATCCGCCACAAGAAATTGAGGAATGGACAATAGGTCAGTTTCCCCAGTCATGCCTTGGAAGCTACAGGTCTCCTCCTCTATATAACATTTATTCTTAAACAATCCTAGTTATTGCATCTATAATGAACGCAACTAATTCATGCCCAATCCTCACTCCCTCCTAGATGTACCTTCTTAGTGGGTATTCATGTTAACACTGATCAAACAAGACCAGGAAAATTTTGAAACTTAACTGTTCCAAACTGGCTGAAGTTATATATATTAGGTTTCACTTATTTTTTCCAAATTTAGACATTTAGGATTTTCCTCATTTAACAGGTTCTACTATATTTTTATATAAATTTATATAGATTAGAAATTTAATGAACTTGATATGCATTTCTGAGATCAAGAAGAAAAGAAATGACTTTCTAAACATACTTTACAAACATACTGTTCGATACAAATCATTGACCAAAGAATATATTGAACTATGAGAAAAATGTAAACCTTCAGTTATAAAAATTAGCACAATATCCTACTTACATATCTTTTTGCACCTCTGCATCATCATATTTCCTACCAATTAGACGTTTTGTTGCAGAAAAGGTATTAGCTGAATTAGTAACTGCTTGGCGTTTTGCTGGTACACCAACTAATCTTTCACCATCAGTTGTAAAAGCAACAACTGAAGGAGTAGTTCTAGAGCCTTCTGAATTCTCTATGACTTTTGGAGATTTTCCTTCCATAACAGCAACACATGAATTAGTTGTGCCAAGATCAATCCCAATAACTGTTCCTTTAACAGCCTCTGACCTATAAGGTTAAAAAGTATGTTTAAACAATAAAGTAAAAACTGTTACTTTACATTTGCTGAAAGTTTAATAAAATTAGTTTAATCCTTTATCCAAGTGTGAGCAAACAAAGTTTGCACCTGAAAGTATCTTCAGGACTAGGTTAAGGTGGTACAACACCAGGGAACTCATTGCAAAGGTGAAACAAGCTACCAACACTCCTATCTCAGTATCTCCTATATAATGCAAAGCACATCTCCTTGCAGATATGTCTAATGTTATGCATTAAGGGAAGGGCCACTACCCAGACTAGTTTCGACCTTTATTGAGGTCTCTTCAGTGGGAGCCAGGCCCAAGTAGAGATAACAACAACAACGTTACTGGCTTGCTGGGTGAAGGATAAAATGCTTTTTATTTTCCCCTTTATCTGTGTGGAGAAGCTTGATGGGGGAGGTTGTGAGACTTATGCTCGCACTTTGTGAACTATGGAGTTAGCTCTGTTCTGCTGAAAGCAGGATTGCCTTGGGTCTTTTGTGTTTTTGATAGTCATGTTCACTATAACTGGAAGCTTGTCTGATTAGTGGATTGGGATGAGAATGTGCCTTGCTGAAGAACTTTTCCGAATGGTCATGAAGGAGAGAACGGATGTCAGGGGTTCCGGTTTCTCTGTGGATCTGCGTGTTTCTGACGAACCATGGGGCGTCTAAGATCATCTGCAGGCATTTGTTTTGTATCCACTGTAGTTTCTGGATGTTAGATTTGGATGTGTGACTCCATGCCGGGGATGCATATGTGATTACTGGTCGAATTACCATCTTATATAATAACAGCTTGTTGAGTTTATCCAATTTGCTGTTGCAATTGATCAAGGGATAGAGTTGGGCTATGGTTCTGGATGTCTTTGTGCCTATGAGCTTGATATGGCTGTTAAAATTTAGCTTTTTGTCTAGCTGTACTCCAAGGTATTTGGCTTCCGTCTGCCATGGTATCTTTTTTCCGAGAAGTTCAATATCATCTTGGATGAAGGCTTTGCGTCTGGTGAACAGTATAGCTGAGCTTTTGACGGGGTTTACTTGTATCCTCCAGTCGGAGAACCATTTCTCTAGCTTTGTGATAGTATCCTGGAGACGACTGATCGCCAGGTGTGGCAGAGAGATCTTGTCATTATGGCTGTGTCGTCAGCATATAGGGCTGTGATGGTAGTCCTCAGGTTCTGTGGAATGTCAGCCACGTAGATTGTGAAAAGTAAAGGAGCCAAAAGAGATCCCTGTGGTACTCCTGCCAGGATTTTGCGCCTAGTTGAGATGGTGCCATTTATTTTTATCTGCACGGATCTGTCAGTGAGGTATGATTTTATTAGACGGGTAAGGTTTGTTGGAATGTTGGCCTGAATGAGTTTATAGAGTAATCCTTGATGCCATACCTTATCAAAGGCCTTGGCAATATCCAGAAAAACTGCAGCTGTGTGAAGGTTCCAGTTGTATCCTTGAGTGATATGCTCCACTAGTCGGTGTATTTGTTGCACTGTGCTGTGCATACGGCAGAAGCCGAATTGTTCGTTTGGAATTATTCCTAATTGGTCTGATTTTTCTTGTAGTCCTGAAAGGATAATTTTTTCAGCAATCTTTCCCAGGTTGGAAAGCAGGCTTATTGGTCGGTAGCTTTGCGGGAGTTGCGGATTGTTTCCTGGCTTTTTTATTGGTATGATGTCTGCTGTTTTCCATGCAAAGGGGAAGTGTTGTATCCTCAATATTGCATTGGTTATGTTAACCAGGTGCTGCATAATAGCTTTTCTAGGAAGTAATTTGATGATTCTGTTAGTAATTCCATCTGGCCCTGGAGCTTTTTTGTTGTTTAGATGTTTTATGATGTTGGTTATTTCAACTGGAGTAGTGAGGGTGATGCTGGCTGGTTTGTCTTCGGACTGACTTAAGGTACGCTTGACCTGCTGGTGGACTTTATATATGTGGGTGATGTTTATATTATCATATGACAGGAGAGATACCAGGCAGAAGCATTAGCAGGTCATCTCTACCTATAGGAGTTGCCAAATGGTGTGCCACCCTTTTTTTTTAATAAATTACTCTGGATTTAGAGAAAGATGCTGAAAGTTTATTTTTCACTTGGTTAGAGTATAATAAAATTAGTTTAATCCTTTATCCAAGTGTGAGCAAACAAAGTTTGCACCTGAAAGTATCTTCAGGACTAGGTTAAGGTGGTACAACACCAGGGCAACACGTTGCAAAGGTGGAGCAAGCTACCAACACTCCTATCTCAGTATCTTTGCATTTGCTGTTTCTTTTTAAAACCTATTATAATAAAACCATTCATCTAAAAAAATTTAAATAGAGCTGATACTTTTTTTCAATTACAACCCCATCACTTGGCTTAATGAAATCAAGACAGCTAAAGCTAGAGTAGTAGGTTGTTAAAAATTCCCAGTCTAGCTGTACAGATGGATTGGGAATTTTAAACCCCAAAAACAAGATTTTTTCAGGAGGAAAAAAAAGGGGGGGTGATATGCTGCTCATCTGGATAATGTGAAAATTAAACATCTAATCATGATTAGATGCCATAACCTCGTAATTAAATTTGTGGAGGAAATAAATAAACATCAGGTTTAATCATACCTATATTTTGTCTGTCACAGAGACATCTTCAGGAATACAACATTAAATTGTAATAACACGCAATGTTTGTTTTTGTGGCTGTTGAGTAAGAGGCCTAATAATTCTTGGGAAGTTTAACACAGTCATACTTATTTAATTAGGCTGTTTTTTTTTTTTGTTATTATTATTTTAAATCTCCTGTTGATTTTAAAGTCTTTTAAGTTGTATCGGCTGTGATGAAGTATAGTATTTTTTTTCCCCCATCTAATCTTGTGCACAAGGTGTCCCATAGAGGACAATCCCTCATAGGACTATAGGCTTAATTTCTTGTGTGTGTTATTAAAATTTTAACATTGCATTCCTAAAGATGTCTCTGTGACAAAAGCAAAATATCAGAACAATTAAACCTGTTGTTTAATTGTTCTGATATTTTGAGTGTAAATGTTGAATTTGTGTAAACCAGCACTAATGACAGTTTCATGAAAGAATGCTAGTATGTTAAATCATTACTGTAAATGACAGTTTTGCATAGTTTTAAGGCGAACAATTTCATTGTAATTTTCACGTTCAGACAAATGCATTCAATCTATACCTCATCTCATATCATGTGTGCTTTTAAGATTTCTGAGTTGCAGTATCTCTAATTTTGTTAATTCTTGTAATGAAGTTCCTTTTGTTGTGTAGTTTATATTACCTAGGAATAAGTCAGACAGTCTGGCATATACTGACAATCTTAAAATAATTCTTATCTTTCTATCCCAATTAATTAGAAAATGTACAGATCATCAAGTAGGTAAATTAGTCCAATTTAAAAATGTAGTTAATTCTATTCTCTAAAATGTGGAATGATACTTCATCTGACTGTTAAGTTTTTTTCTTCTTTTCACAAATATTAGGCTCAAAACCTGACATAGCCAAGAAACCTGGCTTTATATAAACTTATTAATGCTGTGATAGAATTCAATCCAATCAACATGCCTGTCCATTACATGTACTCTCTCTTGCCACTGGGTATACCTTGTGGAAAGATGGGAAAAAAAAAAAAAAAAAAAACTACTGCCTTCAGATTCGAATGAGATTTGATAATTCACTTTTAGCTAAAAAAAAAGAGCTATGAGGCTCTTATCCATATGTAATCATACAGGATGCAAAAGGTTCATCTCACTTCCTTTTTCATATAAATGTCAATCGAATGAATAAGAATTTTCAGAGTGTATTAGTAAACAGAGATTAGGAATTTTTTTAAATTTCCTCCTCCATCTTAACAGCTACAGGTTGTAGTCCTCGGGGAACACTGTGTGAGGAAGCCTGTTTAACAACAGCAGATGTAAACAAATGTTCTCTAACAGCTGTTAGAGACATAGTAGAAAGGAAGAAATAATAAATGCCAGTTGACTGAGTTAGAGTGCCCATATTAGCAGAGTGGATGAAGAGCCCATACACTGAAGAGATTAGGTGATTTTTAAAATCCACCCAATCTCAGCATATGGGTTGGTAAAAAGTAATGTATTGAACAGAAAATGACATCAAGTTTTTTTGTAAACTAAGGTGCCAGGTATACTTTGGTCTAATTCTTGTTGAATTATATCACATAATTCTACGAGAACTATATAGCATATTCACTCTAAAAATTATATTTATCCACATAACTGGTTGATTATCATGTAGTCCAGCTACAATTTTAACAATGAGATTTCTTACAGCTTCATCTATCTTGAATGGCAGGCAGTCTCAAGTAGAGTGATGTGGGCAAATATGAGAATGGGGAACTGGACAATGAGACTTATTTGTGCCTATGGTCCCACAGAAGGTTCTACTAAGATAGAAGTGGAGGAATTTTTTGAGGCTTTAGAAAAAGCAACTGACACAATGAAAAAGGAAAATCTGATCCTCGCTGGGGATCTAAATAGCAGAGTAGGAAATGATTGTCAGACAAACAAAAATATTTTGGGAAAATTTGGAGAAAAGTTAATAATAATGGCAAATATCTGTTGGATTTCTGCTCAGAACATGGACTGGTTATTACTAACACCATGTTCCAACATAAAAATGTGCACAAATTCACATGGAGAGAAAAGGCAAGGAATAAGAAAAGTCTCATTGACTATGTTATTGTTGTTAGTGGTGTTTTCTCCCTGCAGGATACCAGAGTGTACAGAGGATTTGAAATTGGAAGTGATCACTATTTAGTCTTGAGCAGGATAAAATTGAATTTCATATTGAAAAGAATGATATGTAAGAAAGTTTTAAAGCAAATAAAAGTTGAGCAGCTCTCAGATGTGAACTGTAGACTAAAATATACAAAGATTATTGAAGAAAAAATGAAAGAGTTTGAGAACAGGAACCAAACCTTAGAGATTCAGTGGCAAGCCTTGAAGAAAATCCTGATTGATTCAGCTAGAGAGGCATGTGGTGAAGTTGTCTGCAAGGATAGAATAATTAGAACTCCATGGTGGACACAGGAAGTTAAAGAGGCAGTGAAGGAAAAGAAGAAAGCATATCAAAAGTTCCTGGCAAATAAATCAAATTGTGCTCTTAGAGAACACAGAGACAAATATAAGAAAGCTAAACACAGTGTAAAACTAGCTAAATAAAAGTCATGGGAGGGCTTTGGCAAGAACATAGAAAATAAATATGAAGAAGGTGGCAAAATATTCTGGAGGTTATTGAAGAAGCTTGGGAATGGAGGAAAGAGTGCTTTAAAAGGAGTTAGAGATGATAACACGAAAATGGGAAAAAGAGATATCCTCGAAATATGGAGTAATTACTTCGAAAAAGTGCTAAATGAAACAATTAGTGACTACATAGTAAGAAACATTCAACAGGCATGCAATCAGTAATACATATCCATACTTGAAGTAGAAAAAGCCATCAACAGTCTGAAATGTGCAAAGGCAGCTGGAGTAGATGTTATTTAACCAGACATGGTCAAGTATGGAGATATAAAAGTCTTACATTGACTGCACTGCATAGTTCAGAGTTCCTGGACATAGAGACGAATTACAGATGATTGGAGTAGAACACCCATAGTACCCATATATAAAAAAGGGAAATAAAATATTGTGAGAATTACAGAGGTATTTCTCTACTGAGTGTTTCTGGTAAGATTTATGCCAGTTTACTTGAAGAACGGTTGAATAGGATTGTGGAAGAGAAGCTTGGTGAAGAACAAGCTGGATTCAGGTCAAATAAAGGCTTTCAAGATCAAATTTTCACTTTACGACATATAGTTGAGAAATCATTGGAATATAACAAAAGAACTGTATTTAAGTTTTGTAGATCTGGAAAAAGCATATGACAAGGTGCAAAGAGAGAAGTTATTCAACACACTACAGTTGTATGGGGTCAGTTCGGCATTATATCAAGCAATACTTGTCTTTATTCTTTAGTTGTAAGTCAGCAGTTAGAATTGAAGGAAGTACATAAAGATGATTTAATGTTAAATCCAGTGTCAGACAAAGATGTACATTATCCCCTCTGTTATTCATTATCTATATGGATCACATTATGAAGAAAAGTTGTATTAAATTCGATATCAAAATTGGAGATGTTAATGTCAGCTCTTTGCTTTATGTGGATGATGTTATACTTTTAAATAAATCTGCTACAAGTCTGCAAGATTACCTGACTAAAGTGAATAACTGTTGTAATAGATATGGTATTAAGGTCAGCAATAACAAGACAAAGACAATGAAAATAGGTAGAAGCATTGAACATGTCAACTGCATTGTGAATGCAGAAACTATAGAACCAGTGAAGCAGTTCAGCTACTTAGACGCGATTTTTAGTGAAGATAGCAAATTAAATATGGAAATAGACAACAGAATCAACAAAGCTGGCATCATAGGACATCAATTGAATAAATTTATATGGAATAAGAGAGAAATTAGTAAAAAGAATAAATTATCTGTATACAAGACAGTGTTCAAACCAGTTGTAACTTATGAATCTGAGAGCTGGGTTAGAACTAAAACACTTGACCAAAGACTACAGATATGAGACTCCTGAGAAAGAATAGAGGCATGGACAGATGCCATGAATATCTTATTAAAAATGAGGATATTAAGAAAGAACTTGACATTGTTAGCATCCAGGAATGTGTTAGCAGAGCTAATCTCAGATGATATGGTCACTTAAACAGAATGGGAGAGAAAAGATTAGCAAAGCAAGTGTTCTCTGTCAGGTTGGCAGGAAAAAAAAGACCCAGAGGAAGATCAAGATAAAGATGGATTGATACGTAAAAAGTATCAATCCATCTGTATTCTGTATTCCCTAAGAGCACGAGCTGATTTATTTGCAGGAATTTTCGATATGCTTTCTTTTTTTTTTTTTCTTTACTTTTCCTTAGAACAGTAGTTCCCAACCTTTTTCCACTTGTGTTCCCCTTTTAAACCCATTTCTATAAATTGTACCTGTTGTTTTTAAGATATGTTTTTATCTTAATGTAAAATAGTTTACTTTACTTGTTTTTCTGCCATTGCTGATTATTTTTTGTGTATCCCTGAACGGCCAAGCACATACCTGGGGTGGGGGGGTATGTATACCACCGGCTGGGAATCGATGTCTTAGAAGATAGAAATAAAAGATCTGACAAAATGTTGGAGCCTTGACAGGTAATAGATAGATCTGGAGGAAAATTGTAGATAGGAAGTTAGTAATGATGTAAATTTTTTATATAGTACTATCATATCCTGTACACCCCTACAGGATAAATATCAGGAATTTGATGAAGGTGAGCCAAAATTTCTTTCCCTTTTAGATGAGCCCTATGACAGCTCTGCTCCAAGCATCTGGAATTCCATCCTCTGATCAGGCCTTCTGAATTATGCAATTAGGCAACTGTGAAACTTTTATACTCCTTATTTGAGCATCTGGCCGAATTTCATCTTCTCCAGCTTCCTTTCCACATTTCAGGTTTTGATGACTTTTTTCTACTTCAAGTGTGGATATAGAGCCTTCGACACTTCTGCGCACGTCCCAAAAAGGAGAATCCATTCCGATAATAGGGTAATCAATCTCTACTGGGATGAGTTTGTTTATTATTACAGGTCGGAAAATTTAGCTTTTCTTTTACGAACATTGTAGTATTTAAAGTGTAACTATTTTGCTTGTATAACTTCAAAGATATCTTTTTTTCCAGTTTTTATATCACTTTTATCATCTCTAATTCCTTTTACAGCACTGTTTCCTCCATTTCTGAGCTTCTTCAACAACCTACAGAATATCTTGCCACATTCTTGATATTTATTTTCTATGTTCTTAACAAAGTCATCCTGTGACTTTTTATCTAGTTTTACAGTGTTTAGCTTTCTTACATTTGTCTCTGTATTCTCTAAGAGCAAAAGCTGATTTATTTGCCAGGAACTTTCGATATGCTTTCTTCTTTTCCTTCACTGCATCTTTAACTTCCTGTGTCCACCATGGACTTCTGTTGAAAGTTTTTTTCCACTTGGTCAGACTATAATAAATTTAGTTTAATCCTTTATCCAAGTGTGTGCAAACAAAGTTTGTGCCTGAAAGTATCTTCAGGACTGGGGTAAAGTGGTACAACACCGGGCAACTCCTTGCAAAGGTGGAGCAAGCTACCAATACTCCTATCTCAGTATCTCCCATAATGCAAAACACATCTCCTTGCGGATATGTATAATGTTATGCATTAAGAGAAGGGCCACTACCCAGACTAGTTTCGACCTTTATTGAGGTCTCTTTAGTGGGAACCAGGCCCAAGTGGAGATACCAGCCAGAAGCATTAGCAAGGTCATCCCCTCCTATAGGAGCTGCCAAACGGTATGCCACCTTTAATAAAAAAGGTGGCACACCATTTGGCAGCTCCTATAGGAGGAGATGACCTTACTAATGCTGCTTAATAAAAAGGTGGCACACCATTCGGCAGCTCCTATAGGAGGAGATGATCTTGCTAATGCTTCTGCCTGGTATCTCCACTTGGGCCTGGCTCCCACTGAAGAGACCTCAATAAAGGTCGAAACTGGTCTGAGTAGTGGCCCTTCCCTTAATGCATAACATTATACATATCCGCAAGGAGATGTGTTTTGCATTATGGGAAATACTGAGATTGGAGGGTTGGTAGCTTGCTCCACCTTTGCAAGGGGTTGCCCGGTGTTGTACTGCTTTACCCCAGTCCTGAAGATACCTTCAGGCGCAAACTTTCTTTGCACACATTTGGATAAAGGATTAAACTAAATTTATTACATGGAGTTCTGATTTTTCTATCCTTGCAGACAACCTCACCACATACCTCTCTGGTTGAATCTCTTTTCTTCAGGGCTTGCCACTGAACTTACAAGGTTTGATTCCTGTTCTTAAACTCTTTCATTTTTTCTTGAATAATTTTTGTATATTTCAGTGTATAGTTCATATCTAAGAGATATGAACTGTATTCTTTTATTTGCTTTAAAATTTTCTTACATGTTCTTCTTTTCAATATGAAATTCACTTTTATCATGTGTAGAGGCTTAAGTGCTGTGAGAACATCATTGGAGGCTTAATGGATTGTATACAGCACTCAGAAAGGATTAAAAACAGAATTTAATTCTTCCTATATTTCATCTCAGTCAATGAGACATCTTCAGGGATTACAAAAAACTAATGTAACATAAAAACAAATAACAAACAATACTAAGCCCAACCACGTGGGAGACACTAAAGTCCTATCTAGGTGGAGTGCCCTCTAAGGGCAGTTGTAGGTGGCCTGGAATGTAAAGTGGGACCTCTGGTGATAAGCGTTTCCCAAATCTTAGGAAGCTTAATGGAACCATATTTGTATTTGTTAAGATTTGGTTGATTCCTGAGAGCTGCTGCTGATTCTAAGAATAGTCTTTCTCTTTTGAATTTGCTGTGGTGGAGCATGGTGGTTTTTTTCATGAGATCCTGTGGGTTGTATCTAAGACATGGTCAGCCAGGCCTGACTGACCATAGTCGTGCTTGCAGATGTATGACTTATGTTCCTCCAGGCAGATAGTAGCTGATCTGTCTTTCTGTCCAAAGTACCAGTTTACAGGAACAAGGTACTTTATAGACTCCAGGCACTGAGAGAGGAGGGAGCTGATCTTTTGTAGAGCGGATGAGGGGTTAGAAGGAACCGCCATGGGTTTCCCCCTCTCATCCTCCCTGGCCAATTTTTATATGGAAGATTTTGAAAAACGAGCCATAGACTCAGCCCCTCTCAAACCTTCCATCTAGCTAAGATATGTAGATGATGTGTTCTCTATTTGGCTTTATGGCCCAGACACATTAGAAGCCTTCCTCAACAGTCGCTTCAACAGCCTACATCCAGTTCACAATGCTTACCCTTCCTAGACACCTTAGTTACATGCCTCCCCAACGGTACACTTTCCTTCACGGTATATAGAAAACCCACGTACACAGGCAGATATATCCACAAACGCTCCCACCACCACCACCCTACTCAACAATATGGCATTATTAAAACTCTTACCAAGAGAGTCCACAATCTTTGTTCCAGTGGAACCGCCCTTACAACTGAGCTTGACCACATACACAACACTTTCCTCTCCAATGGCTACAGTGATCACAGCATTAGAAAAATAATCAGTTCCTCCCCCATTCCCTGGTCTTCTCTTCAAAAAGAGTTTAGAAATACCATCACCATACCCTACATCCATGGTACATCTGAAAAAAATACCCAAGATTTTAAAAAATACAACCAACACGCAGCATTTAAGCCCCACCGCAAACTTGCTACTCTATTCCGCTCTACAAAAGATCAGCTCCCGCCTCTCTCTCAGTGCCTTGAGTCTATAAAGTACCTTACTGTAAACTGGCGTACTTTGGACAGACAGGCAGATCAGCTACTATCCGCCTGGAGGAACATAAGCCATACATCAAGCACGACTATGGTCAGTCAGGCCTGGCTGACCATGTCTTAGATACAACCCACAGGATCTCATGAAAAAAACCACCATGCTCCACCACAGCAAATTCAAAAGAGAAAGACTATTCTTAGAATCAGCAGCAGCTCTCAGGAATTAACCAAATCTTAACAAATATGGTTCCATTAAGCTTCCTAAGATTTGGGAAACGCTTATCACCAGAGGTCCCACTTTACATTTCAGGCCACCTACAACTGCCCTTAGAGGGCACTCCACCTAGATAGGACTTTAGTGTCTCCCACGTGGTTGGGCTTAGTATTGGTTATTTGTTTTTATGTTACATTAGTTTTTTTTTTGTAATCCCTGAAGATGTCTCATTGACTGAGACGAAATATAGGAAGAATTAAATTCTGTTTTTAATCCTTTCTGAGTGCTGTACACAATCCATTAAGTCTCCAACATGATTTTATCATGCTCAAGACTAAATGGTGATAACTTCCAATCCCAAATCCTCTGTTCACTCTAATATTCTGCACCAGAAAGAAAACAACACTATCAATATAGTCAATGAGAATTTTCTTATTCTTTGTCTCTTCTTTCCATGTGAATTTGTACATTTTTATGCTGGAATATTTTGTTAGTAATAACCAATCCATGTCCTTAGCAGAACTTTAGTAGGAAAAGTTGGGAAAATTTTCTCCAAATTTTCCCAATATATTTATGTATGACTGCCAATCATTTCCTACTCTGCTATTTAGATCCTCAACAAGGACCAACTTTCATTTTTCACTGTGTTAGTTGCTTTTTCTAAAGCCTCAAGAAATTCCTCCACTTCTACCTTAGCAGAACCGTCAGTGGGAACATAGGCACAAATAAGTCTCATTGTCCAGTTCCCCCATTCTGATATTTGCCCACACCACTCTATTCGAGACTGCCTGCCATTCAAGAAAATTAGCCTCGTATTCAGTGTTGAATGCTATGGCTACTCCTTCTTTTCCTTGATTGTCATTGCCTGAATATAACATTTTGTATTTATTGCTCAGAAAGATATCACCAGTTTTTGTCTTTTTTTTTGTTTCAGTCACTCCTATTATGTTGATTGATATAGTACGCCCACCGTTTGTAGATCTTTGCTTGGCATTTTGCTAAGAATCGTCGATTCATGCTGAAGGGGAGAAAGAAATGAAGGATGTACGAATTGGTCACCAACATACGAAATCACGTGCTTTCTTGTCTGTCGCTGTACTAGTAGTAGCTTGATTTTTGTTGCCACTTTTTTTGAATTATTTTGTTATTATTAATTTGTATGATGGATCCAGTACAGTCAGCAAGTTCTGTTGTTAAACGTTTCAGTAACTTTTGCAAAAAAATATTGAATAATGTGCTGACATTCTGCGAAAAAGAATCGTTAAAAGGCAGCTCCTTGTTCTCCTTTCTCATGTCATAAAACATGTAAGTGCAATTGCGGGCGTATCGGGGTCAACTGTTAAAAGAATTTGTAGGAAATCAAAAGGTGAAGGTAAAGCAAAATTTAAATCTCCAAAAAAGCGCCAGAGAAAGAAAACCATCGAAACCATAGCTTTGAATGATTTTGATGTAGACGTTATAAGAAGAACTATTCACGAATTTTACATGGTCGAAAAAAGAGTGCCAACTGTTCCGAAATTGATTCCTGTGCTTAAAGAAAAAATTAATTTTCATTGGAAAAGAGAAACTTTAAGGAAAATATTTGATGAAATCAGATTTTGTTTTAAAATGTCCCAGAATAAAAAGAAACTTATCATGGAGCGAAGTGCCATTGTCTTATCTAGAACACAGTATTTAAGAGAAATATGATGTTTCAGGGAGGAGAAAAGACCGATTGTGTAACTAGATGGATTGATAGTAATTTAACTTATGGAAAATGTTGGCAATCCAGAGAAGAATATGGAGTGGTACAAACTGGAAATGCCTCGCGGCGCATAATAATTTTGTGTGCGGGTGGAGAAATGGGTTTTTTTTTTACCGAATTCAAACTTACCATACAAAGCCAATTCAACTACTGGAGATTACCATGGGCAAATGAATTCTACGATATATTTCTATGAATTCTATAATTCTTCGAAAAGTGGGCAGAAGAAAAACTGATTCCAAACCTTCCTAAAAATGCTGTTGTTATAATTGATAATGCTTCATATCACTCTATTCGATTAAACAAAGTTTTCCAAATTGGTCTAATAAGAAGCAAGTTCTTATGGATTGGCTCTCTGCAAATAACATTTCTCATTCCCCAGATATGCAAAAAATTGAATTGCTTAATTTTGTCAAATGAAACTTGCCCATAACTAAAATTAAATTCGACAGAGTTCTGAGAAAAAAAATTAATGGAGTGAACAGATGAGTGGCATCAATGTCTGTATCACTTTAAAAATGAGGATATTAGTAAAGAACTTGCCATTGTTAGCAATAAGGACTGTGTTACAAGAGCTAATCTCAGGTGGTATGGTCACTTAAAACAGAATGGGAGAGGAAAGATTAGCAAAACAAGTGTTCTTTCCAAGGATGGCAGATACTGTATCAGTCCATCTGCATCTTGATACAGAGGACCAAGATGCAGAAGTGCCTTAAAAGACAAGATATTTCTATATAAGATCTGAAGATCTAATAATATTGGAATGTTGACAGATAAGTCTAATCTGGAGGAAAATTGATCAGAAGTTAGTAATGGTATTACTTTATACAGCACTATCATAATTATACTATACACCACCTGAGGGTACATATAGAATTTCATGATGATGATGATGAAAATAATCTGATTTCACTTTTTTTTTTTTTATGTTGTACTCAGTATATCATGCAGAAATTCGCTAAAAATAGTTACGATTAAAACAAATTATAAAAGATCCAGATCTGAACAAGGAGCAACTGTTTCTGTACATTTTATTCCTTGATGTCACTGGGACAAAAACTTACCAAGTTTGATCCAGTGGCCTAATGTATTGTATTCTTCACATTCACAACTTTTTTAGGTAGAATTAAATGCAAAAATATTCACACAGTAATCTACCATTTATCTGACCACAATGAGAAGAAGGCATTTTGCTGTTCAGATAAATGAAGTATATCTACATGGTGCTGTATCAGAAGTTGAGTGACATTCAAAGGTTGGTTAATTGATGGGTCACTTGAAGGTTGGATGAATGGTAGGTTACTGTATCTATCATCTTTTTACACATACACGCATGTGCCTAAATATATTTTTTATTGTTAACCTGGAATACAGATAAATTAGTGACATTTTTAATTCATTGTTTATTGTAAATGTAGTCAATTGAATTATATTTTCATGCTTTTCTGTGAACTTACAAAATTTACTCATTAGCACTGTTAATCCCCCCTCCTCTCCCTTTTCTCTCTATCCAACATATTATGTTAATAGTCAGTCAAGGAGAGTGAGTTAATTTTATATAATTTTTGTTTGTTTGTTGATTAGAATGATTTAAATTTGTAACATGTAATGAATCAATCAAAATCAACATGAATTCGAGAGAACGAAACAGAAGCTATAAAAAAAAAATGTTTAAATATATATTGTGAACAACAGATACAATGATACAATTCTATATAATTTGTTTCTCTATCTTGCTAAGGTCTGACAAAATTCATATTCTATGTAAGATTAATATTAGTAAATATTAATTTCTACTATTTTATATGTTTAATATTTAAATTCATGTTAAATACAAATATAACCACTGTAAAGATTACATAATGAGAAGAAGAAAAAATCTCACTCACAATTAAATTTGGTTTTGAGAGATGATATTAATCATTATACAACTAAAAATTGCTAACTTTTTGCCTTAATTACTTAGCAATTCTATCACTTTTCTTTAATTTTATTATTTTTTAATTCTACTTATTCATTCACTCAGTCTAGCTTCTCTCAAATTCTTTAGGTCACCAAAAAAGAAGTTGAAGGTCTCAGTAAACTTGTTTATACATACAGACAGTAGAATCTGGTTAATTGGGACTAAAATATTTTGGCTGAATTATGCAATGTTTCGTGTTAATAGTTCAGATTGAGCAACAAGTTATTTAATCAAATTAATTACAATGGCAAAACATGTACATATTTAAATTTTGCTCATTATTAAAACAAAAAATTCAATATAATTCTATTAAAACAAACTACACAACATATTAGAAAATTTGATATTTAAATATTTACTTTATATAACATGAATTTAATATCATGCTTATGCAGTAATCCCTCGATTAGTGCATCATTTTTTTTCGATACCCAAATTCGATTCATGCACCTACATACATCTTAAAAATAAATGTTACAGATTTTAAAAATTTTCTATCCATACACTTTTATGACTTTTTTAAAAAAATCACCCAGGATGAAATAATTTAGTTACCAATTTAAAACATTTTATAGTTATTTTTAACATACTACACTACTTCCACGTACACTATCGCTTCTCGTCCTTTTGGCTAAGATCAAAGTGTAGTATCACACTATGTATACTATGTTACAAATTTTTACCGCCAAAATTTATGTCATCTGCTTTACTACACCCACAGATTCGAGACCCTTCGAAACTTCTGCGCAGTCACAAAAAGGAGAATCCATTCCGATAACAGAGTAATCAATCTGTCTTCTAGAATTAGTTGTTTATTATTACACGTTGGAAAATTAACTTCTCTTTTAAGATAGTTGTAGTTTTTAAAGTGGTAACTATTTTGCTTGTATAACAGTTGGGAAATTTTATCTATAAAGCACGTGATTTCACGTGTTCGTGATCAATTCGTACATCCATTTCTTTCTCCCCTTCAATGATAACGTCCAAGAGTTAATTAAATCTCATTCTGAAGAATTGAGCGATTCCAACCTGCTAAATTTAGATGCACAGCAGGAAAATCCCGAAGAATATGAAGAAAATTTAACCACTGATAGTCAGCCAAAAGAGATTTCACAGAAACAATTGAAGATATTTTTCGTGCAATGGAAGTTTTTAAGCAGCAATGCTTAGGGGCTGACCCTGATGAAGAGAGAAGCAGTAAAATTTGAAGAAGAGTAGAAGAGACAATAGGGCCATACCATCAGTTGTATGAAAAAAAGAAAAAAATGCCTGCCAAACTATGTTAGCTCAATTCTTTGTTAAGAAGTAGAATAATAAAATTTATATTCTGAATTTTGTCTTTCAGCTTCATGGTTTTCCTTTAACTAGGTCCTGAGACATACCTTAATTCATTTATAAAATAATTAAGGTTAAAAAAGAAATCTGAGGAACGAATACATTTTCCCATAGGTTATTACATTCAATTAATGTGCCTGTTTTAGAGAATGCATTAGGCGCACTAATTGAGGGATTGCTGTATTTCCATCTGTTGCTTTAAAATCATTATGACCCAGCCTCCAGCTCCTCTGACTTCTGGTTTTAACACTGGACCACTGGCATTCAACTCCTCATCCAATTACAATGGGGCACCACTAATTTAGAGTGTCATCACTGCCAGGATCCCTACCATCATGCTTCTGTTTTTGGGATGTTCCCTCTTTTCCATGGTGTGTCCATTATTCTCATAGTTCAACTTGTTGTTTATGAATACAAAGCAGAAAATTATGACCAACTGAGGAGTATACTGAGTTCAGTGGAATGGGATCGGTTGCTGGATGGAAAGAATACCGGCAGTGCATGGGAAGCATTTAAACAACAATCGAATGATTCGATATCAGAATATGTCCTGAGAGTTGGAAGAATAAATAGGGTAGGAGTCAAATGGATGTGTAATCTTATTAAGCAAGAGATTCATAAGAAAAAGACAATGTGGAAGGAATACTGTGTGCATAAGGATTACGTCCATTATGAACGTTATAAGCAGCAGACTAGAATAGTCACAACTGTTGTATGTAAAGTAAAGTCTGAGTATGAAAAGAAACTGGCTCTGTGTGCTAAATACAAAGCACAAGAATTCTATCGATATGCTGCAAGTAAAGGAAAGAATGAATATGAAAGAATAACCCTTCTAAATCTAGATAGCGTGAGGGTTACAGATGCAGAAGAGGTTGCACGGTTAATGTGCCTATTTTGTTACAAGCTATCAACCTGGTGTACACAACATTGAGCTCCTGTTACCTCTTCACTAGATAAAGAAACTCAGGTGTATGAGGACGAGGTATTAGAGCTGTTGCACAAATTGAATAAGAATTCAGCAATAGGGACTGATACGATATCAGCACGTGTACTCAAAGAGTGTTCAACTGAACTGACCATTCCTTTGACCAAGCTGTTTAATGAGTCTCAGAACAGGGAAGATTCCACAGGAATGCATGCTAATTTCATTGCACAAGGGTGGTGCAAAGACCAATGTATCCAACTATCGACCAATTAGTATCTCAGGAGTGGTGAAGATTTTGGAAAAATCAGTTAGGGCTCACATTCAGAAATGGGTTCACAGCGAATCTCTACTTTGCAATGAACAACATGGTTTACTAAGGGAGCGTCATGTTTTAGCAACTTGCTCACATTCTATAATAATGTTACCATTGAACTAGACAAAGGAATGGATACACCATGATACTTTTGAAATTTGCAAAGGATTTTGACAGAATACAACATAGCAGACTGCTGCATAAATTGGAGAAAATGGGTTTGGGTTATAGAATTAATGCATGGATAAGAGGAGATGGCTGACTGACAGATAAGTGGTATACGGAGATTGTGAGTTTGCAGTTTGAGGTTACCACACGGATCAGTGCTTGGTCCACTGTTATTCAACCTGTACATTAATGATATTGTGAAGGATTTGACAAGCGACAGACAGCTATTTGCTGATGATGCAAAGATAGGTAGGGTAATCAAGAATGCTGCTGCTAATATGCAGTACTTGCAGAATGATTTGAATAGGCTGAAATGGTAGGCATGGGAAAATGGGTATCAGTTCAATCAAGTAAATGTAAAGTCATTCACTTCAGCATGAGCAGATATCCAATGTCTTATTATATTGGGAGGATTAGGCCAAGGGATCTTGGAGTGTTAATATGTAGGAAGTTGAAGTTTAGCGGCCATGTGGCAAAGATTACAAATACAACTCAAAAGAAAATCGCAATGCTGAAATGAATATTCACATGTAAAGATAAGGATGTTATTTTGCCTCTTTACAAGGCCTTGATAAGACCTCACTTGGACTATTGTGCACAGGACTGGTCTCCTGGTGTCCATTATGATTCTGATATAATGGAGAGAGTGCAAAGGAGTGTGTTCAAAATGATATCAGGATTGCGGAATACTGATTATGAAGACAGATTGAGAATTTGTAGACTACAGACACTGGCAAACAGGAGAAAGAAGGGAGATATGATTGAGACTTACAAACTTCTAAAAGAATCATACACGATTCCAATTGATGGAATTTTTCAATTTATCGAGGGTGGGGAAAGGACGAGGGGGGGGACATCCTTGGAAGCTGAGAATAAATGCCGCTAAGAAGGGGATGAGAGCTAGATTTTTCTCTCATAGAGCAGTGCGTGATTGGAATGGATTTCCATTGGATGTTGTGAGTGCAAGCAGTGTGAATGAATTCAAGAATAAGTATGATAGCTGGTGTGTGTAGGAGACATACATTCCCTCCCTCCCTGGAGGTCTCTCTTAATAATAATAATTTCCATGGGAAATGTTCATCTGAAATAATATCGATAATTCCCCCACTTAATATTGGAACACGTGCAGCTGCTGCTCAACATCCATTCACAGTGCACCAAACAGAACAAGTTTCTTTTCCTTCATCTCTGCAAACTGCTGTATTGTGGAACAGTCTTCCCCTGTTGTGTTTCCTAAGGAATACAATACAAAGTCTTTCAAATCAAATGTAAACAAGTTTCTCTTTTCTCAACCTACTACTCATATACAGTAATAATGCACTATAGCTTGATCAACCAATGTCTTGTATGTGCTCGACATAACAAAAAAAATATATATTAAAATTAAAATTAGAGAAGAGCATTACAAAACATTTTTTTTACTATTTTGGCAAACGTGAAGAAATATTTAAACACGTACAATTTGGGCAACAACAACAAAA
The DNA here is from genome assembly GCF_054136105.1 of Typopeltis vanoorti. Classification (NCBI taxonomy): domain Eukaryota; kingdom Metazoa; phylum Arthropoda; class Arachnida; order Uropygi; family Thelyphonidae; genus Typopeltis; species Typopeltis vanoorti. Next base: position 55,612,565 of record NC_143553.1, read on the forward strand.
AAAAAAAAATACATCTGTATTTAAAATTTTTCATTAGTATAGTAAATTGCATCCATTCACTTTGCATTTACTCAATGAACTCAATCCTTCAACAATTCTGAGACTAAAATCAGAACTATTATAATTACAGCTATTTTGCCTGCTTCAGTTTAGGAGTACCCCTGTTTAAATGTCATTGGCTATTTACTCATGGGTTCTTAGGGCATTATGAGTGTAGATGTACTAAAAAGTATATGTAGCTTAAGGAATAGAACATTGCACATACCTTTTTCTGGGTGTTGTGGCTTTTCCTCTGTCTGCGATGTCGAGAACTGCAGAGTGTGTGTGGTGGGGGGGGTAGGCATTTTGGTAGAATAAGTTAGAAAAACCCGGGTTTTTTCCGTAATATATAGAAACATATACTTTTATATAGGGTGGGGAAAAAAGTGAAAGGGTTAATTTTTTAAAATAGGGAGGGGGAAGGGGAAAGGTAGTTGACGGGGTGTGGACCGTTTCGACTATTCGTGGTCATCATCGGAACATATTGGGAAAGTCTGGGAAAGACATCGGAACATATTGGGAAAGACTTTCCCAATATGTTCCGATGATGACCACGAATAGTCGAAACGGTCCACACCCCGTCAACTACCTTTCCCCTTCCCCCTCCCTATTTTAAAAAATTAACCCTTTCACTTTTTTCCCCACCCTATATAAAAGTATATGTTTCTATATATTACGGAAAAAACCCGGGTTTTTCTAACTTATTCTACCAAAATGCCTACCCCCCCCACCACACACACTCTGCAGTTCTCGACATCGCAGACAGAGGAAAAGCCACAACACCCAGAAAAAGGTATGTGCAATGTTCTATTCCTTAAGCTACATATACTTTTTAGTACATCTACACTCATAATGCCCTAAGAACCCATGAGTAAATAGCCAATGACATTTAAACAGGGGTACTCCTAAACTGAAGCAGGCAAAATAGCTGTAATTATAATAGTTTATAATGAGGAGTAACATGGGAGTTTTCCCAGAAATAATATACATAAAATCAGAACTATAAATAGAGACAAATTACCGTATTTTTCGGACCATAAGACGCTCCTTTTTACATAGAAAAATCGACTGAAAATTGGGGCGCATCTTATGGTCCTAAGGTAACATTAAAATACGAATCTTTACACTGTACTGAAGCTGTTAGCAAAGTTCAATTACTGGTGCAATATGTTAATAAAATTAGTAAGTACATCACTGAAGGTAGGTACCCAAGTTATCTCGCTGCATGTGGGTGAATCACCGATTTAGAGCGTCAATAGTCATTAGTGTGGAAACACGTGCTTTTGTATGGTTCATTTGAATTTATAAGTCGTCAAAATTTTTATCTTAAAATTAGAAAAAATGTGTATAAAACAAAAGACTTTCATATAACATGCGTTATAAATTAAATGTGATAAATTATGCACAACAATATTTAAACAGAGCAGCAGAAACACATTTTGGTCCACCACCAACAGAAAAATAGTGTTCGTGAGTGGAGAAAACAAGAGGAACAATTAAAACTGCTATGAAAAGATTCTGTTCACACCTAGAAAAATGGCCAGCATCAGAAGTACAAATGAAAAATTGGGTAACAAATCATCAAAACATGGGAATATCTGTTTCTACGAAAATGATAATTTTTGAAGTGAAATGATGGGCAACTGCTAATGGAATTTTAGATTTTACTGGATCACCATCTTGGTGCTTTAAATTAATGAAAAGACACGGGTTATGCATGCATACAAAAACCACTCTAGCCCAAAAAATGCTGGCTGACTATAAAGCTAAAATTATAGAATTCCATAGATTTGTCATATCAGCAAGAAGGAAATTTAACTTTGAGCTTAATCAAATTGCGAACATGGATGAAGTGCCTCCAACTTTTGATGTTCCTTCAAATTGGACAGTAGATTCAAAAGACACTATACGAATAGTGATCAAAACAACAGGTCACAAAAAAACTCACTACACTGTAGTTTTAGCTTGTTGCACGGATGGAACAAAACAACCCCCCCCCCACCCATGTTAATCTTCAAGAGAAAAACGTTACCGAGAGATGAAATTCCTCATGCCATTATTATCCACGTTCAAGATAAAGGCTGGATGGACGAAACAGGAATGAAATTACGGATACAAAAAGATATTAGCAAAACGCCCAGTGCGTTGTTTAAAAAGCTTGTGATGTTAATGTGGGATCAATTCAGATCAATTCAACGCATAAAATAGAATCAACCAAGAAGTTTCTGAAAGAAATGAATACAGAATTAGCTGTCATTCCTGGAGGCCTTACAAGTCAATTACAACCCTTGGATGGATCTATTAATAAACCATTCAAATATTTTATGCAGGAAAGGTGGAACAAATGGATGGCAAAGCCAAATCACGATGTTAGAGCAACAGGATATATGAAACAGCCAACAATTTCAGAAGTATGTACCTGGGTGAAAAATTCATATAGAGAAGCTATGAAAGAAGAGACGATTATAAAGTCATTTAAGAAATGCGGGATAAGTAATGCGATGGATGGTACCGAAGATGACGCAGTTTTTGAAGGGTATAATAAATTTAGTTTAATCCTTTATCCAAGTGTGAGCAAACAAAGTTTGCACCTGAAAGTATCTTCAGGACTGGGTTAAGGTGGTACAACAATAGGGTGGCACACCAATTGGCAATTCCTATAGGTAGAGATGACCTGCTAATGCTTAGGCCTGGCTCCCACTGAAGAGACCTCAATAAAGGCCGAAACTAGTCTGGGTAGTGGCCCTTCCCTTAATGCATAACATTAGACATATCCGCAAGGACATGTGTTTTGCATTATAGGAGATACTGAGATAGGAGTGTTGGTAGCTTGCTCCACCTTTGCAATGAGTTGCCCTGGTGTTGTACCACCTTAACCCAGTCCTGAAGATACTTTCAGGTGCAAACTTTGTTTGCTCACACTTGGATAAAGGATTAAACTAAATTTATTATACTCTAACCAAGTGAAAAATAAACTTTCAAAAAAGTTTTTGAAGGGAGTGACAACAATAGTTCAGACAAAAGTAATACAAACGGTGACATTAAGGAGACGAGTGACAGTACATGATCACATTGTAACATTAAAGGAAAAGATTCTCATTTCTTTCTGGTATCATGATGCCACCATATGGTGGCTTTTTGATTTTTAAAAATCAAAAAGCCACCACATGGCAATCCTAGCACCAAAGCAAAAAGAACGAGATACAAGAAAACTTACATTATGGTACAGATATGTTGATGACATATTTGCCATGTGGAATTATTCTCCATCTGATTTAAAACTTAGTGTAAAAAGTAAATGTGATTAATACTATTATTATTATTTATCATACAGGTACAAAGTAGGTTTAATTAAAATTAAAAACAATCTTAGAGAACAGAATATATAAAATATAAGATGGACTGCCAGGGAAGGCTTGAGAGCTACATTCATACTTAATACGAGTCACTGTTTGGAATGATGCTCCACAGTCACAAGCTGGAGTGAAATTGATGCCCCAGGAGTGTAAGCATGTCATGTCCAGTTCAAAGACAGATAAGTGTTCACCAGGCACAATGAGGAAGATCAAAGTCAGATGGTCGACTAATTGGATTCTTTATAGCTTCTTTGTTGAACAGCGTTGACAAATTTTTCCACTGTTCTTTCCCAAGCATTGGAAATATTAAATCACTCATCAATCAGTTCTGCAGTTTTCAAGGAGAGAAATCAGGATCTGAGTCTGTCACATCTTGCCACTTCCAGATCAGTGTGGATTTGGAGTTGGGGATCATTCATGATTTTATATATTCTCTTTGAAGGGAGTGCTTCTTGCATAGGTGTGGTTGCTCAATATTGCTTAAAACTGAGGTCAGCATAGTGGGGTCAGTTTGATTGTTCCTGTCACAATTCTCATACCGATGTTGATTAATCCTAGAATGCAGTTCACTCTAGAGGAAAAGAAAAACAACCAAATAGCCTTTCTGGATATATTGATTCTTTGTCAACCTGATGGTAGTCTGTATTTCTCACTTTTTCAAAAAGAAATGCATACTGATTGTTATACTGGAAGTTAGAAGATTGTTATACCTATGCTATTTCACACCATCATCCAAGTCAAAACAGGTTTTTCTCATGGATGTATAGACAATATACATCTTCAGTAGATATATTCAAGGAGAGAAAAAGAATGATAATATTCTGGCAGGAATAAATGAAAGGGCCCTCTCTCAATGAATCCTTGGACTTTTTGGAGGACCTGCATAATAACATTTTGTCTAATTTATTTAATGGTCTACAGTCACTGATACAATTTGTATGAACAGAAAGTAAAAACTTACAAATATAGACAAAATGTTATTGAATAATGAATCAATCTTATTCATTAAAATATCTCTATAATATTAATTATATGCTTCAAAAATTTAAAAAGATAAACAATTGATAGAAGTTATACAAGGAAGTGAGAAATAGGTATTTTTGCAAGTCATAACTTAATTGGTTAAATAGTGGTATACAAAGAGCAGCTCAATGTGAGGTTATTACTCGAATTTGTACAGAAGCTCTGCTCAGAGATTGTGCATAAGAACACATATCGTGATAGAGGTTCCATTTCCTTGTGTCAGGAATGGATAAATGAGGATTTAATCCTTACATGAAACAGAAATAAATTCTGTAACATTTACTGATTGAATACAGAATAAAGTAGTCATCAATGCAGTTAATGTGAACAAAGTAAAAAGACACAGTGGTAACAATGATTAGAAATATACAGTAATCTGAAAATCAAATTTATTTACCTTCAAGAACAAAGAATTCACCATGTCAAACAGTTAATGCTAGAATAAACTTACTTGTGCCGCCTCTGCAATGCATCTTCACTGTTCTGAACAACTATTGCAGAATGCTGTAAATAAAATCAATTTATGTTTCGTGATATATATATACACCTGAAGATATATATAAATAACTGCATATATAGAAAAATATGTATAAAAATTACAACATAGAATAAAAGCCAAAAGGCTATTTTTCTGGCAACCTTAATAATAATGAACGGGGATACAAATCCTTTGTCGTTTATCTGCCAGTAAGCGAAACTCTAAGAACTAGGAACTAAGATCTATGGGTTTCATACCGAAAAACTATCAAACCGGTCTGGGTAGTGACCTCTCCTCATAATGTAATTACAGTATTACATCCCCTAGGGGCTGTGTTTTTACATTATGAGAAAATATCAGGGATAGCGAGGGAGCTTGCTCCACCTCTGATAAGTAACCACTTGGTGTTGTACTACCAAGTGGTTACTTATACTTGGATTTGCCGATAGTTTTTCGATATGAAACTATAGATCTTAGTCCTAGTTCTTAGAGTTTCACTTACTGGCAGATAAACATCAAAGGATTTGTATCCCCTTCATTATGTATGAAAATGTTCTAGTACCAAAGCTGAGTGGCTTTCAGATGTGAATACTCAAAATATAATTGGGGAGGGGGACTACTAGAGATTTGATAATAAATAAATATGATTTACTGAAAAACTGTTGACAAGAAGAGCCTAGTGATAATGTAAACTCAATTATTCTGTACTATTATAAGATCCTGTACAACCCTTGTGAGTACATACCAGGAAATTATGATATATATATGTCTTTAACTATAATCTGATTTGGAAATTTAATTTATTATAGTTAACTCTCAGTACAGCAAATGCCACTATAGCAAACTCACTCAACATGAACTACTCGGAAGTCTTGACCAAAACCCAATAAACAAAATATCATGCTAAAAGAAATGCTTTAAAAAATTTTGTCCAGTATAGTCACCTCTCAGTACAGCAAATGCTGCTATGGCAAACTCACTCAACATGAACTACTGAGAAGTCATGTAAGTTAGTCACAGTAAGATTCAATTGTAACCAGTTTAAAAATATAACTTGTATATATACATAAACAGAAGTATATTTACCACTCTGGTTGACCAAGCAGTTAGTGTTATCCACTTTCCAACACACAGGCTGTGGGCTCAAATCCCATGGGTACGAATGTTTTGTGAACATCTCTAGGTTAGAGATGAATTTCTTCACCAGATGTGCAACAACACTCTACTTATTGGAAGCCTGAAGTGGTCTGAAACCCTTAGACCCATTCACAGTATTAATGCTAAATGTATTACAGGCTAACAGCCTTTCATGAGTAGGATTCACAAAAAAAGGAGTGTATGTACTTCTGTTTATACTACACTTGAGAGAGAGACAGAGTGAGAGAGAGAGGTTTATTCCATGTGAAAAGTGTTGTTTCATGTGGAAAATTTCTGTGACACAAATAAACTATTCTTGATTTTCCTGCTTTCTTCCACAAATAAAAAAACATGTGGATGACCCGCTTACTTTGAAACTTTTTATGTACCTACTGCCAACAAAGAGTATCATGGGTAGTCTACGATTTTTTTTTTTTTTTTTTTTTTTAACAATTTAGAACACTGTTGTGACAAAAAAAACTTTTCAGTCACTTCAGCTTCCAATAAACATGACACTTTGCTTGGTGGCAACAAAATTCACTCGCTCCTGAAGATATTCACAAAGCATCCATGCCCATGGCAGGATTCAAACCCAAAACCTGTTGGAGGCAGGTATGCTAAACCACACGGTCAATCAAGGCCAGCTAATGAATTAAAGTAATCGCTCCATTATCCAACCAAAGTAAATAAGTTACTCTTACCAGTCAGATAACTGAAGGTACAATTGCATACTGACCCATAAGAGTTACTTAACCTGAAAGAACATTGCAATTCATATTAATTACATGATTATATGATTTATTTGCAATTAATTTATGGATGAATTCATAGATTGAAAAATTTTGTGTTCTCTCACCAGTCAGGCAAATATCTCACTAGTCAGTTGTGAGCAACCGTGGGTGTACTCTACCACGGTTACCTTATCACTCGCATGTTTAATCCTATACCAACCTAAAATTATAAGCATCTGTTAATGTTATTGGCTAATTTTTACCTTTTTTATTGTTAACGACACTAAGTTTTCACATTTGATACCTTACTCAAAGTATTGGTCTACTTTTTGGGTTTAAAATGTATGCCAGAACACAGCTCACAACTCAGTATGCATTTTCTTTCATAAACGGTTCATAATGAAAGGTGAATTTATATAAATGATAATTTCACAGGAAAGACATAATAAAATTCACATAAATTTGAATAAATAAATTCACGTAAATATGTAGCACTTGCTGTGGAGCCAGAGTCACTTTTCACAATGCACTCACTCACATAGTCCGGTCTTGAACTTCTTTGCAAAATAATTGTATTTTTTTAAATAACAGTATTTATTATGTGGATGAGGTGAAGCAGATTCAGAGGTGAGTGACCAAGATGGTTGCAGATCTGTGTGATGCTCTGTATGAGTAGAGATTAAAGATTTTTGGGTTACAGTGGCTGGTTAATCAGCAGTTAAGAGGGGAGGGGGTACAATAGAGACAAGCTTTTTTTACCCCTGAAGTACGAGGGTGGTCAGAAAAGTTCTGGCCTAACAATGAAAAAAATAAATTTATAATTTCAAAATTATTTGTATTTTTCAACATAATCTTCCTTAAGACTAATACGTTTATTCCAGCGCCATTAACCCATCCCTGTAGTGGTTCTCAGTAAGATCTGCAAAATAACCCTCTACAGCTGCAATCACCTCTTGATTAGAAGAAAAACGCTGACCAGCGAGGAAGAGTTTTAGTTTTGGGAAGAGGGAAGTAAGAGGAAGCCAACTCTGGGGAATAGGGTTGATGTTCCAACAATTCATAATGCAGATCCCTTAATTTTCCCACTGCCAAGATGATTTTTTCCTTCTGCAAACCAGGTCTTTTCTCATGAATTTTTTCGTCTAGTCTGGTTAAAAGATTGGAATATTCCCCAGTTATTGTTTTACCCTTTTCAAGATAATTAATAAACAAAATGCCTTTAGCATCCCAAAACAATGCCATGACCTTTCCTGCTGATGGAACCGACTTGTCTTCTTTAGCACTGATCAACTGCCTTCTGTCCACTGTTTTGACTGCTGTCTGGATTCTGGTGTGTAATGGTGAATCCAAGTCTCATCCATAGTAATAAATTAATGCACAAAATCAATTTTATTCTTGTTAAAATGCTCTAAGCACTGTTCAGATATTTTCATGTGAGTGCATTTTTGGTCTGCTGTGAGCAACAGCACCTATCCTGTGCAAAGCTTTCTCATTTGCAATTCTTCATGAAAAGATATCCTGCACGTTCTTTTGAAATGCCTATAGTCTCAGCAATTTCATGCACTTTGACTCGCTGGTCATCCAATACCATATTGTGCACTTAATCAATGCTTTCTGCTGTTGTTACACTTTTTGGACATCCTTCACGTGGATCATCTTCAAGGCTGTACGTCCACGTTTAAACTTAGTAGCCCATTTCTTAATTGTCGAAAACGAAGGAGAAGAGTGCCCATAAACTTTTATGCACTTTGAATGAATTTCTTTTACAAAGAATTCTATAACTGTAAGGGATACAGACAACACTTTTGCTTCAGACAGTTATATAAAACAAACTACTTGATAGAATGACTTACAATTTCACATGGATGCTTATGACAGATGTACCAACTTAGGGGGGAAAAAAAATCGTGCCAATAGTGTTCCATCTATGGTCGAGGCCGAGAACTTTTCAGACTGCCCTTGTACTGTACGTGCACAATTGTACTGTCGTATTGTCCTAAGTTTATTTTTACAGCTCACAATATGAATTAACTTCATGTAATTAAATGTTTCAACGTTTTACTTAATAAATCATGTTTTAGCCACTTTGCAACATGCCCTTCAAACTTCAACCTTGGCTTCGATTTTCTAGAGTTCTATTCCATGAATATGGTACACAGGTAATAATCTTGTCACTCCAAAATGACATCCATTCTCCTTTGCCCATACTGCCAGTATATTTAAATCAACCTGTAAAAAAAAAAACGACAATCTTTATTGACTATTGCTGAATCTGAATATTTCCCCTCAGACCATATCCTATATCAGTGTTTCTCAACCTGTGGTCCATGACGGTGGGACAGGTGGTCCTGCAGGCAGACTTCAATTAATTAAATAAATATATATTTTTTAATTATCCAAACAAAACAAACTAAAATTGAATAAGTAAAAATTACCAAAATCAAATGGAGACTTAAAAAAAAACAATAAATAGTGTCTGAATGTTCCAAGGTGGAAGCAAAGCCGCTAAATTTGTAGCCGCAGAATGACGAATAATAAAAGAGGGGTGAAGTGAACAACAGTATAGTTTTATTGCTTCCGCCTTCTTGCTGTTTTGTCAGATTTGAAGTGAACATGTGTTATCCACATTTCAACCAATTGCTTGTTGTTTATTGACTTTAATTATTGAAGGTTTCCTTCCTTCATCGAAGGCTCAGTATATCTTCAGAAGTGCTAAGTGATACTTGAACAAAGCATGTCGTGAGTTAACCCCCAGTATTTATATATTTTTTGCAAACGTTTTTTAATAATGGAAAAGTGGTTTAGAACTAGGACTTTGAAAAAAAAGAGCAAATAAAACAAGTGATGCTAACCCGAATTTTGATACACGTGTTGTAACGGCAAGTAAATCTGATACTAGTAAAGTAGAAGAAACAAGCAGTTCAAAGAAAAAATACAGTAGGAAATATAACAGTTCATATTTGGAATTCGGGTTTACTTGGTTTGGAGATGAAAGTGAACAGAAATCTCAATGTGTTTTGTGTTATGAAGTGTTGTCGAACGAGTGCATGAAACCTTATTTAGAAACTAAACATTATGATGTGAAAAATAAGAATTTTTTCAGTGACGCTTAGGGACATTAAATCATGGGAAAGATATAGTTTCGACCATGGTTCCATTAATAGGAAGGCACTGGAAGCATCCTCTCTCTTAAGTTTGGGCATAGCGAAAACAGGGAAAGCTCATTCTATCAGGGAAGATTTGCTACTTCCAACTATAAAAGATGTGGTGAAAACTATGTTTGACAACAAGTTACTAAAAGATGTTGATTTGATTCCTCTTTCAAATGACACTGTCGGTTGCAGAATTAATGATATGGCAGGTGACGTAGACTCTCAGTTAATCGAAAGAGTTAAGGAAGAGCCTTTATTATGGGTTAAAAATAGACAAGATGTTACAAATGATGCGCAGTTAATATGCTATGCAAGATATGTGCACGATAACAATATTCATGATGATATTCTGTTTTGTAGAACTTTGCCATCCCGAACAACTGGAGAAGAAATATTTCACACTCTCAATAATTACATAATACACAAAGGGATCCAGTGGGAAAAATGTATAGGCTTCTCTTTGGATTGAGCTTGCTCCCTTACAGGCAGGCATAGTGAGGTTGTTTCTATGCTACCCAATATGTATGAGAATGACCTTTCATTGTTGAAAAAACAGTTAATTGAGCTTTCAAGTGAACTGGACTTAAAATGCAATTCCGTGATCTTGGTCTGGCTTGATTTTGGATTTCGCCTTCAGTGAGATGTGAATTTCCAGAATTATCTGAAGAAGCATTGAAAATCATGATGCAGTTTTGCACAAACTATCTTTGTGAGAAAGGATTTTCGTCGCTCCTTCAAATAAAAACAAAATACCGACTTCGTCTTAGTGTGTGCCTATCTTCGACTGAAGTTGACCAATATTGAGCCAGATATCCAGCAACTCTGCAAGGGCCAAGAAGCTCAATCTCATTAAAAGTAAGTAGTAACATAATTATATTATATTATATATTTCATACATTTTTAAATCGTTTACTTCCAATTTAATTAATTATGTTTCCATATGTATTCAAAACATGCTTTTAGATTTATTATGTTATAAATGGCACAGTTTTTCCAAAATGTTGGTAATTCCTACTTAGGTTTTTAAAAAAAATTACAAAAAGTCAAAACAATGTATAGGGAAATAAATTAAAAACACTGTTTATTTTTGAAGTAAAACTTTAATTCCAACATTCTAAACTGTTATTTTTCTTGCTTTTCTGTTCGTAAAATCGATTACATTGTCGAAGTCTACTTCATCACTTAGTTACTGTTTTATAGACAGTGTGGCAAGATTTCTTAAATACTAATAAAGTGCCGCCCGGGGCATATTACCCCCCTCCCCAACTACGCCTCTGTAACTTAGTGGTCCGTAGAATTGTTTTAGGCATTTTACTGGTCCTTGGGCTTAGAAAGGTTGAAAAACACTGTCCTATATCATTTGTGTCCAAATTATAACAATGACAGCTGGACAAATATTGAAGGGAGAAAAGATACGAAAAGTTGAGTTTTTAATGACTGTTCTTTTTTTTTTTGGTCATTCATATAGAAAGAAAAATAAAGTTCTAAACCTTAAAGAAGACAAAAGGACTAAAGAAAGTGAAGATAACTTGGTAACTTGTTTATAGTATGAATTTTTGAGTACAGTGGAAATTAAAACTTCAAGTTTTTTGTGGTTAAGTCCATTACCTGCACTACAACCACTCTAGAGTGGCTGAATCAAATGGAAAAAACCTTGCATACAGGAACAGGTCTAAGTTGGAAAGATTATTTCTAAAATCTGCCACAGTATTACAGCATTCATGAAATTTGAACAAATTCAGCTGCTTCACGAAACCGTTATTCTGTGACACTCCTAAATCTCCTTCAATTCTAACTGCTGACTTACAGCTTAAATAGAGATTATATACTGCTCGTTATAATGTCCCATTTAAGCCATATAACTAACGTTTTAAAGAGCTTTTGCCTTGGCACTTATATTTACTGTCATATTTACAAAACTTAAATACAAATCCTTATTATATACCATCAATTGTTGATGTCTCAACAAGTTACCTTAAAGTGAAATTCTGATCATGACAACCTTTATTTGGCCTGAATCTCAACTTGTTCTTTCACCAAGATTCCCTTCTACAATTTTTCTTAGCCATTTCTCAAGTATAATTGCATAATTCTTACCAGGAACACTCAGGGGGAAATACCTCTGTAATTATCACATTCAGCTTTATTTCCTTTTTTATAAATGGATACTACGAGAGCTCTGCTACAATCATCTGAAATTCAAGTCTCTGACAAAGTCTTCTGAATTATGCAATGTAGCCACTGTAAAACTTTCATAACTCCATATCTGAGCAGTTTTGGTCAAATTTCATCTACTACAGAAGTCTTTCACATTTCAGGTTTTTCATGACTTTTTCAACTTCAAGTATAGATATGTATTCCTGTTGAAAGATTGCCACTACCATGCTTACACTGCTTGTTTCATATAACAATCTTTCAAAGTAATTACTCCATACATCAAGAATATTTTTATCTTCAGTTTCCATGTCACCTTTATCATCTGTAATACTGCTTTCCTCCATTTCTGAGCTTCTTCAATGGTCTCCAGAATATTTTACCACATTCCTGATATTTATTTTTTATGTCCTTACCAAAGTCTTCTCATGACTCTTTTGCAGAGTGCTTTGTTTTCTTACATTTTTCTCTGTATTCTCAAGAGCAGAAACTGACTTACTTGCCAGGAATGTTTGATATGCGTTCTTTTCCTTGACTTCCTCTGTAACTTCCTGAGTCTACCATGTAGTTCTGATTTTTCTATCTTTACAGTCATGCCTTTCTGCCAGAATCATTCAATGCTTTCTTTGGGATTTGCCACTGAATCTTCAGGATTTCGTTCTTGTTTACAAACTCTTTTGGTTTTTTTTTTTTTAAATAATGTGTATGTATTTTAGTCTACAGTTCACCTCTGAAAGCTGCTCAACTTTGATTTGTTTTAAATTTTTCATACTCACTCTTCTTTTCAATATGAAATTCAATTTTATCCTGCTCAAAATAGTGATCACTTCCTATTTCAAATCCACTGTATACTCTTGTCTTCTGAATCAGTGAGAAAACATCACTATCAACTATGACATATTCAATGAGATTTTGATTCCTTGAATCTTCTCTCCATGTGGATTTGTATACATTTTTATGTTGGAACATGATGTTAGTAATAACTAATCCATGTCCTGAACAGAAATACAGCAGGCATTTATTATTATTATTAGCTTTGCTCTTTTCTCCAAATTTCAGCCAAAACATTTGTCTAGTAAGCATTTTTTAATCTACTGTTTAGATCTCCAACAAGGACCAACTTTTCCTTTTTCATTGTATCAGCTGCCTTCTTTAATGCTTCAAAAAATTCTTCCATTTCTTCCTTAGTAGAACATTCTGTGGGACCAGAAGCACAAATAAATCTCATTGTCGAGTTCCTCATTCTGATATTATTTGCCCACATCATTCTACTTGATATAGCCTGACATTCAAGATTAGAAGGTTATCCTTATATTCATATTGAATACTATAAATAACTATTCCTCACTTTTCCTTGATTTTTACTGCCTGAATCTACAATTTTGTATTTGTCGCTTAGAAAGTTATCACCTGTTTTTGTCTTATTTGTATTTTCAGTCAAGCCTATTATGTCGATCTGGAACTTATACAATTTTCTGCTAATTCCATGCTAGTGATAGTACTTTTAGGCACAAATTGTTTAAGTAATAATAAATACAATATGAGAGAGGATGTGAAAGAATTCTGGAGTGAGTACTTAAAACTGGTGTAGTTTTTATAGACTTGACGGCAGCATATGACACTATATGGAGGAACGGCATGATGTACAGCTCCTTAAAATTCCGAAATGTAAAAAAATTACCTTGATCTGATCAACGCTTCTGTCTAATAGAACAATACAAGAATATGATATGAGCAAGCCAAGAACACTTAACAATGGATTCCCAAAGGATCAGTTCTGGTCCTTCTATTCAATAGTATATTTCTGACCTTCCAAGGACAATGTCTAGAAAATTCCCACATGCTGATGATCTATGCATACATCCCAACACTAGAACTTCTGTACTATAGAGCACATACTAACTAGTGACCTAGAGGAGCTAAACCACTCCTTTGAGAAGTGGCATCTTATTCCAAGCACTACCAAGATGGAAACATGCTGTTTTCATTTGAACAATAGCATGGCAAGTGACATCTTAGAGTGCCATTAAATGGGAACATACTACACCACAATTTTAATCCAAAGTATCTAGGCTAATCCTAGGCAGAACCCTCTCCTTTAACAGACATCTCTCCAATATTGCTGCCAAACTCAGGACTAGAAATAGCATACTGCATAAACTTGCCAGAACAACCTGGGGGGGCTTATGCTCCCACATTAAGGACACCTGCTCTGGGTCTCATTTACTCAACTGCTGAATACTGCACACGTTAAATTAATTGATACCATCCTGAATCAGACAATGTGTAACATTTCTGGAACAATAAAGACTACTCCATCATATCACTGATGGAACTACCAGTTCTGAACCACATACAACTGCCACAACTACAATGCCAAGACAACCTAATTCGCAAATATAACAAAATTTGCTAGAATCCACTGCTTCTTATACACTCTAATATTGACAGCTTTACATCACAGAGGCTTAAATCATGACATGCCTATTATAATGACAACTTGTCACTGAGGGCTATGATGCAACAATAGTATGGCAGATGGAATGGCCTGCCCTAGTCCCAGTAATCTGACACTGTCTTTAACCTAAATAGCCCTTCAACAGGGTTCAACTTACCTCGAAAAATATGGATCACCCTAAATAGGGTTCGCACCAACCATGGTAGGTGAAGAACTTCCTTGTTTACTTGGGGAATAACACCAAACTCATCTTGTGACTGTGGTGAGGGATAACCAAACTATACAACATATTACGTTTGACTAATCTCACAGAGCCTACATGGGACCTGTAACGGCTTTATAACAGTTTCTACAGATGCTATTGATTGGCTGTCGAACTTAGATATTTAATTTTATGCTTATTTGTGTATATATATATATATATATATGACTACAATGTCACTTCCCACTATTGTATTCTTTTATATATATATATATATCTTTTTATGCATTTTATTGTCTTGTACATCCGAGCGCGCGTGTGCGTGTAGCATATGCATGTACCTAGTCAAATGCTAAATAAAATAAATAACTGGAGTGAGAAAGGACAGAAGTATGAAACAATTATTCTCCAGATATAATAATGTGTTAAGAAGCAGGGTTATGATGGCAAATTATTCAACATGTCTGAAGAAATGAGTGTGAGGAATGAGTTTGATGGTAGAAAGGTAATGGATACACTAACCACTCAGTTAGTCGGCCTGGTTAACTGAGTGGTTAGTGTATCTGCTCTCCAGCCAAAAGGCTGCAGGTTCGAATCCTGCCGTGGGCATGGATGTTTGCAATTGTCTGTGAAAGTACTAGTGGTGGTAGTCGGCAGTAGATGGCATTGGTGTTAGATGATGAAGGTTGGTGGAGTAGTGAGACGAAGAGTTGTAGAGTAGATGACCTCCATCGATGAGTCTTTGGACTCACTGGAGGTGCGATATTATAATAATAATAATAAGAGGGATGGCATGCAATTTAATGAATTTGGCATTAGAAGGCCTGGAGAAATTATTTATTGGTGAGACAATATAAAGTAATGGAAAAACAGATGATGAGAAGAGCACTGAGTGGGTTTGTATAAGTTAGTTAGGGTATGCAAACATGATCATGGGTAAGAATTTGGTAAAGGGGTGGACCTGTACACTTTGAGTTCAAGCTTTTTGAGTATCTGGAAAAGAGAAAGCTGTGTAACTGGGTGAAACAGACTGCAGATGTAAGTATATAAAAAACTAGGTCACATATATTGATTTATAAATGTCAGGAGCATCATGAACAAAGAGGTTCAGTTTGTTATTTTGGAAACCTGGTTGTTGGAGTCAGATGTAGTAGCTGGAATCAAGTGTAAAGGACATGGTATTTTTAAGAAAAAAAGATGAGTTAGAAGAGGAAGGCATACTACTAAGGATATTAGATGATCAGAATTCAGTTAGGGCTCAAAATAATGAAAACAATAATAATCATACCCCATGTAACAGTGAGTTTGAGACTATCAGGTGTGAAGTGTGGGGGGGGGGGGTTTGTAATAAACAATTCCTCTACTACTGAATCAATGTTTGGTAGCAGGAGAAAACTCACAATGAAAATGAAGGAGAATTTATTGATAAGTTGCGAGACAACTTTCTCAACCAGCATGTGAAAGAAGTAACTAGAGGCTAATGGGTGTTAAGGTGGATCAGAGCACCATAAAGGTCACAGTTATGAAACTCTTTTGCACCAGTTGGTGAGCAATCATGCTGTAATGACCTGAGAAGTAGCTAAGTATATGAATGTTCCAATTAAGACAGGTTACATGTTGAACTACAAAGTTAGAAATTATGACTCAGAAGAATAATAAGTTCAGTCCCATGATATCAATTACCAAAGGGGAAAGATATCAATGTGCATGGGAAGCTTTGAAAAGATGCTTGAATAATGTGGTATATAAAGGTCTCTCTAGAGTTCAAAGAACAAATATCATGAGCATATAATGGATGCACAACCCTATTAAGTAAGCGATCCATAAAAAGAAGATGTAAAAAGATAATAAGAAAAAGTTAGAAAAGTTCTGCTAACGCTTTTTTATACCCGTATACGGGGAGTAGGTGAGGCCATTTAGCCCTATCTAACTTTTGGAGACTGAGTGGGCAGTTCAATCTCCACTGGTACCAATCAGAGATAGATGGCCCAAGGCTATATCTAATTAAGTGGTACTCAGTGAAGAGAGACGGCTCAAATGTGCCGCCATCTCGTGGTCCCTAACACAATATATTTAATGTCTGAAATAATGTGGGTTCTACGGTCAATTTTCTTGAGTTTACAGGACGAAAAACCCGAGTTTCCGGGAGGAAAAACCTGCTTGCCCGTGCCAGAGATCAACTAACTTGGGAACCGGTCGAAAAAAGGCTTAGAAAAATTTCCTCTAGTCGCCGACTAGACTCGAAACCAAGTCTTCCTTCGTGCGGCCAAGCTCCATGGTTGGCAAACGCCACATCCACTGAGCTACACAGGCTCGTTAGAAAAGTTATAAAATACAAAAAGCACAGGCCAGAAAAGTTAAATGTATTATATGGAAAGCTAAGTCAGAGTAATAAGGTCACACCTAAAGAAATTAGATGTGGAGGCTAAAGGCAGCCCAAAGAAATTTTATTGTTCTGCTTCATGTAAAAGAAAGCATGGAATAATCTCTTTCCTAAATGCAGATAATTCTCTTGTATAAGAAGCAGATGCAACTGTTCAAATGAGTATTCACTTCACTAAGATCCATCAACCAGGTGTATGTAATATCATACAATGTTGGAAGTTTTTCCCCACTTGGTTAGACTATAAATTATATATTTAGTTTAATCCTTTATCCAAATGTAAACTTGGATAAAGGATTACTTGGATTGACGATACTTCAGGTGCAAACTTTGTTTGCACCTGAAGTATCGTCAGGACTGGGGCAACTTGTGGCAAAGGTGGACTAAGTTCTCATCACTTTCCTTAATATCCCATAATGCAAAGCACATATCCTTGCAGACATGTATAATGCTATACATTATGGGAAGGGTCAGTCAATACCAGGATCAGTTTCAACCTTTATTGAGGTCTCTTCAGTAGGAGCCAGACCCAGAGGTGACCAGAAGTGATAGAAGCAATGCAGAACTCATATTTCCATATCCCAGTTGCCAAAAGGTGTCACACCTTATTATTCAATTACTCTAGATTAGAGAAAGATGTTGGAAGTTTTTTCCCACTTGGTTAGACTATAAATTATACATTTAGTTCAATCCTTTATCCAAGTGTAAGCAAACAAAGTTTTCGCCTGAAGTATCTTCAGGACTGAGGCAACTCGTGGTAAAGGTGGACCAAGCTCTCATCACTCCTTGTCTTAGTATCTCCCATAATGCAAAGTACATCTCCTTGCAGACATTTATAATACTATGCATTAAGGGATGGGCCACTACCCAGACCTAGAAGTGGTGATACTAAGGCAAAAGCAATGGAGAAGTCATATTTACCTATACGAGTTGCCAAAAGTGTACATTACTCTGGATTTAGAGAAAGATGTTTAAAGTTTTTTCCCACTTGGTTAGACTACAATAAATTTAGTTTAATCCTTTATCCAAGTGTAAGCAAACAAAGTTTGCACCTGAAGTATCTTCAGGACTGAGGCAACTCGTGGTAAAAGTGGACCAAGCTCTCATCACTCCTTGTCTCAGTATCTCCTTGCAGACATGTATAATGCTATGCATTAAGGGACGGGCCACTACCCAGACCAGTTTCGACCTTTCTTGAGATCTCGTAAGCGGGAGCCAGATCCAGAAGTGGTGATACTAAGGCAGGAGCAATGGAGAAGTCATATTTACCTATAGTCTAACCAAGTGGAAAAAACTTTTCAACATCTTTCTCTAAATCCAGAGTAATTTAATAATAAAGTGGTACACCTTTTGGCAACTCGTATAGGTAAATATGACTTCTCCATTGCTTCTGCCTTAGTATCGCCACTTCTGGGTCTCACTCCCACTGACGAGACTTCAATAAATGTTAAAACCGTCTGGGTAGTGGCCCTTCCCTTAATGCATAGCATTATACATGTCTGCAAGGAGATGTGCTTTGCATTATGGGAGATACTGAGACAAGGAGTGATGAGAGCTTGGTTCACCTTTACCACGAGTTGCCTCAGTCCTGAAGATACTTCAGACACAAACTATGTTTGCTTACACTTGAATAAAGGATTAAACTAAATTTATTATAGTAAAAACTACAAATACAACTCAGAGGATAACTGATGATGAACATTGTCAAGAAAGACAAGGAAGTCATTTTGCCTCTTTATAAGGCTTTGATATGACCACACCTAGACTACTGTGCACAGAATCCAGTTTCCTAGGCAATGGCACAAAGACAAATGGTATATCAGCATGTATGCTAAAGGAATGTCAGCCATGTCTATAATTTTAGGGACATGGATTGACAGACAAGCTACACTTTGAAAGAACTGCACTGGTTTACTGCAAGGAACTCTTGTCTGAGCAATGTGTTCATATTTTATAATAATGTTATGGCTCAGTTGGATAAAAGGAATGGATACACTATGATACTGTTGAACTCTGGATATTAGGAGAGGTAGCATTTCACTGACAGGTTTATGAAAAGAAGGCTCCCAGTTCACATAACTGTTTTGCTAACTAATTAATTGTGTGTTTATTATGTAAGAGTTGTCGTAAAAGTTGTGTGCTTGTTTGAATTGATTTATAAAATCGTTAAACTTAGAGCGAAGTATAGTAACCAGCAAAGGAAAGATGCCAGCAGCTTTGTCTTTACAAGAAGTAAATTGTCATTTTAATCATTTCATGAAAAGCGAGATGTACTAAATACTGTAAAAGAGAGCAAAAGAGGAGTAAAAAAAAAGTTTTGAAAAAATGAATGAGCGATCTGAAGAATAAACAGAATTGATGGTAGTAAGAATGATGGAAGCGATACAAATGTAACGGAAGTTGAAAAACAGAGTGCAATAAACAGTAAGGTGGTGAGTTGACGTTGTGTGACCGGATAAAATAGTGAGAGTGAATAACAGTGAAAAAATTACACAAGATTTGAAAATTGAGTTTGTGAAGACAAGGCAGATGCGAAGTGAAATAAATAGAACTGTAGATATATAAAGAAGAATGAAGACAAAAATGAATGTCAGCATGAAAGAGGTAACAAAAAGACTCACCAGTGGCATTGTATGGAGATTTCATTATTAGAGGGGGTTGAAAAACAGAGTGCAATAAACAGTAAGGTGGTGAGTTGAATTGACGTTGTGTGACTGGATAAAATAGTGAGAATGAATTGAAAAAATTACACAAGATTTGAAAATTGAGTTTGCGAAGACAAGGCAGCAGATGGGAAGTGAAATAAATAGAACTGTAGATATATAAAGAAGAATGAAGACAAAAATGAATGTCAGCATGAAAGAGAGAACAAAAAGACTCACCAGTGGCATATTGTATGGAGATTTCATTATTAGAGAGGGTGATAAGATACACAAGGTGTGTTTTCCTAGAGGTAAAATGAATAGTAATTGTGGCATCGGATATGAGCAAACAAAAAAATTGGTGGTGGTAGTAGGGACAAATGACTTGATTGGAAACAAGGAAATCCTAAGATTGGATATTGTTGAGAATAAAAGATAATAGTGTGATAGCAAAGGTAGTCAGGTGTTGCCCAGGTATGATGGTGATGAGATGAGGTGGACAGCAAAGATTAAGAATGATATGTTAGTGGAAATCTGTAAAGAGAACAAGTGCAGTTTAACATGAAGAATGCTAACTCATTTAACAAGAAAGTTTAACATGTTCTATTTGAAAGACAAATAGAATTATATAAGAGTGATGGAATGCATTTAAACGGTTTTAGCATGAGTCATTTGGAGAGACTGCAGCTGGAACAGAAACAATGAGTGCAAAGTGAATCTGAGCAATTAAGAAGCAATGTGAAAGAGTGAGAGAGTAATGAAGGAGAGACTGAAGTGATGCTTGTGAATTAAGTGGCATAAGCATAAAGAATGAAAGAACAAGAGTGCAAGACAAACAGGAAATGGGGACACTCAGAGTGGACAAAGAACCACAGCATGAGACAGGGGTGAGTAAGCTCAAAGAGTGAGTGAGTGAGTGTGTGTGTGTGTGTGTGTGTGTGTGTGTGTGTGTGTGCAGACAAGGGAATGGGATGGCTCGAAGGTGTGGAGAAGTCACACCTAATAAGTGGTATCAGAGAAACTAGTTATAGATCCAGGAATGAGCTGTTATGTGTATATACAAATGCCAGAAGTATCAGAAACAAGGGAAATGAAATGGTTGCATTTATTAAGTTTGTTTGCCCAAAAATTGTTGAAATAAGACATGGTTGGATAAGGATGACATCTTGATAGGAATAGAGATGGAAGGGTATGATGTACTTTATGAGGATAGAAAAGGTAAAAAGGGAGGTGGAGTGTTATTGATGATTGAAAAAGAGTTATGTCCATATTAATTATTATGTGACACCTCCAAGGAGTCCAAAGACTCATCGAGGGAGGGACCTACTCTACAACTATCCACCACTTATCAAGCAACCACAACGAACTGCCACTACCATCATCATCACCAACCCCACCGCCACCACTACTAATGGGTTTTTTGTAAATTATTTGTGTCCTCAAGGCCAATTTGTCTGTATGAGGGATAAAAAAAAAAACCGATTTGCCAGGAGAAAAACCCTGCTACCTCTGTATGAGATTGGCTAATTCAGTTAATACAAAGTAGAGATGCAAGGTGGAAACAGTGACTGGTTTTATGGCAGTATGGTGTGAGCTAGAGGTAAATAGAATGAAATACTTAGATGTTGTTACAGATCTGGTAATGTGAAAGGTAGTGAAATGTATAAGCAAATTAGTTAAAAAAAATAGGAAAAGGATGATCATTATGGGTGATTTCAATTATGACAACATAGACTGGGATGACAAAATGGCAACTGGAAGTAAAGAAAATGAGTTTGAGTTTTTGAGGGACAACTACTTAGACAATATGTAGAAGAGGGCACGGAAGGATTGAGGTCTTAGATTTTATCATCTCACCAGAGGATGATATAAATGTCGAATCTCCTTCCAGTTGGTGAGTGACCATGAAGTGATTACCTGGGTGGTTGCCAGTCATGTGAGGACTTCTGTCAGGAAGGGATATATGTGAAACTACAAGGCTGGTGATTATGAGGAGCTCAGGAAACAGCTTGCAGTAGTGGCATGTAATGAGGAGTTGGATGGAAAATAGATCAATGCCGCCTGGGTGATATTCAAGAAATATCTAGTAGAAGCAATGTCTAAATGTATTACAAGGGTCAGAAGTTTACATAAGGTAGGTGTAAAATGGATGAATGAAGAGATTAAGTAGGCAATACAGAGAAAGAAAGCAATATGGAGACAATATAAAATGAGTGGTAATAATCAATTCCATAAGGAGTACAAAGAACATGCAAGAAGGCTTACTTGGTTAATAAGGATAACAAAAGTTCAGTATGAGCAGCAGTTAGCTAATGAAACCAAAAAAAAAAAACCTAGGGAGTTCTAGGAAGATGACACTGATTGGAGAAAATATCCTTATGGACAACCAACTAATGCAGGGGACATAGCTGAGATATTTAATAAGCAATTTATAAAGCTCTTTCATCTTTGTGAATGTGACATAGTGGAGAGTTTGAGAGCAGTGGATAATGATGAAGAGAGAGAGTGACCGAGTAAACAAAAAGTACATGGGGAATAAAGCAAACTTGATGTTAATCAGGCTGTGGGACTTAATATATCACCACATATTTTGAAGCAATGTGCCAGGAAGCTGACGTCTACCTTGTTTGTTTAATATGAGTCTTACACTGAGTCAAGTTCCAAAGGAGTGGAAGGCAGGCAAAACTAGACCAATTCATAAGAGGTGACAGGGGAACAGGACCATGGGAATGGGAATACCAGTTCAATGTGAAATGTAAGGTTTTAAAATTAAGAAAACAAAGATGGGATGTAGAATTTACATGTGGTAAAGATTGTTGGAGGTAGAGGAAATAAGATATCTTCGGGTGATTGTGAATAAGGATCTAAAATTTGGAGAGCACACTGCAAAAATTGTGAGAACAACAACAATGAATTCTGGCAATGGAACACTGACTTGTAGAAGTAAGGAGATTCTGGTTATATTGTATAAGACCTTGATTAGGTCACATATGAGCTACTGAACACAGATTTGGTAAACTGGTTTTCAATAGGATGAAGAGATGTTGAAAAGGGTTCAGAGGCAAATGACTAAAGTAATTTCTGATTTTTGGAATGTTGAATATGAGGAAAGGTTGAGAAGATACAATTTACAGTCTAGTGGATCACAGGAAGAGGGGTGATATGATAGATGTACAATTCCTCCATTTTGATATCTACCCACTAAATTTACTAGGTCTTGCCTTTCATTCAAGAACATGTTTCACTTCATGTTTAATGCTGAATATAGCAGCTACACACTGCATTCCCTGATCCCTACCAACCGAATATAATATACTCTGGTTGGTTGGCTCTGTTTTAGTGATGTAATTATTGTTACTTGAAAGTTAAGTTCTTCTCTGACTTATTAATTTGTTTTTCTATCTGTCCAGTTCTACTGATTTTTCTTAGGCATTTCATTTCAAAAGAATTAAGTTTATCTATTTCTTTTTTTCTTAAGATCCAGCATTCTGAACAGTAGAGTACTGTGGGAATTATCATTGTTTTATATATCTTTAATTTTAGTTCTTTAGTTAATCATTTATTGTTCCATATATTTTGTACTCTGCCTACTGTTGTCCATCCATTATTGATTCTGTGTTTTATGGTTTCGAAACAATCCAGATCTTCAGTGATCATTGATTCTAGGTAACTGAAATGCTTTACTTGTTCTATATCATTGTTCCTTATTTTTGGATTGCTTCCCTTTATCTTCCTATTACCATTAGTTTTGTTTTACTAAATTGATTATGAATTGATAGGAATGTTTAACTCTGTTTTGAAGAATTCTGATGAATATTTTATAGCAGTGGCTTAGAAGGGTGATAGGTCTATAGTCAGTGCAGGATTCTGACATCCCTTTTCTGTAGATGGGTATGATCTGGCCTGTTCTCCATTTCTGTTGATAAATTTCCTTTCTTTAGAATTTTGTTGAACAGTTTCCTATCAATTCATTCATTCTTTGTAGGGCATCTGTATTTGTCACATGCTCTGTCCATGAACAGTTTCCTTAGGTAATTTATTATACTTTCCCTTTTCCTAGCAGTTCTTTTTTAATGTTGTCTATGCCTGGTGTTTTATCATACTTTCTACCCCTTTTTCTAGTAGTTCTTTTTGATACGTGGTGTTTTATCATTTGTTTGATTGCTCTATGTTTTTCTTCATTTAGGATGTCTTTTGTGTCAGAAGTTTCTTCTGGGTTGAACGTGTCTTGTTCTATGTTTTTTTCAGCTGTGAATGTTTCTTTAAAATGATTAGTCCATATTTCTTTTATTCTTTCACTGCTATTTGTTGTGGTTCCATCTTTTTGCAATATTAAAACTGGGTTGGATGAGTATGTTCTAGCTATCTCTTTAACTATCTCATAAGTTGTCTTAGAGTCATGTTTTTTGTATGCTTCTTCACACATTCCTGCTTTTTCTTCTAAATATGTGATTTTTGCTAATCTGCATTTTTGGGCATTTTCAAATTTTTGCATAATATTCTATTTTCTTTATTATCTTCTTTTGAGAGGTTAGTTTTGGATATTCTCTTTCTCTCCCATAAGTCCAAAATCTCTGGTGTAAGCCAAACTTTATTTACTGTCTGGTAGCGTAAGTGTTTTGTTGCTGTTTCTTTAATAATTTCTTTACCTTTTTTTCCAAGACTCTGAGACTGTATCTAAAGCAAAATTATTTAATTTTTCTTTCAATGTTCTCTGATAGTTAGATCTGGTCAAACTATCACTGAGTTTTGATTTGTCTATCTTCTTTTGGCTTTGGTGGTTTATTCTCTTTCTTTTGAAACCGATTTTTAGTTTGGCTGATAAATGACATCCTCAGCAGTATTAAACCTGATATCAAAATTGGAGATAGTAATCTTAGCTTTTTACTTTATGTGGATGATGATGTACTTTTAAATAAATCTGCTAGAAGTCTGCAAGATTCCCTGACTAAATTGAATAACTGTCGTAATGGATTTGGTATGAAGGTCAGCAATAACAAGGCAAAGACAATGAAAATGGGCAAGAACATTGAAAATATCAACTGCATTGTGAATGGAGAACCTATAGAACAAGTAAAACTTTTCAGATACTTGGGCATGACTTTTAGTGAAGATGGTAAATTAAATATGACAAACAGACAACAGAATCAACAAAGCTTTTATGGTAGGAAGTCAAGTGAATAAATTTCTATGGAATAAGAGAGAAATTAGTCAAAACACTAAATTAGCTGTATAAAAGACAGTGTTCAAACTGATTTTAACTTATAGATCCGAGAGCTAGGTTAGAAATAAAACACTTGACCAAAGACTAGAGACCACAGATATGAGAGTCCTGAGAAAGCATGAACAGATGGCATTAATGGCTATAACGAAAATATTAAGAAAGATGTTGACATTGTCAACATCCAGAAATGTGTTATCAGAGCTAGGGTGGCATCATCACTTAAACAGAATGGGAAAGACTAGCAAAACAAGTGTTCGCTTCCTGGTTGACAGGAAAAAGACCCAGAGAAAGATCAAGATATAGTGGATTGATACAGTAAAAAGTGCATTAGACGACAGAAATATAAGATCTGATGATGTTGGAGTCTTGACAGATAACAGATTGATTTGGAGGAAAATTGTTGATAGGAAGTAAGTAATGATGTAAGTTCTTCATGTGGTACTATCATAATATCCTCTATACCCCTTGAAGGTATATGTCAGGAATTTGATGGAGAATGGAATGAAACTTTACAGAGTGAAAGGGAAAGAAGTGACTGCATCATCAAAAGGCCTGACTTCCCAGTTCTTAAATGGAGTATGTGCAACTCTAGCCTTTTGATCAGCAGGCAACCCGGTTTCACTCTTAACCAATGTTAGAAGTCAAAGTCACAGCTACTCATAAATTCAAGGCTTGGAGAACAGATGTCAATTGATTTGGCATTAGGGCTAAAGTAACTAAGATTACAAAGCCAGCATATTATGTCTGCTAACTGCATGTTGTGAAATCAGTTTACCTGTTCTGCAGAAGAAAATGACCTGCTACCTCTGTATGAGACTGACTAACCTTTTTTTGAAAAAACCTTATAAAGGTCTTTTCATACCTAGATCGGATTCATACCTAGGTGTTTCTAACAAAATGTCAATACAAAATCATCCACTGAGGTTCAGGAATACCAGACAACTCTCTGTATATAATGCAGATATATGTAAGAGTGTGTGTATATAACCTACTGCATATAGTTCAAAAAGCCTCCATGGCTCAGTTGGAAATGTTATTACCTTTAAGATTTATTACCTTACACCTCCAAGGAGTCACTGCAGGAGGCCACTCTACTCCACTATACACTCATCCAATCCTCCACTTATTATTAGCACAGTGACAGTACTACTATCAACAATTTCATCTACAGCAAAAGTATTTTGTTTGTAAATTGTGTGTGGAGATTTGCCCTTACAAATGAAAAAACCTTATTACCTCCACATGATATTGGCTATCTCACCTTCAAATGAAAAGGCCCAGAGATTCCTCACGTCACGACGAATCGAGATAATTTTTCCTTTCAGAAACATTTTTTTTGGGGGGGGAAGAACCAAACTGGGGAGTGAATATACACAACAGACTACAGATGAAGCCAAGATATTTGACCATGACAGGCTATTGAGACCAACATGCAAGACAATCAAAAATAGACTTATCGGCATACAGACACGAGGCATGGTTTCAAGTCTAAAGCAGGAATGTAGTCACCAACTATTATATATATATGTTTCAATATATACGTTTCAATAACCTCCTGAAATGCTGCAGGCGTTAATATACATTGCGAAGAAAGCAATTTTTTTTCATTCATCTAAAGAATAGGAATCAAAAAACTTAATGACGCAATTTTCATTAAGGTTTCATGAGTAAACCAACCTGTCACAAAGAAAATCATATATAAACACCTCTTATGATGCTGTGTTCTTAACCAAATTTTATAAACATAAGTATTAATGAAGGGTAAATATATTATATATTAACATCATCCTTAAATAAATGTTAATGATTCACAACTTAAAAAAAAAAAATGTACTTTCAACAATACTCGAGTCAAATTGCAGCAATTAGTAATTTACAAAGTTTGAACTTTACCTTTCGGGTAAGGCTACTAATAGTCCGCCTTAATATTACTTCTGAAACAGGAGAACCAGAAGTATGCACTGGACGAAGTCCATTCAATGAAAATTTCACTACATTCATTACTGTAGCAGCCATGTTTCTAAACGAAAGGTTTAACACATGCGGAGTGAAAGAGAAAGACTACCATAACCGTCACCAGATGGCATTAATGCACTAAATTTTCTAATATCAGAATGCATAAAAAAAATAATAATAGAGCTACATCTGGTATTTATTGATCTGGAGAAAGCGTATGATACAGTGCAAGAAGTCTGGAGGTGTCTGAGGGAGAAGAAAGTACCGGAGAAATATATCAGGTTGGTGCAGGAGATGTACAGAAATGTGAAGACACGAGTTCAAACCTGCCTGGGAGAGATAGAAAGTTTTCCGGTGACAGTTGGCTTGCATCAAAGTTCAGCATTAAGTCCGTTCCTATTTAATATTGTGATGGAGGTGGTGACGGAGGAATTGAGAGAAGACATACATGCCATGGACTATGTTGTATGCAGATGACATCGTGCTGTATGCAGAATTAAGAGAAGTGGCAGCCAAACTGGACAGTTGGAGGAAAGTACTGGAAGAGAGAGAGAGAGAGAGAGAGAGAGAGAGAGAGAGAGAGAGAGAGGTATGAGATTGAGCAAAAGTAAGACCGAGTATATGTGTTGCAAAGTGGATGGCAGCCAGGAGACAGATATGGAGCTGGAAGGAAATGTCATCAGGAAGGTCAGTGACTTTAGATACTTGGGTTCAACAATGAAAGATGATGGCGAGGCTGAGAAGGAAGTGGGATGCAGGATACAAACAGGACGGAGAAACTGGAGAGGGAGATGGCTGGAGTGCTATGTGATAAAAGTGTGCCGATCAAACTAAAAGGCAAATCTACAGGACAGTAGTGAGACCAGCTATGACGAATGCTATGGAAACTGTGGCCCTGAGGAAAAATAACATCAGCAGGATGGAGGTAGCAGAGATGAGAATGCTTAGGTGGATGTGCGGTGTGACCAGAAAGGATCATCTGAGAAATGACTATATAAGGGGAACAGTGAAAGTTATGAACTTGGGAGCAAAGATACAGGAGGCAAGGTTGAGATGGTTTGATCATGTGATGAGGAGGGAGGGAGGAAGAGTATGCGGGGGAAAAGGTCATGCAGATGGATGTGCAGGGGAAGAGGAAGCGCGGACGGCCAAAGAAGAGATGGAGGGGAGGAGGTGGAGGAGGACTCGAGGATGAAGAACTTGGATGTGGCGGCAGCCCTAAGACAGGAAGTTGTAGAGGAGACTCACCACAAACAGCGACCCTACTTAAGTGGGAAAAGCTGCAGAAGAAGAAGAATGCATAAAATAATAATAAAATACGTTGCTATAATTAACGTTATCAAAAAACGCCTAATTTAATTCAAAATTAAAATTGAAGAGTCGATGTGCAATGACGCAAAAGTAAAAACTATATAAATTGTCGTCTACAGACATAATCAAAAATCATAAATTATCGTCTATAGGCATAACCATAGACCACCCTACCCAAAAATAGATAGGTCACAATTTGCCAACTATTTCAATTCTTATTGAAATAGTTGACACTGAAATGTAAAGCAAACCATCTATGTAATATTTATTTATTACAAGAAAAATAAGAGCAATTTTAGTTATATATTTGATTTGGCGTGCAAATTTGGGTTTATCCAGAAGAACAAATGTCGCATCGTGCTCGTGACTATTTCAGATGGACAATAATTAAAGTTTTACATCTTAAAGTTGAAAGCTAGATAAATAATTTTAGCGTCAATAAGGAAAGAGCTGTATTAAAGCGTGGACTTCAGAGCCAGTGCACAATCTTCAATTTCCTAGCGCACTGTCCTTCTGCTACATACCTATGCTATTCCCTTTAGAGCTTTCCTGTACGATAGGGAATAGGCTGGTAATTTAGGAGTTTACCAACCGATGGCCTCACGACTTACACGATTCATATATACGCACTGCATTGTCGCTGCTTAAAACCTCAATGCCGTTCTTTGAACAAAAAAAAATAACGTGAACAGCGAAAGTCAACTATCAGAACTTCTTATTGCAAATAATAATTGATGATCATTAACAATGTACAGACTATGAATGAAAAGATAAGGAATAAGCAGAAATATTCTGGAAATCTTATGCATAATAAATGAAAAAAGAAAAAAAAAACAACAACTAAGAATGTATAACTGATAAACCTAACATCCTGAAAACAGAAAAATGATATCAGGAAAACTAGGAGTAGCTGTAGCATTCAATAATAAACAATAAGTTGAATTTTGTGAAAGCTATTTGAAGTAGACTGATGTGGTAAAATTCAGTACAGCAACGAGGGTATGAAGCGCCTGTGGCAAGTGTTTTAACTTGCACCCGCCTAACCCAAAAATTTTGAAAAATTTATATGTAACAAGTTAAATTTTACTAAATGCAATATGTTAAATACTTACTATTAACTCCCATCAAAATGAGTTGCAGAATTTGTGTGTCTAAAGCAGCGTATTGTCGAAATTTAAAAATTCAATATAAATAGCAGAGTTTTATATTTATTTACTTACTTTTATTTTTTATATTTTTTACGTTTTACCCCAAACATAGTTGCGCCAGTGGTGGGCGCCTCTTTCGCCACGCCCTCGTTATGGCACTGGTAAAATTACAGATTTAGAAGCTGGAAACTTTTGTGATCAGGGTCACACAAAAGATTCAATTAAAAAGAAAATGAGTTTTTCTTTGTCATTAATTGGAAACGACAGTTGAAATAGAGGAGGGAGATAGAGGCTTGTTATTCTTAGAGAACTAAATAATGAAGTAAATATCAATAACAGATATATTGAAATGTTTTCTAAAAATATGGAGAGGAGAAAAAAGCAAATAATACTGCTAAATAAAGAAAATTGTGCTTGAGGAAATGGAATTTCTATGAATGGTGTTATAAAACATAAAGAAAGACCATTCTAAATCAATTGCAGGCGAACTTAGAGAAACTAAATTCGACGACCAAAGGAAATTTTCTAAGCTTTTTTTAGATCAATTCCAGAATTAGTCCATGTATGATACAGGTAAGTAGGATACTCCACTCGATAAATCGAGTTTTCTATCCCATAACTCAAGTAAATTCAAAGTAAAACTCACGTTTTCAGATAAAAATGTATAACGTTAGGGTTAATAACCACAACATAGCGGCAGTCATTTGCAATACTCCCTTCCCCGAAAGAATTAAAATGACTGATAGTTATTGGTCAACTAACTGTGACATTGGATAAGGATAAAGTTAGCTTCCACGAGTTTCCAAGAAAGTGATAAAAGGAATAAATGGCCTTGACTACTCTTTTCAGCTATAGAGATATTCATACATTCATTGAGAGAATATACATGAAATAAGAAATTTCTTATTCGTTAGGTTTTTTTTGGATAATCACAGCTCACAACAGTTCAGAACATGAGGATGAAAAGGAATTTAAAATAGCATGTGGTCAGGGATTGAACAGGGAAAACATATACGATATAGAAAAGATACATATGTACGTGAGTATTCCTCCTCCTTTCCGGTATTAGGTCATAGTAGCCCGTTACATTATGTTCGTATTACGCATGGCCTATTATAATTTGAAACCGCTACCACTTCGAGGATAAGGTGGTTAGCCCTACATATCTGTAGATTGTGTGTGTGTGTGTGTGTGTGTGTGTGTGTGTGTGTGTGTGTGCGTGTGTGTGTGTGTGTGTGTGTGTGTGTGTGTGTGTGTGTGTGTGTGTGTGTGTGTGTGTGTGTGTGTGTGTGTGTGTGTGTGTGTGTGTGTGTGTGTGTGTGTGTGTGTGTGTGTGTGTGTGTGTGTGTGTGTGTGTGTGTGTGTGTGTGTGTGTGTGTGTGTGTGTGTGTGTGTTGTGTTCACGGGGCCGGTTTGTCTCTTCTGGGGGAAGAAAAACGCGAGTTTCCAGGTGGAAAAAACCCTGCCTGCATATGAAACCATCTGACTCACCTTTAGTCAAAAGAGATCAAATAAAGGTTCCTCATGTCTTGGACGAGAATTGAACTTAGAAGGCTCACGTGAGTATTAAAAAGAATTAAAATGAACTCAGATATAGAATTGTTTTTACAATAAATACAAAAATTAATCAGCTAATGCCTTTTATTCCCTTTTAGGGAGCATGGTGGCCTTTATACCCTATCTAGCCTTTGGAGACTGAGTAGGCAGTTCGATCTCCACCGGTATTCAATCAGAGATAGCTGGCCCATGACTATCACTAATTATAAGTGGCAATCGATGAAGAGACGGGCAAACAATTGCTGCCATCTCTTGGTACCTAATCCTAACAGGATGTGTTAATGTCTGAAAGTTATGGGTTCTACGATCGATTTTGTTGAATTTACGGGACGAAAAAACCGCTTGCTCGTGCTAGAGATCGACTGACTATGGAACTGGTTGAAGAAAGGCAGAAAAAGTTCCTCCAGTCAGTGATTAAACTTGAGTCCGAGCAGCTTAGCATGGAGAGTGCAAGCGCCACTTGCAGAGGCTTCTATGGCATGTTCCATAGACGCCATTGGCGCACCCAGGGAGGGGGACAAGGGGCCCTGTCCCCCCCCTCCAAAAGAAAAAGGAAAAAACACCAGAAAAATTTCTAAAAATCTTTCCCTAATTAAAATTCGTTTTTTTTTTTTATTTATGTTGTGTCGTGTCTTCTATTTCTATACTACTTATGAATTAGCGGTCACATAAGGTGGGAATACCCTATAGCTCTCGGGAATCACGTCCGCTGTGAACGCAAGGTGAACGAAGTAGTGCTCGGGTGGTACTTCGTTTTCCCGAGCTGGGTCAGAGGAGATCACGGGTATCATGTATTGACGATCACTGCAGATGCTCAGTCATATTTGCCCCCCCCAAAGATTAAATCCTGAGTGCGCCACTGATAGATGCTGCTAATGTTTCCTGCTGCAGCGCCTTAATTTCTGCACGAATGTCCATAAAACAGGGCAGGGTGCTGTAGAAATCTCCAGTTGTTGGATTGTCTGTGACTTCTTCACGTACACCTTTTCTTTTAATAACTCCATATGAAGAAGTCAAGAACATGAGAAAGTGTTAATTGCGCATCTCGAAATTATTTGCTCTTTGCGTTAGAATAATTGAATGATGATTTTCACGATAAAATTGCACAATTTTCATTCGTTATAGGTTGTGAACTCTTCTACAATTAATTTCTCAAGTGTTCCTTAGAATACCTGAAAAAAATTAAATGAAAAAAAAAAAAGAACAACAACAATTAAATATGTTATTTACATTTTAAACCCCTTCGTGACTTATGGGCCATTCTGTACATTTGTCTCCTAAGTTAAGTTGCTAAAGGAACGGAGCCCATGAGTCGAATATGTTATATACGTGAACTGAATGTATTCTTTGGCCTGCTTTTTTATCTCCTATAGGTAACTTCCTGTTGCTTCAGAATAGACTTGCCAGACGTCCCGTATTGTACTTGTAGGGATAGCATAATGTTCCGTATTTTAATGAAAAGATAAATATTATGTTAAGCAATTATAATTTTTAATATTCTTTTCTAATAATCCAACTTAAATTGATTAGTAAGTCATAAAAACTGACAATTCGAGGAAATTAATTGTTTACAGTTTACGGCGGCGGCATGCCAGCGACGGTCCCTTACATTTGTCGCTTTTTATTTAGTATAAGCATTTTATTTATAATTATGTACAGATAGATATATTGCATTCACAATTCTCTACAGATAGATATATTGCATTCACAATTCTGTACAGATAGATATATTGCATTTGCTTATTTTTAAAGTTCTTATTTGGACATTGTGCGGTGCGGTATCGGTACAGTACGTGGATGTTATTTTAATAATTATTAAAAAATAATATCTCACCTTTTTCGAATGTGCGATATTTGGATAATACATAAAATATGTAATTAAAGATAAATTAATTTTCTTTATTAATTATACAAAGGTAAATTAAATTTTGTTTCTTTCCTTAAGCCCTCAATGCCAAACGAAAGTGCGTTTTTAATGATTATTCGAAAGAATGGAATTTTATTTCAAAAGGAAAACATAACGACGAAGTTAAATGCAAAATCTGTAGATGAACGTTGAGTATTGCACATGGGGGCCGATCGGATATTACACAACACGTTAACACTCGGAAACACAAATTGAGCATTTTGAGTTTCAGTTCCAAAAGTATTGATGCTTCTTTTGTAAAACCAAATACTAGCAATGAAAGAAAAATTATTGACGCCAAAATAACTATGCCATTTCATTGCATAAAGCATCATCTTTTTTAAATTTCTAATGACTGCAGCAGCAAACTTGTTCCTATAATATTTTCGGGCTCACCAAAATTGTCCCGTATTTGGTTTTCCAAAATCTGGCAATCCTACTTCAGAATGTTATCGATTAGGAAGAAAGGGGGGGGGGATGCCTTACGCCATCTATTACTTTATACGAGATCAACTAACCCACTTTTAATATAAAGTCCTTATTAAGGTTAGTCAAGTTACAGACAGGATTCGAACCGAACTCTTTTCACTTGAAAAGCCGTGCCATCAAGCAGACACTTAATTACAATTAGAACTTATAGTTTCATTATGTTTATTACATACTTATGCAATACGATCATTTGATAATTCTTTAAATTTTACAAATGAACTATATTAAAATCAAGTAACTGTTCGTTAAATTCTTTCTTGTATTAGCTACCTTAGCAACAGTAATCGCAGTGTGTATAGTAGCTAGAGGAGACGATTGACGAATTTAATGCGCGTGCGCTTTACTTTTGTTCAGGGCGCTGACGAAATATCTCGTTTTCCACTTACTGGAATCCAAGGTAGATACATAGGTCTATCTTGGAGTAGCTGTCAAGGTGTTAGTTGTAAGTTCTTTGTATCAAAATGGTCCAAATATTTAATTTAATAGGAATTAATCTACCTTTACTAATATGTTTTCTGTTGGTAAGGATATGACAGGTGTGCATATACATCTAAGACCGCATCTGAAAAGTTTTTGCTGGTAAGTAAAAATGATAAAAATGTTTCATGTTGACTGTCAGTTTATTTGCTTTTAACCCGGAAGAGTTGTGTTATTTTTATAGCATTTGAGTTATAAGAAATATAATTTTAAAATCATTGCGTCAATACCATGGTTATATTTTAAATAGAATTTCTGTAGTAGAGTTATTCAAATTGTATAAGATATAAAAGAAGGAACTCGAATTTTAGTGATATAATCTTGGTACTATTTATTATTATTTACTGAGTGAACATTCATCAGACTTTCATCTACTCTACTATTATTTATCTCATAAATAACGATTTCCCCATTTTTCATCTTAAAGCATTTATTACAGAAATTATTTGAAAATCTTATCTATTAGAGATAACTATCAAAAATAAAATAAAAAGTACATTTTTGTTATGCTGTGTCTATTTTTATTTTATGTGGGTCCCACCCACAAAAAATTACTGTATGAACCTATAGTACCTTCGTCAAGTTTGTGATCTTAAGTTGTTTTTTTTTTCTATTTTTATTGATTATATATGTGTGTGTATATGTTTATATTTATATATATTGGCGGAGGGGTGCTATTGATTTTTTACCAGATCCCGGAAACCTTGCTCCAGTGACCAAACGAAACCTTTTCAAGCCACTTCAGGCCCATTGCACTTCCTATGAGTGGGGCAGTGGTCTCACACCAGGCAATGAAATCCTTCTCTCACCAAAAAACATTCACAAACATCCATGCTCGCAGTGGGATTTGAACCTGCAGCCTATTGGTTGGGGAGTGGATATGCTAACCACTTGGCCAACCAGGCTGGCCAATTTGTAAATCACTGTTGTATGTCAAATGGCAGGGCAGAAAACATCATTCCCCTCTAGAAATTCTAGAAGTGTAATATCAAGCAACGTATTTCAAAGCAAGGTAGTTCACACGAGATAATTAAATACACCTAACAATCTAGAAATGCCTTTTTGTAATGCTCACATTGAAGATTCAAGCAAATTGTCTGTAAGGTTCACAGTGGTAGAACTTGTACTGTTTCTGTGTGCAGAAACAGTACTTTTTTCCAAGGCTGTGATTTCATTTGACATTAATCAAAGAGAACATGAATAAATTAAAAAAAAATGATAAAAAAAAATTAACTTGTTTATATACACGTATATTTCTCTCATAGTGAAGGGAGTAATTTTTGTATGTTTTTTTTTTTTTTTTTTTTTTTTTTTCATTTGAAGATTAATTAACTGATCTCATACAGAAGTATGAGATCAGTATACAGGGTTTTCTCCTGGAAACTTGGATTTTTATCCTGATGCATGCAAATTGCCCAGGAGAAAACACACAATTTACGGGTGAAAAATATTGGTGGTGGGGGTGAGCAATGGGTAGTGTTGTGTGGTGAATAGTAAGTAGTGGAGGTGGTGAGTTGTGTGCAGTAGAGTAGAATAGAATACCCAGTCTCGATGAGTCATTGGCGTATGATGTTGTAGTGATAATAATAGTAATATCTAACCAAAAGTGTCAGTAACTTCCTACATAACATTATTATTAGAGTCACCTTTGCAACAACTAAGTTCGGGAAATTTCTGTCCTGCTGCATTATCCTAGTTAACTGTAAGTGATGTTATTGTGAAGTGGAAATGTTTAGGAGCAACAACAGCAGAGTTGTAAAAGGCCTTGAAAAGCACATTGTGGGACTGCAAAGTGTTGAAATTTGTGGTGCAAAAAATTCACTTGTTCTCAGATAAAACACTTACTACCAAGTTCAGAAATGTCTCTGCAAGAACGTGACCACAAGCCTAAGGAAGAAAGTGAGGGAAATAATGGTGACTGGTTCAGCAGTCGCCATCATTTTATTATTATTATTATTATGTGACACCTCCATGGAGTCAGAGACTCATCGAGTGGGAGCATCTACTCTACCACTCTGTCTCCACCAGCTACAATGAACTGCAACTACCATCATCATCTACACCAATGCCATCTACCACAACCACCACCACTTGCATTTTTCACAGACGATCACAAACATCGTGTCTGGATTCGAACCCAGAGCCTTTTGGCTGGAGAGTGGATACGCTAACCACTCAGCCAACCAGGCTGGCAAATGTTTTGCATGGAAGAGATATGGGGGGGTGGTCAAGATCTGATAAATGCCTAGGACAAAAATTATATTAAAGCAACTGATATAACTACAAGAAAAACCATATGAGGATATAAGAACATACCTCCATAACTCTGAAGTTACCTTCATAATTCTGCTACTAGTATGTTCTTTCTTGTGGTTATATCAGTTGCTTTAATATCATTTTGTTCTAGGCATTTATCAGAACTTTCCAGTCCCCCCCCTCCCCTCATACAAACAAAGAAACCTGAGAGAGAGTGAATCTGTGAGACCAATCTAATCAGTTTGCTCCCTTCTGAATAGTACCAATATTCTTAGAGAGGTTTTTGTTGTACAACCCCACGTGTGCAAGATGATTTCCAGTGTTAGGCACATTTGGGATATATACAGTTTTTGCAGTTGTACAAGTGAGTAGTAGTTTCTAAAGTAATAAAGTACCCAGTTTTTGGAGTTTGAAAACACTGTAGTTGAGGTATATTTCTGCCAAGACAGGTTAGATGTGCTAGTCACAAGCAGGTAAAACTGGATGCATTAGTTATATCTGCTGCCCGACATATATTCAAGACTAGTTGTAACGTTGCAACAACAGGGATAAAGTGCTTTCGGTATGTACAAAACATGAGCCAAAGAAATGAGAGAGGACGAAGAATTATTAAATTTGTTGAGAGCCAGAGATTGTGTATAGGTAATAGTTTCAGAAATGAAAGTGGACTTGGAGATCACCAAATGAAGATGATTATATTATGGTGAACAAATGGAAATATTAGATGTATATGTTGTCATTCAATTTAACTGTGAATGCAATCATAGACTAACAAGAGCTAGAATCAGAGTAAATGTCTAGAAAGAAAAATTGAAATTAGTTTATGGAGAAAAAACAATAGAAAGTTGAAGGTATAGTAAACCAAGAGAAAAGTTTGAAAAAATAATGGAAAGTTGAAAGAGGTATGAATAAATCAGACTTACCTGAGAGAATTGAGGAAATAGCTTCAATACAAATAGAAATTATTAAGTATTTATAAGGAAATCATTATGAGGAAACCGAATGTTTAGAGAAAAACTTACCGTATGGTCACTTGATCTATTCAGAAAGAAAATTAAGGAAAGGGAGACAGGAGTAGCTCATTTGCAGGAATTCCAAACTTAGAAAGGAAATTGGAGATGACACCAAAAAATGTAAGAACAATTTAAAACACGGAGAACAGAAATCATTGAGAAAAAAAGGGGTTACATAAAAAATTTAAAATAATGAAAAATAAGCAACTAGTAGTATGATACAATAGAAAAAAAAATAATGCAAATATGAAGTGATTTTTTTAGAATCTATACACAGGCAGAGAAATGATACAGATTCTCCACTAAATTTAGATGGACTAGGTGCAGGATCACCAATCATAATAGAAGAATTTTGGGAAGTCCAAGTCAGCAAAGGATAATTGTGGAAAAGATGGTATGTTAAGAGAACACACAAAATCAGGAAGTTAACAGTTCCATACTGTCATACTGGATATGTTAACAGAATAAATTCCATAGCAGTGGCATAAATAAATTTTTTCCTTGTCTCTCGCTTCTGCCTTGCCCCCACACACATACAGCAGTGTACTATAGGTTCTTTAATCTCATGTATTGGGAGCAAAGATGATATTAATGTTAAGCCATCAGTTTATTATTGCAGCTGTACAAAATTTTTATATCCATTATTTTAAATAAATCAAGATTTTCAGTTATTAGAAATATGTATTCACAAATTAATTATTTTATTATTGCAAGTATTTCGGCCTGAAACTAACAGGCCATCATTAGTGCACAAGCAAAATTACAAGGTAAAGCTGATGGGGGAGGGGGCGAGAATAAAAGCATATTTAAAAAGCTTGTTCACGTGAAAAGGTAAGTGAATATCATCTTCCTGCATGCTTATTATTTCAGAGATTTTGAAAAAGACTTTATATCACTCAAATATAATAAACAGCTTAAAACAATAGACCCCTAGGCAAAATAGCAGATTATTAGAAATGGTATATCCGAACTCAGCACTCAGTATAAAGTTAGAAAAGGAAAAGAATTTGGTATTTAGACGGGTGGGCTTTCTTTCTCGGTTTACAGAATTTCCCATCACTCTCCCCCAACAATATGGTGTTATTACCCCCCCCCCCCATCCCCAACCAGCCATGACGTCTATAGATGTTTAGCTAAATCTGGATACGATTCTGTAACACCCCTTGAATAACATAGATAAGAAGTGCAATTTGGTCTCACTATTTCATCCACACATTAGTGAGAGATCATGTACGTTATCAATAATTTTATCTGTGAGAGTCCACAGATAACATTATGGATTTGTTAAGGAGCACTCATGTTTTAGTAATCTGATCGCCTTGTGTAATAAAGTAACAAGAGCCGTTAATGAGGGAAGCATATACTCACTTTTTTTTTTAAAAAAAAAAAATTTGACAGGTGCAACATGATAAGCTGATATTTAAGTTATAGCACATGGGTTTAGATGTCAGGTTAGTCAATTGGATTTGGGTTTGGCTGTCTAAAGATATCAGAATTGTGTATGAGGAAGTGGTATCAAGGAACCAGATGGTTACAAGTGGTGTACCACAGGACTCAGTATTGGGACCTATGTTGTTTAACATATCAATGACTTTTCAATGGATTACAAGGGAATATTCAGTTGTTTGCAGATGATGTGAAGTTGGGAAGGATGATTATTAATAGTGTAGATGTGGTAGCCATTCAGGAGGATTTGAATAAGTTGAACAGATGGCAAACGAATGGGGTGTCAGTTTAATTCAGTTAAATGTAAAATTCTGAAGTTTGGGATACATTGATGGGAGGTTGTATACTCTGTGGGAAGAGCTGCTGGAGGAAGTGGGACAGGCAAAGGACCTTGGGTTGATGATTGATAGAAATTTGAAGTTTGAGGAGACATATTGCAAAAGTGGGGAAGGTAGCTCACAGGAGCGTGCTGCGGTACTGATGATACTGACCAGCAGAGATAGAAGAGTTGGCGATTCCATTGTATGAATCCCTTATTAGGCTAAACCTAGACCATTATGCTCCAATTTGATCCTTAGGATTTGAAGAGGATAAATTAACCTTAGAAAGAGTACAGAACTGTATAACAAAAATGACATCAGCACTGTACAATGTTAGTTATGGATATATTTAAGGAAACTAGCTTTGCAAGCAAAAGAGAATCCCAAACAGTTTTTCAGTATGCTGCAAGCAAGAAAAAAACTGTACACGGCAAAATGATTTTAAGAAATGACGATGGTAAGGAGGTCACTGAATCAGTCGATATAGTGGAGTTACTGAGCGCGCACTTTGCAAAAGCATATCATCCAGGTGGTGACATTGAAAAAATGAAGGAACCATTAGTTTATACGGGAATAGTGATGAATGAAGTGGAGGTGACTAGTCTATTACAGAACCTTAATGTGAACACATCTGTGGGATTGGATGGTATACCGGCACGGGTCTTGCGTGAAGCGGCTAAAGAATTATCAGTGACCTTGACCATGTTGTTTAATCTGAGTCTCAGGTCTGGTTTAGTCCCGAAGGTGTGGAACGAGGGGAAAATAGTTTCGCTGCATAAAGGAGGATCCAAGACTGCGGTTGCAAATTACCGACTGATCAGCATATCAGGAGTCGTTGTCAAGGTCTTAGAGAAAGTAGTCAAGGGAAAAATACAGGAATGGATTAATGAAAACGAGATACTGTACAGGGGACAGCATGGCTTTGTGAAGGGTAGATCATGCTTCAGTAACTTGGTCAAGTTTTATAACAAGGTGACGGCTGAACTGGATAAGGGAAATGGGTTTACAGTGATACTGCTGGACCTGGCAAAGGCGTTTGACAGGATACCACATGGCATACTAATATGTAAACTACAACATATGGGAATGGATATAGGATTGGTGAGATGGATAGGTGGTTGGTTGATGGAGAGATATCAAAGAGTAGTTTATTCAGGAGTAGAGTCCAAAAGACGGCCTGTGACTAGTGGTGTGCCGCAGGGTTCTGTTCTCGGACCACTGCTGTTTAATCTGTTCATTAACGATATAGGGAAGGATCTAAGTGGAACAATTCATTTGTTCGCTGATGATGCAAAGTTGGGTAGGGCAATAGTGAATGCAGAAGATGTCAAAGTCTTGCAGGATGACTTAGATAGATTGGAGTTCTGAGCTAAGGAGAATGGATGTCAATTTAATGTGACAAAATGTAAGGTTATGCATTTCGGAGTGAAAAGATTAGCAGCAGTATACCACATTGGTGGAACTGTACTCCAAGAGATTGATGAGGCCAGGGACTTGGGAGTGTTGGTGGATAGGGAGATGAAGTTTAGGGGGTACATTGCAAAAGTAGCTAAATCAGCTCATCAACTCACTTGGTTGTTGAAAAATACCTTGACGAGCAGAAACAAGCAAGTTATTGTACCTCTGTACCGAGCCTTGATAAGACCTCATCTCGACTACTGTGCCCAGATTTGGTCACCTCGGTTCCTTCTTGATGGGGAGGAGGTGGAGAGGATCCAGAGGCGAGTGACTAAGATGATAACAGGTCTATGGAATGAACCATATGAGAACAGGTTGTAGATTTTTGGGTTGCAGAAACTAGTTGATAGGCGGAGGAGGGGAGATATGATTGAGACATTCAAATTGCTAAAGGGATTCTATAGGATTAATTCAGAGGATATTTTTGAGATCAGGACTAGTGGTGGGAGAACTAGGGGACACCTATGGAAGCTGGGCAAGAGTGTGGTTAGCAGGGCTGTTAGAGCTGGGTTCTTTACTTTTAGAGTGGTAAATGAGTGGAATAAGCTGCCAGAGTCTGTTATGGGTGCTATGATGGTGAACGAGTTCAAGACAAGGTATGATAGATACTGTGAGAATGTAATTGCATAGTTGTGTGGACATGATGTTTAGGGCCTCCCTTGATGAGTCTAAGGACTCCTGGAGTCACCCAAAATAATAATAATAATAATATTTAGGAAATGTGAGCTGCAAAGTTTGGTACTTAGGAGATATGATATGATGAGACATTTAAACTTGATACCAGGGAGTTCTTTCATGTGGTAAAACAAGGAGCAAGGACAGGGGGGGGGCATCCCTGCAGGTTGTGAGCAAGAAGATGAAGAGTGGTTGAACCATGGAATGCATTGCCTGGTATGGTGGCAAAAGCACGAATAGTGAATGAGTTTAAGGGGTGGTATGATATATTGTTGTCTAAGATAGGCATCCCACAATGATTCTTGTGACTCCTTGGAGGTCCTCAATAATGATAATAATGAAACAATATTTTTGACAGTTCTGATCAGAATTAACCAAAATTAGCCGATCATCCTATTGAAATTGTGAATGACACTTTTACCTGGGACAATGTTAGCTTTAAAGGTAAAGAACGAGGTTTCTTCTGTTATGTTATATAATAATATAAGAAACACATTAGTAAATGAAACATTTTGGCTGCATAAAGAATAAGAGAATGTTGAGTGAAGCATGTAAATGGAGATGTGGTGGAAAGTAACTTCATAGTCTCATTCAGGTAGTATTTTAGTGCTTATCAGGAAATAAAACTAAATCCTAATAGCCATCAGAAAACAAAAACCTAAATCCTTGATTCTTAATGATAAATCAGGAGCCCTGAAGACTCATTGCAGGAGAACACCTATGGTACAACTCTGTCTTCAGCACTACACCAAATTATATTATTGATTAAACCTTTATCCCGGCCATAGAAGAGATGGAGGGAGCTGGTAGAAGAGGACTTGAAGATGAAGAACTTGGATGTGGTGACAGCCCAAGACAGGAAGGTGTGGAGGAGACTCATAACAAACAGTGACCCCACTTAAGTGGGAGAAGCTGCAGAAGAAGAAGAAGAAGATTAAACCTTTATCCAAGTATAAGCAAACCAAGTTTCTGCATGAAGCATCTTCTTGATTATAACTTCAAAGATATCCAAAAAGAAAATCATGTAAGTGAAGGTGGGCTGACCATATTAGCAGATTAAGAAGTGAAAATTGGTTAAAATTAAGCTGAGTGGATACCAAGAGAAGAAAAGGTCACCAAAGGAGAAGATTGAGGAATGATCTGAATGTAAGATGGTGGACATTAGTTAAGGACAGAAACTACTGGAAATTTATTGGCAAAGCCTATGTCTAGCAGTGGATCAAAAGAAGTGGAAGAATTCTCATTTTAGCAACTGTCTCATTCTTTTATTTAATCTATCTTTGTTCTTTGAAACAACCTTTTGCATACAATTTTCTTCAATACTACAACCTCACCATCCAGCTGTTCTAGAAACAACAGATTCCTTCTTTCTCATTAATGAGTTGATTATACATGACTGCTATATGTTTTGTAACCTTTTATGATTATGGTTGATTAAAAAAACATGAACTTAGACATTTAATTATTATTTTTTTTCCCATCTGAAAATATGAGTATTCTATAATGTTTTCATGTTAATGCATAATTTTAAATATATATATTAACTGATTTAAAGAGTAGCATGCTTCTACAGTATTTTATTATTATTGCATGGGCACCTCCATGGAT
This sequence comes from Typopeltis vanoorti, assembly GCF_054136105.1. Classification (NCBI taxonomy): domain Eukaryota; kingdom Metazoa; phylum Arthropoda; class Arachnida; order Uropygi; family Thelyphonidae; genus Typopeltis; species Typopeltis vanoorti. Next base: position 55,655,164 of record NC_143553.1, read on the forward strand.
TCCTCAGGCTTATCTTTGGAGACTCAAACTATCCACACAGTATCTATCATACCTCTCCTTGAAAACTTTAACAGATAAAGCACTTGTAATTGACTCTGCCAGTCCAGTCCATTCCATTCATTCACTCACCATTCTCCAAGCAAAAAATCTAGTTCTCACAACACCCTTGCTGTGAGTAAGATTGAAACTTATTCTATTTCATAGAATAAGTTTCAATTCTATGAAACTCTTTTAGCAAGTTAACTGTTTCCATTATATTCTGTAATTTTTGCCTATCAGTGAACTTTTGCAATCCACAAACCCTTAATCTCTCCTCATAGAGAGCATACCACTCCCCCCTCTTGATACTCTTCACCACTTTCTCATTCCCATAATCCAGATGTGGTTGTATCAAGGCTTTATAAAGAGGAATGATAACTCTTATCTCTGCTTATTAGTGTATTCTTTAATAACCAAGTAACCTTTGAGCTACTTAGCAGTATTCCCTCTTTTCCCAAAATGCATAACTTGACACTTTTCCATATTAAACAGACTGACATTTTGCTGAACTGACCTATTTAAAACATCTTGCAAGAGATGTCTACTTCACCTTGAAACTATTACCTTACCCAAATTTGTATCATCAGCAAACAAATGAATATCTTCTTTGAAATTATTTCCTGTCATTTATGTACAAAATAAATACCAGTGGTCCAAGCACAGAGCCTTTTGGCTACTAGTCACTTGAATTCTCCTCCTCCATATACTACTTTTTGGTACTGTCCATCAGCCACACTTATATCCATTATCACCAGTTTCATATTCCATCCTCATTTGTTCCAGTTTACATAACAGATTTCCACGTGGTATCCTGTTAAATTTCCCAAACCCAGACAGAGTCATTATTCGTCCATTCCCTTTATCCAACTCAGTTGTCACTATTATAAAAAGTTAGTAAATTACTAAGGCACGATCCACCTTTCACGGAGCTGTTGCCCTCATCAAGTATCATGTTCTTATCCACCAATTCCTAAATTCTGTTTTTTGTCCAACTTGACCAATACCTTTATCACCACTCCTTATATACTGTTTGGTCTATAATCTGCTGCTACAGACTTGATATGCACCAGTTGGCCTCCTTTATGCATAATAATTATTTTGCCCTCCTTCCACTTGGTACTTTAGTCTTCTTCAGGAGTAGTATTATAGTGCTTAACAGGATATATATAGTTACTAATAGCTACATTAAGATACCTAGCTTGATTGCCTGCTAATGATAAACATTAATCGAACTTTAAACATGTCCAAAAAGGTTTTGGAAGCGGTCTAAAATGCAAGCTAGAAAAGTGATAAATGAAAAAAAGTTGATTTCAGTCATGCCAAAGGAGATTGAAAGAAATTCTTTAAATCTCCTTTAAAACATGAGGAGATTTAAAGAAATTCTTTTGCAGTGTGAAGCTGGGCAGATACTGATGGCAGAAAGTGTTAATTGCAGAGGAAACAGTAGCGGAATTATTCAGCTGGGCTGCATGAAGAAAGATGTTCTAAATTCAATATCTAGTCCCTGATTAGAGGAACTTTTCCTAACCTTGTCTTCAACCAGTTTCTGAGTTAGTAAATTTCTGGTGCAGGTGTTATGTCCTGAATAATCAAAAATTGGGACAAAAGATTAATTCTATTCAGGAACAACTATCTTTGATTGTAGGCAGAGAATGTTGTGCTTTAGCAAGGAAATAAAATTGTACATTATAACCTTAAGGCAAAACTGAAGAAATATTAGCTTAAGAAATGTGAGATTTAACCTGTTTGTACAGAGTCAAATAGAGAAATTTATATAAGATTATAATTTAATTAGAGTGTCCCATTTTATGTATTGTATGAATGTAAGCCAAAGTCCAGGTGTCACACTTTAGCCGTCTAGAATAGCGTATGGCCTAAGGGAAAGAGAAATTATAAGAAAAACAAAGTGAGAACGCATTCTCAGAAGAGCGCCAGTGCACGTGGGTGAGTGACGTGTGGTAAAAAACGTAGCTAAGCGCGAGAATCTCTGAGAAAAAAAAAAGGGAAGAATATAAGGGTCACGCTGCCCCCCCCCCCCCCATACGGGGCTTTTTGGTTCCTGTTTCCTGCGCTCGTGGATGTTGGCCAACGTGAAGATTCCGAGTCGGCCATAGAAGTCGTGCGAGGCCTATTAATGTTTGCGAGGAAAGGTTAGCTATCTCTTCATAACAGAGTAGCTATGCCATATCGAGTGACCGGTAATCCAGATGTGTGCCCACGGTACCAGAGAAATTCCAGAGCGGCACATCACCTTATCGACTCGGGGAACCAGGCCGTGCTGTTATCATATGTGACCCAGAGAATCACAAAACAAAGGTGCCTTAATGTCCAGACAAGGCTGATGATAGAGCAGAAAGTCATTCCATGGGACGGTAACGTAAAAATGTTAAAGTATCTGATTTCCAATTAAAGATTTGAGAACTCTATAGGTTAATTTGTGTATGGACATGCTATAGTGAACTTTAGAGATTATCCCAATTTGGCAGTGACCTGTCCCTGTTTTGAAGAATGTCTCCCTAGAAGGGATCTGTATGTGAGATAACTGAGATATATTGTGAGATATGAGTAGTGATCAGAGAGTGATTGAAGATAATGTTAAATTAAGCCAGAAGTTTGTATGTTTATAGAAAAACTCTATGGATCTAGTTATTATGCATGTATTCTTGTGTTAGTAATGATATCAGAATTTTACTAGCAAAGTGATTAAGTTAACCATGTACTTTAATTTTTTCATGTATATCTTTTAAACCTAAATAAATATTTTATAGCATTCGCCTGAATCTAGCATGTCTTATGAATTCAAATAGCCACTCATAAAATTATTATCGAACCTAGCGGTAGGGATATATGAATATAGTTTGATTTTCCAGACCACGACGGTGCAAAGACAAAGTGAATCGAAATTAGTTGAATTAGTGTTAGAAAGTTTATTACTGTGTATTACTCTGAGAGAGCCACCTTGGATAAGAGTCTCATCTATCCTATGTATTGGCTGGTGCAGCAAAATATAAATTCGTTAATATTTAACAGGCAGACTGTCTCAGAGGGTAGATTTTAAGGCCTTGTCCCATACTTAGACAAAGCCCTTATGAGTGAAAGAATTACACGTGACTAAACTTAAGAGGCCTAAATTTTAGTTTGTTTAAGGATAGAAGGGTGATAGCTGATTTGCTAGACTTATTGGAAACTTATTACAAAAGGATAGAAGGGAAATAACTGTGTACAAGCGAGTAGTGGAACATACAAATATATATATATATATATATATATATATATATATAATAAAGAGGAAGTAAAGATATATATAACACAGGTAAATGGTTTTTTATCCCTTAAACTCAAACAAATTGACCATAGAACCCAGACTATTTCAGACAATATGTTGCATTAAGGTTAGGGACCATGAGATGATGGCATTTGTCTGCTGTTAAAATTAGTGAGTCTTGGGCCAGCTATCTCTGATTAGCTAATGGTGAAGATTGGCTGTCCCTCAGTCTGCAAAAGTGTGATGGGTTTAAAACAGCCTCACCTATGGGGAATAAAAGGTACTAGTGGGTATTTGGTCAGCAGATTTCATACTGGTGAGAATGGAGTTGTGTAAAACTTAGATGGGGAGACAAAGGGACTTGATAGTTGGATGATATACTGCCATGTATTTTTACTGATGAAGAAGAGTTGACTGAAGCTTTGCCCTTGTTATTTTAAGATGGTCCTAGCATTATTCAAAGATGAGTGAAAGGGAAAAATACTGTCTGAATAAAAAATAGTGTTAGGCAATGTTTTCCAATTATAGAATAGTATCTGTTTTAGTTAAAAGTATTGGAGTGTTTAGGGAATATAATACAGGATTGTAATAGGCATAGAATTCTCTGAGAGCTTACATTAATGGGATCTTACTATTCAAATCATTTATTTTAATCAATATACTCTCCCTCAGCTTTGATACCGCATTTGGCATGGTCAATTAATTTGTTAAATGAGTTTTTTATATCTTTATTGGGATACTGTTGAGGGTAGTGGTTACTGCCGCTTGAACGTTTTCATTGGTGTCGTATCGCTTTTCTTTCATCGGCAATTGAAGTCACTGGGAGAGAAAGAAGTCATAGGGTGCTAAATCAGGTGAATACAGTGAGTGATCCAACACACAAACTTGGTTTTTGCTCAGAAACTGTCTCACAGTGTTTGAACGATGAGATGGTGAATTATCGTGCAAAAGTGACCAGCTGCCTGCATCAAGATATGCATGCCATACGCGACGAATTCTCACTATCAATCGCTTCAAAACTTCGAGATAAAACTCACCATTGACCGTTTGGCCAGGCAGAACGAATTCTTTGTGGATAATGCCCTTGGAATCATAGAAAAACAGCATTGTCTTTACTTTTGACTTCTCCAAGCGACTTTTTTTTTCGGATGCCCCTCTGCTGGTGGTCTCCACTCAGCACTCCGGCACTTTGTTTCGGGCTCATACTCAAAACACCACATTTCGTCACCAGTAACGGTCGTTTCAAGGAAGTTTGAATCCTTACGAGCGGTTTTAATGAGGTCCTTGCAGTGTTCAATTCTATGCATTTTTTGGTCGTCGGTCAACTTGTGAGGAACAAATCGCATTCAATTTACGAAGGCCCAAACTCTCGGTCAAAATGTTGTGCACAGTTGATTTTGGAATCCCCAATTCATTTTCAATCAATCTCATGGAGGATTTCGGGTTTTCTTTGAAATCGTGCACTTTTTAGATGTTAACTTCGCCCACTCCAGTTTTTGGACGGCCCGGCTTTTTGACGTCCTCAATCGTCTCATGACCACTTTGAAATTGCTTAAACCACTTGTAAGCATGGGTATGGGATAAGCATTTATCACCGTATGCTTTTTGAAGCATTTGATGTGTTTCGGTAAAACTTTTACCAAGTTTAACACAAAAGTCAATCACAGCTCTCTGTTTGAAACTCATTTTCCGACTGTTCGTCAAAACATACTCACTCTTGGCACTGTAACTCAGCTTCTAATGAAACAAATGTCATAAACAGTTGACAACACTAATAAAGGTTGCTGATTTCGACAACAAAAAGATACAACAGGTGGCACAACTAGTTTCTTCTATTTTCAAAAAGTTCGGTTTCTTTTTGGACAGAAAGTGTATAGTGTATAATAGGATTCGTAAATGGAGAGAAAAGCCACTGTAGTGGACCATGATTTTGCACATACTTGTTGAAGGTTTATTTTTCACTTGGTTAGAGTATAATAAAATTAGTTTAACCCTTTATCCAAGTGTGAGCAAACAAAGTTTGCGCCTGAAAGCATCTTCAGGACTGGGATAAGGTGGTACAACACCAGGGCAACTCGTTGCAAAGGTGGAGCAAGCTACCAACACTCCTATCTCAGTATCTCCTATAATGCAAAACACATCTCCTTGCGGATATGTCTAATGTTATGCATTAAGGGAAGGGCCACTACCCAGACTAGTTTCGACCTTTATTGAGGTCTCTTCAGTGGGAGCCAGGCCCAAGTGGAAATACCAGGCAGAAGCATTAGCAGGTCATCTCTACATATACCAACTTACCCCAGTCCTGAAGATACTTTCAGGTGCAGACTTTGTTTGCTCACACTTGGATAAAGGATTAAACTAATTTTATTATGCACATACTTGGACTGTTGTGTGTAGATTTGGTCATGATAATCAGTTTACATAGATGAGTAAGACAATATCAGAGCTCTAAAATGTTAATTATGAGTAAAGGTTGAAGAGGTGAGATTATAGAAAACTAAGTACTATGAGAGCTCTACTCTCATCAAGAATTTAATTCTATGACCGGACCATGTAAATTATGCACTTTGGCTACTTTAAAAAAAAATTATACCTCCACACTTAACATTTCTGCTCACATAGCATCTGTTTCCATCCAACATTTAAGTTTTTGATGGCTTTTTCCATCTCCACAGAGATGGTAAAGGCCATCTTTTTAAGATCCCCAACAAGGATCAACTTTTTCTTTGTCATCTACTTTCTCTAACGATGTGAAAAATTTGTTTACTTCTGCCTAGTAGAATCTTCTGTGGATTATACATACAAATAAGTCTCATTGTCAAATTCATCTTTTTGATGTTTGCCTACATCATTCTGCTTTCATTGCTACATCATTCAAAATTATTATCATTTTTGGTGTTCTGTGCCTTCTTTTCTGTGATCCCCATTGCTTGAATATAACATCATTGAATAAAAGTGTATTCATTTCATTAATTCAGAAGAGTCTCACCTGTTTTTGTTCTTTGTTTCAGTAATGGCAATTATGTCAGTTGATTCTCCTTGTGAAAAGAAAGTGAGGATTGGCTATTAAATGAGAAGCCTCAGTTGGTTAAATAATTCCTTCTGTCCATTCCACATCTTTTCCATATGATGCTTTTTATATTTATGGTAGCTATCTTAAATTATGTTATCCAGTTTGAATGTGTTCCAGTAGCTGACCTTTGCAATTCAGCCTTGCTACCTGATGAAAACAGTGCATAACCCTTATCTAACTGGATGATGATAAGAAGACTTTGATCTTGTAACATCATTGTCTTTTGGTTTAACCCAATAAAGAATACAATTTAGTTGGTTTAGTTGGCTAAAATCCAAATTGCACCATAAGAAAGTGAGGACTGACCATTAAATGAGAAGCCCCAGTTGGTTAAATATTTCCTACCACCATTCTGTCATTACTTATTTCATTTAATCTTTCCAGTTAATTACTCCAGATATCCAGAATTTTTTTTTTTAAGTCACCATTGTTATCTGTGATTCCTGTTTATAGTACTCTTTGTTTCCATAAATTAAAAATGCCAAGAAGTTATATTCTTGGTTTAATCCTTACTCCAAGTGTAAGCAAAAAGTTTGTCTGAAGTATCTTCACAACAAGGCTACACATCAATTGCCTTAGTATCCTATAATACAAAACATGCATCCTTTCCAATGTATAATATTAGGCATTATGGGAAGCACCACTATCCACACTAGTTTCAACCTTTATTCAATTATGGTCAAGTGTGGGGATACCTCTCCAAAATTATTCATGATAATTGCCTTCTGTTTTCTTACCAAAATCTTTTACTTTAGGGAATTGACGTATGCCTCATTTCTGGATATACCTCTTTAACATGAATTAATCCTGAAGATTGGAATTCTCTGTTTTTGCAAAGCACTTCATCACATGACTCCTTAGCTGAATCATTTTTCTTCTGCTTTTCTGTTGCCTACTTTGTTTCATTCGTTCACTCCTTTCCTGCCAAATTATATATAAATGTGAGTTGTTTTTTTTTGGTGATTCCCACCCACAAAAGGTTATTAGTAAACATACAGTACATTTGTACCATGGGCAAGCTAAGAATTTTTTTTTTTCACTTTTATCAATATTACTTGTATATTTTTAAAATTTATTCTTACATAGTCTGGAAGCCCTGCTGTGGAACTTTTTTAAGCCACTTCAGGCCTCTAATAAGCAGGGCAGTGATCTCACACTGGCCAATGAAATTCATCTCCCACCTGAAGATAATCACAAACATTCATGTCTGCAGCAGGATTTGAACTCATGACCTGTTAATTGGAGAGCAGGTATGCTAACCACTCAGCCAACCCAGCCAGCAAAGTATACAGTTTATCTATGAAAGCTTCTTGATTTTAACTCTTTAATACTTGTTTACATATTTACTAAAATAAAGAGCCAAAAGGCTTCATTTCGACAATGCAAAATTATATAAATCAAGTGAATATTAAATCCAGCATTATTTCAAAGCCAAATACAGAAACTATGAAAGTTTCATATGAAATTTGACCAGAGAGCTTACAGGAATATACTTGCTGTCATTTGAGTTGCCCTAGCTTGACCTAATAGAACATGATCGCTGCCCAAGCGTCCATATATTCACCTCCTATTTGTCCATTTTGATAAGGTTTCACTGGCCTGATAGCTGTTTCGATCTGATTGGTTCTCCTCAGAGACCAGGCAAAAACCTTGAGAGCAAAATCTCTCGTTCAGTATTAAAGAACTCTAAGTGTTGGAGAGGTGTTTTTTTTGTAAGTGATCTCGGTTGGTGCGTAAAGTATTTACTAAAATAAAGAGCCAAAAGGCTTCATTTTGGTGATGAAAATTATATAAATCAAGTGGATATTAAATTCGGCATTATTTCAAAGCCAAATACAGAAACTATAAAAGTTTCATATGAAATTTGACCAGAGAGCTTATGGGAATACACTCTCCATCATTTAAGAGTTGCCTTAACTGGACCTTATAGGAGAACATGATTGTTGCCCAAGCGTCCATATATTCGCCTCCTATTGGTCCATTTCCCGTAAGCTCTCTGATCAAATTTCGTACAAAACTTCTGTAGTTTCTGTATTCAGCTTTGAAACAATGCTGGATTTAATATCCACTTGATTTATATATAATCTTGCTTACATATATATATATATATATTTTTTTTTTTTTTTTTCTTTTCAGTATATTCATTTTTATTCCACAACTAAATGAAGATCGTTTTCTGTTTCAAGTCTCCTATATACCTTGTCCTGAACCTTCATAAAGATATCACAGTTAACAGTAACACGGACATTTCTTTTTTGTTTTCTTTTCATGTAAATTTATGCATATCTTTATGTTGGAAATTAAGGTTTTCAGGATGGTGTGTCTACTATCCTGAAAACCTTAATTTCCAACATGTGTCTAATAATCATTTCTTACTCTGTACAGATGTTGAAAGTTTTTTCACTTGGTTAGACTATAAATTAAAGATGCCAAGAAATTATATTCTTGGTTTAATCCTTTGTCCAAGTGTAAGCAAATATGGTTTGCACATGAAGTATCTATATGACTGTGCTACACACACACACACACACACACACACACACACACACACACACACACACACACACACACACACACAGTTATAGAGGCCAATAACTTCACATCAGTTGTCTTAGGGGGTAAGATTTTTATTATGGGATACTAAGGCAGTGGAGGTGAAAAACCATTAGTCTCTATATACAAGACTTCACGTGCAAACTATATTTGTGTACGCTTTGACAAAGATTAAACTAAGAATTTAATTTCTTGGCATTTTGAACTTTTGTTTAGATATTTAACAAGAATAAGCTTTTTTTTTCTTCTAAATTCTTTCATTTTTTGCTCAATAGAACATTCTATGGAAAAATAGGCACAAGTCTTATTGTCGTTATCCATTTTGAAATTTGTTTCCATCACTACCTGAAGTAGCCTGCCAAGGATGAATTGTCACTATGTTTAGTGTTGGGTGCTATAGCTACATTTCTCCTTTCTTTTTTCGATGTTTCCTATATATAACATCTTAAAGATTTTCATCATCTGTATGTATTCATCCAATACAAAATAGTTCTGTAATAAAATTCATTGATTTCTTATTAAGAAATTTAAGACTTTAAAAAGAATTTTTTTTTCTTTAGGTAAGAACACATACAGCAGCTATGGATTCAGCTGATGCTGAGGAAGCTTCAAGTCCTGTAAGTAAATACAGTTTTCCAAAGTGGTTGAATACAGCAATGGAATTTTTAACACCTAATCTGGAACATACTCTTTCTTCAGATGTTAAGTGCCGAACAACTGCTGAACAAGAAAAAGAAAGCTTTTCTGACCTGTCTTGTGAGTCCTGTTGTTAATCTACATTGTTAAGTTGAAAATATTTTAATTTAGATTACTTCATCTAAAACTGAATCAAGTAGAGATTATTTTAAAAATTTCATCATGTTTGAATAATACTGAATTAATGCAGTTATTATTTAAGTATGTTATTATTACTGAATATAATATTCATTCATTTTATAGGTACATTCAGAATACCTTTTACCTGCAGTTTTAATATTACTTTTTGTTTCCTTTTCAATCCTTTGTAGAACTTTTAATTAAGATTACAATCATCATCATCAGCAGCAATTTTCTGATATGCATTCTCAAGGTGTTGAAAGTTTATTTTTCACTTGGTTAAAGTATAATAAATTTAGTTTAATCCTTTATCCAAGTGTGAGCAAACAAAGTTTGCGCCTGAAAGTATCTTCAGGACTGGGGTACGACGCAATGAGTTGCCCTGGTGGTGTACCACCTTATCCCAGTCCTGAAGATACTTTCAGGTGCAAACTTTGTTTGCTCACACTTGGATAAAGGATTAAACTAAATTTATTATGCATTCTCAAGGGAGTGATCAGGCAGCTATAACAGCACTACATGATTAAGTTTATTATTAATCTCCTATCAGCAACTTTCCTCCAAATTAGTGTATTACTTATCATTACTGTAGTATTGTTGTATTTAACATTCTGTTCTTCTAAGCACTTCTGAATCAATCCACCTACACCTTGGTCTTCCTCTGGTTCGAGCCTATGTAGCTTAGTCGTTTTTGATGATGCCGTTTGGTTGAAAACACCTGCTTTCAACTCCCATATAGGATACAAAGAAACTTTATCGGGGCTTTACAGCTGAATGTGAGTTAGCTAGTCTCATACAGAGTTGACGGGGTTTTTCATCCTGCAAAGCAGGCAAACCAGCCCTTAGAACACACACACAATTAATATACATAATATACTGGCCTTATAGCTCGAGTTGCTTAGGCTGTAAATCTAAATAAACCAAATCCTCTTTCCTGCCATCTTGGCCCAGACACCTGTTTCGGTAAGCTTTCCTCACCCATTTTATTGAAAGGCTTATATACCACCTTAATTAACCCTGCTCACACATTCTTGAACGCTAACAATTTCAAGTTCCTTTCTAATACTTCGTTTTTTAATAAGATTCTGCTACTGATGCCATCTGTTCATTTCGTAATTTTTCTCAGTCTCTAGTCTTTGATCAAGTGCTTTATTTCTAACCACCTAACTCTCATAACTTAAAACTAGTTTGAGCGCTCTTTTGTATACTGCTAGTTTAGTGTTTAGTAATTTCTCTTATTCCATATAAATTTATCCAACTATCTCCCAAGCATACCAGCGTTGCTTATTCTGTTATCTATTTCCAAATTTAATTTGCTATTTTTACTAAAAACTTTTTCCTAAATAGATGAAATATTTTATTTGCTTTTTAAGTCCTCCATTGAGAATGCAACTGAAGTTTTCTTTCTTATTTTCATAGTTTTGGTCTTTTTATTGTTGATTTTCATTTCAAATTTTTTCAGGTGGTATTCAGTTTAGTCAAAGAGTTTTGGAGACTTGCACTGGATGTATTTAGAAGTACATAATCTTCTGCATATAGCCAAGAGCAGTTTTATATCTCCAATTCTAATTCAGGTTCATTGCCACTTTCATAATATGATCCATATAAATGATGAATAAGAGTAGAGATAATTAGCATTCTTGTCTTATCCCTGATTTTACATCATCTTCCTGTATTTCTTTTAATTCTAACTGCTAACTTACAACATAAGACTGTGTGTTGCTAGGTATAATATTACATTTACCCCATATAATTGCAGTGTTTTGAAAAGCTTTTCTTTGGGGACCTTGTCATATATTGAAATTCCTCTGTAATTTTCACATTCAGCTTTATATTTTTTAAATATTGAATGACTAGAAACCGAGAAAAATGAAAACAAAGTTTAATAGCACAACTAGTTTCAGCTTGTATCAGCTTTCTTCAGGTGCACATTACAAAAGAAATAACCACTAAAACATAGAGGAAATGACTGTAAACAATGTGGAAAGTTAGTGTATATATATATATATTCAATGTAGAAGCCTGCTCGTTGAAAACTATTCTGTCATTGGCTTCATTGTTGGGCGTATGCATGCATATAGCATCTCGCGAACACCATTATTTGATCGTAGCACAATGACAGTCTCAAAGGTTGTAACTTAGGTTGTTGTTGAGGTGTAGGGGGCTGAGAATGATTTCTTTTGATTCTATTATCTTTCTTTCTAATTCATCCCGACAACGGAAAATGTTATCAGACTTGTCCTGTAGGATTGTATGGCTAAGGTTTTCTTCATTAGAATCGGCCAAGAACAGAACATGACTAGACAAAGCATTGGCTCACATTCTCCTGTAACTGACGTCTCTCTCTCTCTTATGTTCTTCAATGCGTAACTTGATCAATTTCTCGGTTTGGCCAAAGTATGGTATATCACAATTGCACCAAATCTGGTAAACACCGGGATATTTAAGGTTGTGATGTCTAGGTTTCGGACAGCTCACTAAGGAGCGGATTTTTGGAAGAGAAGTAAATAAAATTCTTATGTTGTATTTCCTAAGAACCTCGGCCAATTTGGGTGAGATAGAGCTTATGTATGGTACAGAAATATTACCTTTCACCTTATTGGTCTTTTCATTATTGTGAGCGGGTGGATTTAATAGGAATTTGTCAATTGTTTTTTGTGAATAACCATTTAGTTGAAAAGTAGACCTGAGAAATTGATTCTTTATTAAGTTCTATCTCATCATCAAGAAGAGAGCGAGCACAATGTCCTAGTGTAGAAATGATCCCAAACTTTTGAGAAGGATAACGATGGGAGTGACTGTGGAGATATCTATTGGTGTGGGTATCTTTTTTGTAAATCGAGATTTTTGATTTCTCTGAGGAAAGGGTCAGTTTGATGTCCAAAAAAAGTAAGAGAACCATTAGCTTCAAACTCAGCTTTAAATTTTATGTTCGGATGTTGATTATGTTGATTATAGATGGTCTAGGAAGTTCAGGAGAGATTTACAGCCATGACTCCAAATCAGGAAAATATCATCAATATATCTTTTCCAAATTCTTGGTTTTAAAGGATAAGAAGAGATGGCTTTAACTTCCAGATCTTCTAAATAGATGCCATACAGTCTTATTGAACAAGTCTGATAACATTTTCCATTGCCAGGATGAATTGGAAAGAAAGATAATAGAATCAAAAGAAATCATTCTCAACCCCCTACATCTCAACAACAACCTGAGTTACATCCTTTCAGACTGTCATTGTGCTACGATCAAATACTGGCATTCACGAGATGCTATACACATGCATACGCCCAACAATGAAGCCAACGAGAGAACAGTTTTGAATACGCAGGCTTCAACTTTTCTATGTTGAATATATATACACTAACTTTCCGTGTTGTTTACAGTTATTTCCTCTATGTTTTACTGGTTATTTCTTTAGTAATGTACACCTGAAGAAGGCTGATACAAGCTGAAACTAGCCGTGCTATTAAACTTTCATTTTTCTCGGTTTCTAGTCATTCAATATTTTTTAAAAATTTATATCAACCGAGTAAATCAATCTTCCTACGTGCATATGTGTGTGTGTGTGTGTGTGTGTGTGTGTGTGTGTGTGTGTGTGTGTGTGTGTGTGTGTGTGTGTGTGTGTGTGTGTGTGTGTATATATATATATATATATATATATATATATATATATATATATATATATAGATGGGGAATACAAGAGGTTCAGTCATCTGGAATTCGACATTTGACCAGGCCATCTGAATTATGCAGTGTAGCCACTGAAAAACTTTTATGCCTCCATATTTAAGCATTGAATATTATCCACACCAGTTGCCTTTGCAATTTCAAGTTTTTGTTGACTTTTTCTGCCTTAAATATTGATATTTATTCTTATTTGCATTTCTCTTGAAAATTTTCTGATACTGTTCTATTACTGCTTGTTTCCTTTAATGGTCTTTCAAAATAATTAATTCAGTCTTCTAAGATATCCTTATCTTCAGTTTTCATTTCACCTGTATCATCTTTGATTCCTTTTACAGTACTCTTTCTTCCATATCAGAGCTTTTTTTTTTTTTTCAATCGATTTTATAACATTTTGCCACTTTTCTGATATTTATTTTCTATATTCTCTTACCAAAGTCTTCCCATGACTTCTGTTTAGCTGCTTTTACACATATCTGCAGTCTCTAGTCTTTGTTCAAGTGTTTTATTTCTAGCCCAGCTCTCTTACATTTTCTCTGTAGGTCATATACGAGTAGTTCCAACTGCATTGTTGTTATGCAGTTGATATTCAGCTGCATCATGAATGGAGAACTTACAGAACAAGTAAAACACTTTCAGCTACTTAGGCACAATTTTTAGTGAAGATAAATTACTGTATTTTTTCTTGTATAAGACAAGCCTACTTTTTCAAACCCAAAATTAAGATATCAATATTTTAAACATCTCCACTGTCTAATCATACACTCAGTGGTAGGAGGTCCAAACTGTCTCTCTGAAGCTTTATTTCCATGTTCTTTTGCATAATTGATGACTCTTAACTTGAATTCTAAAGAATGTGAGAACCATTTTTTATTTTTGGACATTTTTATGGGCTAGTTCTCAAAATATTGTTAATGCATTAAATTATCCCACCAACGAGTTGCAGACGTATGAATGCTTTCAGCTGATTGGTGTATTCAGAATCAGCCGTTAGTCACATTGACAGAGTTAACAAAGGCTAGTGATTTGCAGCAGCATGTTTTCGAAGACAGGGTACTGGCAGTTTCACCATGGCAACCGCAGGTCTCTCAACCAGTTACCCCCGTGTATAAGACGACCCTCAATTTTTGGTCTAAAACTAAAAATTTTAGAAAAAATATCGTCTTATACACACAATTATATACCAAGACCATACCACCTGAGATTAGCTCTGCTAATGCATTCCAGGATGCTGACAATGTCAAGTTCTTTCCTAATATCCTCGTTTTTAATATGATATTGCCATTGATGCCATCTGTTCATGCCCCTAATCTTTCTCAGGACTTTCATATCTGCAGTCTTTGGTTGAGTGTTTTACTTCTGACCCAGCTCTCAGATCCTTAAGTTAAAACTGGTTTGAACACTATCTTGTATGCAGCTAATCTAGTGTTCGGACTAATTTCTCTCTTATTCCATAACTGAATCAACAGTTTTGTTGATTCTGTCCTATTATTTACCATCTTCACTAAAAATCGTGCCTAAGTAGCTGAAATGTTTTACTTGTTCTATAGGTTCATCATTCAAAATGCAGTTGATATTTTCAAAGCTTCTGCCTATTTTCATTGTCTTTGTCTTGTTATTGCTGACCTTCATACCATATCTATTACAAGTTATTCAATTTAGTCAGGGAAAATCTTGCAGACTTGTAGCAGATTTATTTAGAAGTATAACATCATCCGCATAAAGCAAAGAACTGATATTAACATCTCCAATTTTGATATCTGGTTTAATACCACTTTCCTTCATAATGTGATCCATATAGATAATGTATAACAGAGGGGATAATGTACATACTTTTCTGACACTAGATTTAACATTAAACCACCTTCATGTACTTCCTTCAATTCTAACTGTTGACTTACAACTCAAATAAGGACCAAGTATTGCTTGATGTACTCCACTGACACCATATAATTGTAGCGTATTGAATAGCTTCTCTCTTGGCACCTTTTCATATGCCTTTTCCAGATCGATAAAACCTAAATTCTGATATCATGTTTAATACCACTTTCCTTCATAATGAACAATCACTAACCTATGGACATAGTGATAATAGCAACAAGCGAACAGGAATTAAAATCCATCCTAAATCAATTTGAATGGGAAAGCTTAAGCCACGATTTATGAATAAATCAAGATAAAACCAAAATAATGATTTTAAACAATGCAGAAGAGATAAATATACATAATTGAAAAGAGAATGCTGTAATATTTTGGACACATATGTAGAAGGGAAGGCAACTGCCTGGAAAAATTAATCATCCAGGGTAAACCGTGTGGGTAAAGAAAAAGAGGAAAACCCCCAACAGGTAGATTGACCAAATATCAAGAATCACCAGACATGAACAAGCAATAAGAGAAACACAGGGGAGGAAGAAATGGTGAAACATCATCAGGAAAGTCACGAGTCTTCAGACATGAGATCCGAGAGAGAGAGAGAGCGAGAGAGATACAAATATAATTTAATTTTCATTGCAATAGTTACTAGCTTGTCAGAAAATGTGGATGATCTTTAAAATGGTCACCTAGGTTTCTTTGTGATTACACCATGTGGTAGTGGATAGGATCTAGAGACAAGTACCAAGATGGTGAGTGGTCATTGGAATACTCTATAATGATAGTTTTGAGGGTTTGTTGATTATAAAAGTTAGTTGATAGCAAAAGAGAGGGGGGATATGATGGAAACATTTAAGTTGCTAAAAGGATTTTATAGGATTCATGAAGAGGAAATAATTCATCACCTGTCTAGAGGAGGCAGAAGAATAGGTTATCTTTGAAATTGAGTAAGAATGTGGTTAGCAAGGGTACGAGGACTAAATTTTTTACTTGGAGAGTGGTGAATTGAGTGGAATGGGTTGCCAGAGTCAGTTGTCTGTAATTACTTTGCCTGTCATTGAGTTCAAGAAGAGATATGATAGATATTGTGTGGATAGTTTGGATCTCTGACAATGTCTTTGGACTCTATAGAGGTGTCCATGCAATAATAATAATCTTTGATGTTCTCTCAAGTAAAAATTACACCTCCCTTCAAAAAAATTAATACTTTGATATTTGATTATATGTGGTGAATACATGTGCAGAAACTACTGTGAAGAATGTGAGAGGGGAAAAAAAAAGAAAGTTGAGCATCACCATTTCAAAAGGGTAAGGATTACCCCTTTAAAAATTTCACTAGCCAAATTTAACCACGTACTAAAAGTATAACACATTAGTACTGTAAGTGGACTGAGGTCTGAATTGTTCAAAAATCCTGCTATAGTTCGCCCACCATTTGTAGGTCTCTGCTTGGCGTTTCGCCAAGAATAGTCAATTCATGCTGAAGGGGAGAAAGAAATGAAGGATGTACGAATTGGTTGTCAACATGCGAAATCACGTGCTTTCTTGTCTGTTGCTGTAGTAGTTTTTGTTGTTGCTTTTTTGCATTATTTTTTTATTATTAATTTGTATGATGTATCCAGTACAGTCAACAAGTTCTGTTGTTAAACGTTTCAGTAGCTCTTGCAAAAGAATATTGAATAATGTGCTGACATTCTGCGAAAAAGAATCGTTAAAAGGCAGTCTCCTTGTTCCCCTTTCTCAAGTCTTAAAACATGCAAGTGCAATTGCAGGCGTATCGGGGTCAACTGTTAAAAGAATTCGTAGGGAATCAAAAGGTGAAGGTAAGCCAAAATTTAAATCTCCTAAAAAAAAGCTCCAGAGAAAGAAAACCATCGAAACCGTAGGCTTTGAATGATTTTGATGTAGACGTTATAAGAAGAACTATCCACGAATTTTATGTGGTCGAGAAAAGAATGTCAACTATTCCGAAATTGATTCCTGTGCTTAAAGAAAAAATTAATTTTCCTTGGAAAAGAGAAACTTTAAGGAAATACTTCATGAAATCACTATTGAGTATGTTTGGGCAGAAGTGAAAAGTTTCATTTGCCATCGCTACGTAACTGGGGATATTGACATGTCGAAACTTTTTAAGCTTTCAGAACAGGTGATTGAAAGTATTACAGTTCAAAACTGTTGAAAATATTGCTCTCATGTCGCCTCATTGGAAAATATGTATTGGGACAGAGATGGGATTATCTGCGAACTTTTGGTGATCAGTTTAAGTGAAAGTGATGGTGATTCGGACACTGATTCAAATGACTATGAAGATTTAAAGGATTTGATAACGGTATTTTTTTCCAATCTTTTTTTGCATGGGTTTGTTAAAAGAGTCGCAACAAGTCATAAATAATTTATCAGTTTAGGACATTAAAGTGTCTCAGTTCTCTCAACTAAGTTTAGAATATCTAAGTTCATTTGAAAAAACTTTGTTTTTCTGTATAATTATTTTTATATTATAGAAAACTTTCTTAAAAATAAATTTGGTTACATTTTTTTTTATGCTATACCTTTTTTTTAATTTTGTTAATACTCTACGTACATTTTTCCAACTGTTATACAACCAAAATAGTTAAACTTTAAAACTACAATGTTTGTAAAAGAAAAGCTAAATTTTCCGACCTGTAATAATAAACAAACTCATCCTAGGATTGATTACCCTATTATCGGAATGGATTCTCCTTTTTGGGACATGCGCAAGGATCTCTAATCGGTGGGCGAACTTTATTGTTACAAATATGTTCCATGTTTGTTCCCTGTTGCAGGGTCTGGATTCTTTTTTGTGGGTGAGATTTCCATCAATAAAGAGTTGGTGGGGTATGGGAATAACCTGATAATAACATCACAGAAAAAGTTCTAGTGATGTTATTATCAGGTTAGTGCTATAATATCTAGTTAACAACCTCTAAATATTTCTATTTAGAAATTCAACCAATTCACATATATGTTTGTTGATATGTCAAAATTTATCTAACTTTAAAATTTTTTTTTAAATCCATAGCATATTCACCAACTACAGTTTGGCAATCTGCTGAAGAAATAGAAACAGTTGAAACACATTCCTGTCCAGTCACACCAGGTCAATATTTTCCAGAAAGCCATTTACCAAACACTGCCATTCTTCAGCCATTTTATACCAACCCTGCTTTTTCTATTCCCTCTGCTGTCAAAGAATCGCCACCACCACCACCAAGCTCTGCTGAAACAACACCATTGGGCTCACCTCAAGGATCTCCAGTATTTCAAAAACGTGTTTTGGAAAATAATTCTAATTATAAAAGCAATCATTCCACATCATCTAGTATCAGTCCTATAAGATGGATTTGGGAGGGTTTATTTACACATCCAGGAAATAGAGAGCAATCACAACAAACAAGTAAAGGAAAGCTTGAATATAGATCAAATGGAAATGTGCTACATACTAGTGATGATAAAACATCCAAACGGAAGTTTGCCTTGCCACTTGTTGGTAACAGAAAGTATAATATCTCAAACTTTGATATAAATGCTTTAAGTCCTACATCCTGGTAAATGTATGTAAATTTATATTTTGATAAGAAGTTATATTCTTGTTTTCATCTTTATTTTTCCCAAGTGTAAGCAAAGAAAATTTTGCAAATGATGCATCTTCATGGCTAGCCTACCTGAATATAATGCAGTTCTATTCACATCAAATGGTCTTGGTATCTATTAATGCAGGCACATTCCTTTCTGCAACTGCTCTATATGTAAGTAGCTTAGTTGTAAAAATACTTCATTTGTAATATTTTCCTCGCTCATCCTTGGGAAAAATAAGGATGGAAACAAGAATATAGTTTCTTGTGAAGTATGTTTTTTTTTCTTACTTCCTGGCAAAGAAAAAAAAATTCTAAAAAGTTTATAAATCACCAGAGTATGGCACATTTTCCTTGTAGCATTTCAGTAATAATAATTTCCTCCTAGCAGCAACTTTATTTGCAAGTTTTGTGATTGATCAGTTAAAAAAATTTGCTTATTAATAAAAGTTTGTTCTGTTGTCATACTATATTAATAGCTTTTTTTTTTGTTGTTGTTGCTGATATAAGCGAATGTTTAAATTAAAGGTTTTAATATAAATATTTTTGCCCTTATACAGTTTAAGGAAATCATATTAAACCTTATCACAATTTTAGTATACTAAAGTGACTTTTTGGTTAATAGAATTGCATATCACTGAGCCATGGCACTTGTCTTTTCAATAAAAATTGTATTTCTTTATTTCCTTCAACAAAAAATTCACTCACTTCAGTTGTATCATAGCTTCTGCATGTGTTCAGATGTGATTTAAATATTTAAATCATTTTGATATTTAAACATTGTATTAACATTGAGAGCCTATTCTTTTACATTCCTTATACACTGTGTGTGTGCGTGCATGTGTACATTTATATATGTATATCTTGCTAGTGCTTTATTTACATTTGGGATTCTTGCATGTCTGCTCTTTCTAAAGTAACCCATAATTCTACATTAAGCTGCTAATAACAATTTCTAAGTTGGAATAAAATCTTATTTCAGAATAAGTTATTTTTTTTCATTGTAAAGTAATGTTAATTTAAAAGTTCTACTTAAAGAGGGTTACATTAAAATGTTATAATTTTCATATAGCCCATTTTTAATACACATACTAACATCTCTAATACTGGAACACAGTATGTGTGATCACTTTGTTCATGTATTAGCTGTTTCAAAACTCAAACTTATTTTAAAAGCCATTTTAGATATGCATCATTATTTGTAATATGTATTATGAGTGTATATGCCATATGATCTCTTGCATTTTTTTCTTTTAAAATATTTTAGATCTGTTTAAATATTTATGTATATTATTTCTCTTAAATAATTGTCCTGTAGTGTATCTTGATATTTGTATTTCAGATTTATAACTCTTTTTGAAAGAAATTTGTATTCAGATTGAAATGAACCTGTTCTTCATAAAGCCTGAAATATAAATACTGTTGTGACAGTTCTGGATTTTGAGATTGTGAAGGCTCTCGACATAACTTATTGGAATTTTTTTTTTTGAGAGTTATTATGATCCTTAATTTTTTTATATAGTTGAATTACTAAAAATATCTTCAAAGAATAGCATAGAAACTAACTCTTAAACCATCTTTGGCAAAGCGTCATTTTTTTTTTTTTTATTTGAATTGAAACCAAATAAAATACAATTATGAAATGTGTTTCAAATAATTTTACTCCTTTAAGTTTGTGTGTTTTCATCTTTGGAAGTTGTTGCCTAATTATACATCATGCATTATACATAATGCAAATATATGAAAAAAGAAAAAAAAAGTAGTCCATTCAAAATGTAGAATCTATTGAAGAAATATTTCAGATAATAAGGCAGTTTTTAACAAAGATATCAAATCAGAAATAAGTTGGTATAATGGGAATAAGAAATAAAGTTGGTATAATGGGAAGTCATTTAAATAATATAATTGTTGTCTAAGTTCATAGTGCATTAATTCTCCAACCAACAGCATGTTCAAATCCCACTATGAGAGTCTA
The DNA here is from genome assembly GCF_054136105.1 of Typopeltis vanoorti. Classification (NCBI taxonomy): domain Eukaryota; kingdom Metazoa; phylum Arthropoda; class Arachnida; order Uropygi; family Thelyphonidae; genus Typopeltis; species Typopeltis vanoorti. Next base: position 55,676,038 of record NC_143553.1, read on the forward strand.
CTAATTTTGATTATTTCCCAATTCATTGCTGTCCAACAAGTAGGCTGTGTGTTTGAATCCTGCTGTGAGCATGATTGTTTAGGATTATCTTTAGGTGGTTGTTGTCAGACCATAATTATACCTATTTGGAAGCCTTAAGTTGATAAGTTATGTAAGATTATTGTTGTATTAGCTAATCATATGATATCTAATCACATATATATAAATATTAAATGAAGAGCAAGAAATTGAAAATCGAAAGTATATATGAGAGCAGTCTAAAAAGTTCTCGGCCTAACAATGAAAAAAACAATCTATAATTTCAAAACTATTTTTATTTTTCAACATAATCTCCCTTAAGACTAATACATTTATTCCAGTGATGCTCCGGTGCCATTATTCCTTCTCTGTAGTGGTTCTCAGTGCAAGATCTGCAAAATATCCCTCTACATCTGCATTCACTTCTTTATTTCAAGAAAAACACTGACCAGTGAGGAAGAGTTTTAGTTTTGGGAAGAGATAGAAGTCAGAGGGAGCCAAATCTGGGGAATAGGGTGGATGTTCCAACAATTCATAGTGCATATCGCTTAATTTTCTCATTGCCAAAATACCTTTCTGGGCAGGTGCACTGTCCTGATGAAAGATGTTTTTTTTCCTTCTGCAAATCGGATCTTTTCTCATGAATTTTTTTGTCTAGTCTAGTTAAAAGATCAGAATAATATTCCCCAGTTATTATTTTACTCTTTTCAAGATAATTAAACAAAATGCATCAGAAAAATATCGATGCCATAACCTTTCCTGCTGATGGAACTGAGTTTGTCTTCTTTGGCGCTGAACAACCAGCTACTGTCCACTGTTTGGATTCTGGTGTGTACTAGTGAATCCAAGTCTAATCCATAGTAATAAATTGACTCAAAATCAGTTTTATTGTTAAAATGCTCCAAGCACTTCGGAGATTTTCGTGCGAGTGCATTTTTGATCTGCTGTGAGCAAGCGTGGTGCTCATCTTGTGCAAAGTTTTTTCTTTTGAAATTCCTATTGTCTAAGCAATTTCTGGCTCTTTGACTTGCATGTCATCCAATACCATATCATGCACTCCATCAAATTCTTGCTAATGCTGTTGCCATCTATGGTTGAGGCTGAGAACTTTTCAGACCACCATCGTGTATATATGTATGTGTATATATATATACAGGGTGTTCGGGATAAATTTGACAGTTTCGTAAGGAAAAAGAAAATCTTCTTTGTATCTATTAAATTTAATGAATTGACAAAAAAACATTACAGGCAGAGTTAATTTCAATACTATCAACAAGATTTACTCAAAATAACCACCATTAGCATCGATCACAGCTTCAATTCTGCTTCGGAACCTCGAACAAGCTGATGCTACAGTCTCCCTGGGAAGGGCTGCAAAAACTGTTTTAATTTTATCCATTAACTGGGCTTTTGTATTACTGGAAGTGCGATTGGTGTCTTTTTCAACTGCGCCCCATACAAAATAATCCATGGGGTTAAGGTCTGGGGAGTTTGGAGGCCAAACATTTGGACTGGTGAAGTCGTAGAAATTTTCAGACAACCATTTTTGACTTTTCCCAGAGGTGTGGCAAGGGGCCGAATCCTGCTGCCATACATACGGCCTACCATTGGCTACCCTTGTTATCCAGGGCTTGACTACAGTTAGCAACTCCACGAACAAAGCCCGAATTCCAATGCCAGGGTTCTTCAACACCTGTTCCTGCAGATTTGCGAGGAATTCTGCTGTACGAACGCAATCAGATCGTCTGCTAGGGATCTTTCTTCTTGCTACATCCTCGTAGTCACCATTGCAAGTCTCTAGTTCATGCCTGATTGTTTTTACTGTATTCAGGGAGCATTGGGCAGCAGTCGTAATATCCTTATTTTGATGGCGGGCACGAATCATCATGATACAAGTTATTCTCTTCCATGATTCAGGTGGGTTCCAGCTATCCATCCTTTCTGACATCTTGTATATGAATGAAGAAGGGTCCAAACTTTTAAATGAAGAGAAGTGTGTGTTAATACATGTAACTTACGGAAAAATATAATTAATTATAAATATGTCAAATTTATCCCGAACACCCTGTATATATATATATATATATATATATTACTTCGATATGATAAAAATGAATTAAGGGCTGTGATGACAAATGATTCGATGCATAGACTGTATAGGAGGAGTGGATGCAAGTTTTTTTATGTATGGAGTGAATTGAGTGAAGATTTGTGTAAGAGGGACAGTCTGCAATTGAATGTGTTTGGTATCAGGAGTCTTGAAGAACTAATAATTAGTATGAGATCCAACACAAAACTAGTGAAACTAATTTATAATGTGAGGAATGGTGAGAATCTATTTTTAGAACACTAGAGAAGAACAGATTTGCAAATTGTCCAACTGTCAAGCAGGCTACAGACAGTATATAAAAGAACATGTAACTTTGTCTGTACACAAATGCTAGGAGTATCATTTTTTTTTTTTTTGCTTTTATCCGTATATTGGGATCTCAGATTGTAGGCATTAGTTGAGACCTTGCTATCAAAATCACATACGTATGGAGTGTAAATGGAATGGCATTTTTAAGGATTGGAGAGAACGGGGAATGCTGCTAATATCGTTTAACTTGAATCCAATTAATGTAGACCTATGATTGTAAAACTAGCAACAGATTTTCATGTGACAATGATTTTATTTGAAGCCATCTGGTGTGAGCTGGAATCTAACAAGGTCAAATACATAATTGGGTGTTGTTACAGACCTGGTGGATTAGTTGCTGGTGATGAAGAAATGCTCACCAAATAAAGACTATGGGTACGAATGGTGATCATAATGGGGTGCTTTAGTTTTCAAACATTAACAGTAAATTCTCATGAGAATGAAACAATTTATTGAGCTGCTGCTGCAAGACAACTTCCTCAGTAGAATGACAGAACTCGAGGTCAAAGAGTATCAGATTTAAAGTGTCAGAGAAAATTTCCGATAAAGACGTAACTATTTTGCTTCTGTTTGGCAAGAGTGATCATGCATATTAAGTTGGAAAGTGGCAAAGTTTATGAATATGAATGTTCCATTCATGAAGGGTTATATGCTGAACTACAGAGCAGGAAATTATGACCAACTGATGAGTATATAGTAGGTTCAGCATAATGGTATCAGTTGCTTGATGGAATGAATAAATAAGGAGTGAAATGAATGTGTAATCTTATCAAGGCAAGAGATTTTAAGAAAAGGTGCAAGGAATACAATGTGCATAAGGATGTCTATTATGATAATTATAAGCAGCGGACCAGTAAAGTCAGCGTTGTACGGAAAGCTGAATGAAAAGGAACTGGATCTGCAAGTTACACAATTCAAAAGAATTTTGTTATGCTGCATGTAAAAACGAATTCGAAAGTAACTATTGAATACAGATGGTATGTGGATGACTGATGCAGAAGTGGTTCAACTAATGAATAAACATTTTGCTAAAAACTCAATGTGGTATATGCAGCAAAAACTCACCACTACCTCCACTGTATGAGGAGGTATTTATTTATTCATATGGAGTTTCCTCCCTTTTCTGCACCGTCCCTATTGGGGTGAGTTGAGCCCCCTCATGGGCGGTTAAGTATTTATGGCTGTAGATCCGTGTGTTCATAGGGCCAGTTTGCCTACTTGTGGGATGAAAAACCCTGATGTCTAAGACTGGCTAACTTGGATATGGCTGAGGATGATCCTTAAATGCCTCACGTCGGCGACGGAATTGAACCCAGGACACTCCTTCCCCCAGGCATATGGTTGTGAAGTGCATAGCCACTAGGCGTGTACAGGAGGAAGTACTAAAGCTTATGCACAAATTGAATAAGAATTTGCAATAAGAACTTATGAAATATCAGCACATGCTAAAATAGTATTCAGCTAAAACTACATTGAGTCGGAGAGCAGGGAAGTTTTGCAAGAATGGAAAGAATGTATGGTAATCCCGTCTCACGAAGGTGTTGCAAAGACCGATGTATCCAACTATTGATTAATCAGTATCTCATAAGTGGGCAAAGATTTTGGAAAGTACTTACACTCAGAAATGGATTGACAGGGAATCTGCTTTGCAACAATTAGCATGGATTTACTAGGGGAAAATCATGTTTTAGCAAATTGCTCACATTCTGTAATAATGTTACCATTGAGTTACAGAATGGGAACGAATAAACCATGATACTTTTGGATTTTTCTACAGCTTTTGACAATACAGCAAGATAGACAAATGGATTTATATTAAAAATATTGGTGTCGATATCAGGATGACTGGCTGACATCAAAAACTCATGTATAGAGGTGTAAATGTACAATGTTCAAGGGAAATGATGTGCCTCAAGGACCAGTCCTTGGTTCCCTGTTATTAAATCTGTACATTAATGACATTGGGATGAGTTGGAAGACAACATACAAGTATTTTCTGATGCAAATATAGGTTGGCTAGGAATGTGGCTGATATGCAGTACTTGTAGAATGATTCGAATAGGCTGGAATTGTGGGTATGAGAAAATGAATGTCAGTAAGTGTAAAGCCATGCTCTTTGGCGTGATTAAGATGTCCAATTTAGTATTTTATTGATTGTATTATGCGAGAGATCTTGGAGTGTTAGTAGATAGGGAAGTTGATGTTCAAGGGGTTATGTAGCAAAAATTGCAAATACAACTCTAAAGATAATTGAAACGCTGAAACGAACTTTGATTCGAAGATAAGGATGCAATTTTGCTTTGATAAGACCTCACTTGGATTGCTGCACCAGGTGTGGTTTTCTTGGTATGATTCTGAGACAGTAGAGCGAGTACAAAGGAAAGTTAAAAATCTCAAGAATTTGGAAACTGATTATGAACACTGCGAATTTGTAGACTGCAGACACTAGCAAATAGGAGAAAAGGTGTGGGGAAGGGTGATATGATTGACACCTACTAACTTCTAAAGGAGCCATACAGAATTTCAGGAAAGAATGAGAGGTCATGAATGCTGCCAAGAAGGGAAGATTGTGAGATGTAGATTTTTCTCAAAGGATGATGATTGATTGGAATAGATTCCCAGTGGCTGTTCTGTGTGCAAGCAGTGTGAATGAATTCAAGAATAAGTATGACAGCTGATGCGTTTAGTGTGTGGCCTTCCTCAATGAGTCCCTGACTCCCCTGAGGTCTCTTAATAATATAGTTAACCCAGGTTACTAATTTACAATAACATTTTTGTCAGGTAATAGGATTTGTATAAGGGGGAAGGGATAAATCCATGATGGTGTGATCAGACTAGTCAAAATACTGAAGTATATTTATCATTTTTATTTAAAAAAAAAACCTCCAGAATTTCATTGAGTATTTTAATTTTATAAATATAAATGTTTGAATAAAACTAAAGGGAGAGTCTGTGTAGCTCAGTAGATGCGCCGTTTGCACACAAGGGCGCTTGGCCTCTCGAAGGAAGACGGTTTCGAGTCTAGTCGGCGACTAGAGGAAATTTTTCTAAGCCTTTTTTCGACCGCTTCCCGAGTTGGTCGATCAATCCACAGAAAAATCAATTAGAAATTGGACAACATAAGAACTATCCATGGAAAAAACCGCTGTTAAAAGAATTATAAAAATAAAATGTCGAGAAAATCGGTATTACAGAAAGGAATTGATTAACTAGTGGTTTATTGCCAGAAGCATCCATTTTGGGCATACCTTCCCAAAGCATGATTACTGTGATACTGAAGGTAAGAGAGAAATTGGAAAATATGTACATATAGCAAGCTTTAGAAAATTAAGCAATATCGTGAATAGACATAAACATAAATAAAAGTTATAATGAAAAGAAAAATCAGCTAACGCCTTTTTATTCCCGTATACGGGCGTAGGCGAGGCCATTTAGCCTTATCTAACTTATGGAGACTGAGTGGGCAGTTCAATCTCCATTGGTACCAATCAGAGATAGATGACCCAAGGCTATCACTAATTAAGTGGTACACAGTGAAGAGAGACGGCTCAAATGTGCCGCCATCTCGTGGTTCCTAGCACAATAGATTTAATGTCTGAAATAATGTGGGTTCTACGGTCGATTTTCTTGAGTTTACGGGACGAAAAACCCGCTTGCCCGTGCCAGAGATCGACTAACTCGGGAACCGGTCGAAAAAAGGCTTAGAAAAATTTCCTGTAGTCGCCAACTACACTCGAAACCAAGTCTTCCTTTCTGCGGCCAAGCGCCATGGCGTGCAAACGCCACATCCACTGAGCTACACAGGTTACGTTATAATAAAATGTATTTTTATAAATTAATTCTTTGTAAATGTTAAAAAAAAAAAATTGAATGCAGTTTATTCGAGTCTGATAAGACATACATTCATTCATGTGTATGGCTCAGCCAGATTAATAAAGATATATAATTTCAAGAGACAAGCTGTTACTCCACTAGAACATAGCAAATGGACAGATATATTTTGCATTGTTCACTCACAGGTGGGTCATCAGAATTCAATAATACATAAGAATGGGTAAATGCGTGTGATATATAGGGTGATCAAAATTAAAGTATCCCAGTTTATGGCTTTGTGGAATATCATCCAAATGCTGAGAAACTTTGCAGGAATACATTATGCATCATGTGGAAGCAACATCTTAGAAAACAAAAATTGGTTCCAATACGAAACAGAAGAGGCGTTGTAAACAATGCAGGGAATTTGCATATCATGCAACTCAGGAGGGTTTATAAATATGGACACAGGATTTCCCCTTCATTCTTGTTAATACCGTCCACAGTCATGGCCCTAAACTAGCCAAAACGTAATTAGTTCATGAAACTGTAGTACTTAAACAATTGCAATTCTGCTACTGCACTCCGCGAATTCGGTCACCTGAACAAATGTCGAGAAGTCCAAAATCTCCATGTGGCTGCGACGAATGATTAGCTATTTTGAATAAACGGGAACATAAGCAGTTAGCCTGTTCAGAAGTCGCAAAACAATCAGATCACAAGTGAGCGAAGTTGCTACTGCTATTGTGGAGCAAGCCATGAATAACAGCCTTGGATCCTGCAGTGTACTTGGTATATGGAAAAACGTGATGTGCCTTTCACAGCTGTGGAAATTTCAACGGAAGATTTTGTATTTGTACCCATTCAAGATAACTCTGACATGGATTGCGCTCTCATGAGTAAAAATCCACTGATATTCTCTTTAATATTCGTTGCTCGAGTGGAGTTGCACCTTTGGGAATGATTTTATGGTTATATGAGGCTCATTTCACCTGAACATACTCATTGCCTAGTATGGGCTATGCAAAACCCGTATGCAATTCAAAAAATTCCTTTGTATTCAGCCAAAGTTATTTTTATTTATTTGCAGATTTACAACTTTGTTCATCATTGGACCATTTTTCTTTGAGGACTTTCGCCAGTCAGGTCCTTTGATTTTCTTAGTTACTGTGCAGAGGTATCCAGATATGTTAGGCAATTTTGTTGTGCCACAGCAGTGCCTATGCATGGATTCACCTATTTCATGCAAGATAGGGTTCATCTATACGTCGGTCGATCTGTGCAGGAGATTCTTCAGGAACATTTCAGAGAAGCAAAGAATGATCAGCCATGTGACCATTCTTTCTTCCAGTCTATATCACCATATTTGAAGATTCCTATGATAATTGTTTGGCCTAGACTCATTGTGCTGATCTGCAAATGTACGTCATCCATGGTTTTCTGGACCCCCAGGTCTATAGCAGTAACCAACATCATATTTTGTCCTATTCACCTTTATCTCGCACGAGACAGCTTTAAATTAACCATTTCCCTCAGATTTACAATCTTCCTTGACTTATACTTTTTTGATTGAAGTTCTTCAGCTATTATTAACAATACCCATTCTCCTGTCCTATTTTCTCCATCTATGAAAATTGAACATCTGTTATATTTAATTTCTGTAACCATGTAATTTTCTGTCAGTTAGGTCATGTTAATATTAATAATTTTTGGCCATGTCGAGCTGACCAATGAGAAAAACTTCTTTATTTGTTATACTTCGTGCATGCGTGTAAAAGTAGTTTGAGACCAGAATTTGTTCAAGAGAAACCTATTCGCAGCGAAAAGGTCACCGTATGGTGTGCCGTTTCTGCCCATGGTATAATTGGGCCCTACTTCATTGAAGAGGGTCGAGTAACCGTGACCTTGAACAGCGAACACACTAAATCGCGAATGTATTGGTTCCGTTCACCCAGTAGATGCATAGGTTGTGTCGTGCAAAAACATTCTATTTCCTGCACCGATATTCTAACAGTACGGAGCAACCTGTCACATATCGCGTGGCTCTAGAGCCTATCAGAACACTTCCTCGGGTGGTTTATTTTGAGGTTCACAGAATTCCTGTATCCTTTATATTCTCCTGATCTCACATCACTTGATGCCTTCATTTGGGGTGTGAAGAAGGAATCTGTATTCCACCATGACCCGCCTTCATCAACTAAAGGATAAATTATACAATATGTCCAGTAGATGTTCCGACCCTTGTTCTCCAAGATGACAGAGAACCTTTGCGTGCTCCACGAAACTTGTCTTGAAAGACAAGGTGCACATTTCCGGCACGTAATCTGCTGTTTTTTTCGACCAAAATTCCATTAATAGTTGTGAATGTACATATCATGCATATATATCTTTATTAATAAACCAGTTTATGCAATAATAGAGATCATTTTAGTCATTCAATACTGTTTGTTTATTTATTGCGCCATGCTAGACATCCTTCAAACTCTCATTTGCATTTCATACGTTATGATTCACTGCTTCCATTACATTTCCACAATTCTGCCTTATATGCCTTCATTTTTCTGCTCTCGACACGAGTCGTAATTCTTGCATTCGTCTTCGAAATATTTCTACCTACATTCTCTCTGTTCTCGCTTTCATACAACAAACCATTCACTCTCGACGATGAATACAGTAAACATATATTACACCTATATTCCAAGCTTTTCAGTGAATTTCTGTAGTTGAGATGAAGGCTAGGTCTTGCTAATGTCGTTTTGTTATTGTCGTTATGCTAAGAAACGTTCTCATATTCGGATAAATTTCACATGTACATTCTTGGATGGAGAGATTTCAATAAGTATAGACTCAGCTCTTGGTAGGAAAAACTGGGTTCTATTCACGTCAGTGACGTGAGGAACCTTAATCTAGTCTGTTTCAACAAAAGGTGAGTTAGCCAGTCTCCCACGGGAGTATAGAGATTTTTCACCCTGAAAATTCTTCCAATTCTCTCATGGTGCAATCATTCTGTATCACAGTTATCATAGGAATGCAAAAAGATTTTGCACCCCGCAACAAAAAAAAACAGCCCTACCGCCTATAAGAACACACACACACACACACACACACACACACACACACACACACACACACACACACACAGTCAATTAGCATAGCCTGATTCATATTTTGAATTATTCCACAGTAATTAAAAAAAATGTAACATAAATTAATTATTACTAAACCGAAATGAAATCTCTTTTATTCTAATTGTGCTGTAATGTGATAATTTCTCCAACTGATACTCGGGAAACATTTTTTATGAGATCACCATAATATTTATTTTTTCCTCTAGATTAATGATTTAAGAAAGAAATAGAAAAAAAATAGACGCTTTTAAATAAACTGCTTTCTTAATTAAATTATTTTTGTACTATTATTATTATCTTAACCAACAATTCAGACCACATCTTCCTCCCAGTATGTTCCTCAGGTCAGCACATAAGAAATTCAGGATTAAATTTGAAAACTACAATCATCCCAATAATAGTAATATTCCGAGATGTATTTCGTCATTTGTCATTATAGATTCTTCTTCTTCTTCTTTCACTATGCCTTATCCCATGTTAAACGTGGTCGGCGCATCGATCTTTAACCTTCCTCTTTCAAGTTCTCCGGTCCAGGGTGTCCTTCGGACTCCATCCTTTCTCCCTAAGATTCTCTGTCACGTTATCCCTCCACCTGAGCTTGGGCCGGCCTCTTTTCCTCCTTCTCTCCAACTCTATATACTCCACTCGTTTACCAACATACTCCTCACCCTTCCTCTTCACATTTCCGAACCACCTCAGCCTACTTTCTTGTATCTTCTTGCCAATTGGTCCCATCTTAACCGTCCCTCTGATGTAGTCATTCCTTATCCTGTCCTTTTTTGTCACACTACTCATCCATCTCAATCTCTGCTACCTCCATCTTCCTGTCCTGTGCCTTTGTTATAGGCCATTTCTCCGTGGCATGGAGCATCGCCGGTTTCACTACCATCTTGTACAGCTTTCCTTTCCTCTTACAACTCACTCTCTTGTCGCATAGGACCCCACTCATCTTCCTCCAATTCATCCAACAGCATGTTATTCGGTGCTGTATTTCCTCATCCAAGTCACCATTCCTCTCGACAACCGACCCAAGGTACTTGAATTTCTTAACTGAAATTAGCCTTTCACCCTGAAGTCGTATAACCATATCCTCGTCACTCCCCGTTGATATATATTCAGTCTTCACCCGATTACTTCTCATGCCTCTCTCCTCCAATACCTTTCTCCACTCTTCCAGGGTATTTTCAAGCTTCTCTCGGGATGATTCACATAGAACAATGTCGTCGGCAAACAGCATTCTCCATGGTGCCTCCTTCTTGACATCCTCCACTAATACATCCATGACCAGGTCAAAGAGGTAGGGGCTCAGCACTGACCCTTGGTGTAGCCCTACGACAATGGAGAACCGTTCTGTCATGCCGACACCAGACCTGACCTGAGTTTCTGTCCCTCATACATCTCCTTCACCATCCTCACATACTTCTCCGACACCCCCTTCTTCCTCATACACCTCCATACCTCCTACCTGGCTACTCTGTCATATACCTTTTCCAGGTCTATAAACACCATGTGCAGGTCCACTTGCATCTCTCTATATTTTCCCATCAATCGCCTTAGCGCAAATATCGCATCCGTTGTCCCTCTTCCTGGCATAAATCCAAACTGCTCCTCACCAATTTTCATTTCCTGCAGTATCCTCCCTTCAATTTCTCTTTCTCATATTTTCAGTGTGTGACATCAGCTTGATCCCTCTATAGTTGCCGCAGTCTTGAACATCTCCTCTTCCTTTGTAGATTAGGACGAGAATTCTTTTCCTCCATTCCTCTGGTATCTTTACCTGTTGAACTATTTTACTCATCAGATCCCATAACATATCTATGCTCTCACTGCCCAAACTTTTCCACACTTTCCCAGGTATCTGCTCTGCTTCCATAGCCTTTCCATTCTTCATTTTTCTCAGTACACAATCCACTTCCTCTCTACTTATGTCTTGAACCGGTCTTTCGTTTGCCTCTCTAACCTCATGCCTCTCTCTCGGAATCTCCTCATTTAGTAGTTTACGGAAATATTATTTCCATCTTCCTCTGATTTTGTCCTCCTCTTGTAATATTACTAATAAGGCATCCTTATCTGCTTGACTGATGTTATATCTTTCGATGCCTTATCTCTGGCTTTTTCGCTATTCTCAACAACGGAGCTTCACTACCGTTTCTCTCCAGTTCTTCATCAACCTCATCTTCATAAACCCCTTGCGACAGCTCTCTTTGCATTTTATTTCAGTAATCTATATTCCTCCTTGTCGGCTCTAGTTCAAGTCATGTCTCATTTTTCTTTGCCTCTTTCTTTTTCTTGATCTCCAACTGCACCTCCTCATTCCACCACCATGCCTTCTTATCCGCAGGCGGTCCCTTTCCTGATGTTATGCCAAGCACCTCTTCTCCAATTTTTCTAATATTCTGACTATTGACGTCCCACCATTCTTCCACATTCTATGGTAACTTCATTTCTTTCAATACCTTTTCTTTAAACATATTCCTTTGGCCTTCCTCTTCCAATTTCCACCACTTTATTCTCCTCTGTGTCTGCCACTTCCGTCTATTCTTTTCCCCTTTTATATCACAGTCTACCACAACCAACCTGTGCTGTGCCGCTACACTTTCTCCATTAATCACTTTACAGTTTTTCACCTCCTTCAGATGTTTCCTACGGCACATAATATAGTCAATCTGACTCATTCTATCCCCGCTCTTATAGGTTATCAGATGTCCAACTCTCTTCTTGAACCACATGTTAGCTATAGCCAGATCGAAGGCCACAACATATTCTATGATTCTTTTACCTTCTTCATTTCTTTCGCCGCTATTCCAACCCCCATGTACCCTTTCTTCAGATCATTCTTCCGGTACACCTCGCAGATTTCACCCTTCAGCTCCTTATCAATGATAATTCCAACTCCGTTTCTTCCCTTCTCATTCACACCGCTATAAAACAGTTTATATCCCTCCGCCAGCTCCTTTGCTTTATTGCCATTCCACCTTGTCTCCTGCACGCAGAAGATTTTCAGCTTCCTTCTTCTCATCATTTCCACTATCTCTACTCTTCGTATTCATCGTACCTACATTCAGCGACCCGATACTTACTTTACACACAATCTCTTTCTGTTGGACTCGCTTCTTTAGCCCAACCCGTCCTTGGCTCAGTAGCCGTAGCTCACTTCTCACAGTCCTCGGGCGACAGAACTGCGCGACGTTTACGGGGGAAGCCCTAGCCGTGTTCCTTTCTCTTGTTATCCAACATCTCATCTTTGGTTTTGGCATGGTTTTTTTATGGCCGGATGCCCTTCCTGACGCCAACCCTCCCCATTTATCCGGGCTTGGGATCGGCACTCAGAAGAATAATTTGCCCTCCCCAGTGGCTGGGTTATTATTTGTCATTATAGATTCATACTTTATTATTTCATTACTTAATTGATCTCGGGAATAATACATTAAGTTTAGCTAATCTACATTCACAGGCTATATGGAGAATCATTAACTTTATAATAAATAAAATATAAATCAGCTAACGCCTTTTATCTTTTGGAGACCGACCGGGCAGTTCAATCTCTACCAGTAGCCAATCAGAGATTATTATCACTATCACTAATTATAGTAGCCGTCGAGGAAGAGGCTGGCAAACAAGTGTTGCCATCTCTTGGTACCTTACCTTAACAAAATATGTCACTGGCTGAAATAATGTGTGTACTACAATCGATTTTGTTGAGTTTACGGGATGAAATACCCACTTGCTTGTGCAAGATATCGACTAACTCAGAAACCGGTCGAAGAAGGGCTTAGAAAAAGTTCTTCCAGGCGGCGACTAGACTTGAATTTACCTCAAACTTCGAGTGACCAAGCGGAGAGGACGCAAGCGTCACTTTATGAGGCTACACAGGCCTCATGAACTTTATTTTTAGGTAAATTAATATCACTGAGAAAATCGCTTTTGTAGATTTTACTTTTCCCTATACCACTTTCTTCTGCATTTACAATACTCTCAAACACCTGAGCAGGTCGTATTTCTCATATGCAGACATAGGTTTCTGAGGTTAAGCAGTTCTGTAGGTAATTTTAGGTATTGAGACCTCATAATAATGTAAAGAGTTTATTAAAAATTGACCATTAAAATGCTTAGAATTCCTACACAATCAAATAAAAATCAAGGCTTGATTTTACATGTAGTCTCCCTTCATCATAGATTTATCTGCCACGGACCTAGAAATCACTTGTGCCTAGAAAGCTAGGCACACGTGAACCAGAAAACGTGACAATAACTAGCAGTGTACCAACACGCATATAACACGTGAACCACAGAACAACAACTAGCCATAAACACACACCAATAATAAAAGTTTCGTATCTCACAGATATAACGCGCGCAAGCATACAATTTATCTGCAGCGAGGCAGTGTAGGATTCAATTGTTATGTGCAGTGACAAGTCAAACAAATATCGGCGGGTATAGTCGTAACTGACCGAACGTAATAATTCCGACGCTGCGTTAGATCGCAGTGCATTTGTTTCGTAATCTAAAGCGTTAATCGAACGGTTCCAATTATTAGCTATTCGATCAATGTCGAAACATTTCTATAACCTTTACCACGTTATATTGCATATATTTAATGTTGTAAGCATTGTTATTATTTACAAACACAAACAAAATGTAATTTTTTTTGTTTTTTCCTTTGGGGTGGATGCATGTCGCAGTGCTTATGTTCAAGCCGCCACTGCGTAGAATCCTTATTATCCCACGAATTTATGTATACAGTACTGAGTTGTATAATTTAGTGACCATCAGATGACGGCACTCTTCCGTACCCTTCTCCTCACTTGAAGCTGTTTATAATTAGTGATATTCTTCGACCAGCCATCTCTGATTGACTACCAGTGGAGATTAAATTGCTCTGAGTCTCCAAAAGTCAAACAAGGTTAATTGGCCTTGCTTATACTCTGTAGGGAATAAAAGGCGTTAGAGAATTTATTATTGTTATTTGATATCTCCAACGAGCTCAAGACTTTTCGAAGAAGGATATTTTCCACCAGTGCTTTGATTGGAAAGATCTAGGCTTGAATCCCAACTATGCCACGAACCTTCATCAGGGTTTTTCAATTAAATATTTGTTAGTTGTTCTCCTCCAGGAAACTCGGATTTTTCGGCCCTTAAAACAATCAAACTCGCCTCGTAAGCATATGTACAGACACGAAATACTCGACTCTAGAAGATGCAGCAGGGAAGTGGCATTAAATTGCCTAAAGCCCTAATTAGGTGACACTACCCACCTCAGTCAGACTACACTAGGATAGAAATGCATATGTTCGCTGATAAATTTGCTTGTATGCGAAATGTAAAACCAGGCTTTCCAAGCGAAAAATTCCACTAATATAGATTGACTCTCTTTCTACTGAAAGATCAGATATAGCTTATTTTCATAATGATAAAACTCCAACTCAGATCTTTTCCAATGGAAGGGAGTACGTTCCTATTTTTCTTCCTCGCAAGCTATGGATGAGTGATAAAATCATTTCATCCGAATCATTTGATAGATTAATTATCGATTACTCCGAAGGTAACCTTCCAATAGATTATGACCTTCACCATCCAGTGAAATACCACTAGTCAACTTATGGGAGCAGTGAATTTGGGAATTCCAAATAGTGTTTAATCTTCAATGCACAAGTTCTTGTTCTTGTGTATTGAAGAGTAAAAAGTACCACTCATATCTGAGTGGTACTTTTTACGGCATGTCTAACATACTTGGACACTCCGAAACTCCTCCATATCGAGGTTACATCAGTAAAAATGGTACTGCAAGCTAAGCAGCAGATAAAACACATGTCAGAAGCTGTTATGAATGGGTCAGGGGACTTTCTCAAATGGCACATAATCCCGTTACTATAGAGAGAACGAGAGAGTTTAGAGAGTGGTATGTGGGAGGTAGTGTCTAGGAAACATCATGGAATGGCATGGAGTTGATCGCTCTCTGTATAGGTGGTGTATCTAAGAGTTTATCTCATCTGAGTGCATGCCTCCAATCCATCTTCTCATCTAAATATAATGAAGTATGCATATATGGACAGTTACACTGCGACTAAATCATTTCTCGTGCAAAATCCAATCACAAGATAAAAAGGACCGAGCACAGCATACAAACTATATAAACATTCTTGATGCTGTTCAGAGGAAAGCAATTCGATGATCCTTTCTTACCTCAGCGTCTATCTCACAGATTCAGTGGCAAAACATTGCATCTTTTAATTGACTGTGTCCAAAAGAACATTCATTTAACAGATGTTTCAGGACTGTGTCTTTTCTACCGATAATGTAAGTACCTGTACAAAAGTATCAACCATTATTCCACCACTTTCTCTTGAGCCTGTTATTACAACAAGAGTAATACTGCCCAGCATCCCTTTTCTGTGCAATAAAGACGCTGCACTTTCTTTTCCCTTTCCTATTTTATTCAATCTATCTCTGTCGTCTGAAACAGTCTCTCAATGAATTAATCCTAAGCAACTACAACTTCCAACTAATCAAAAAAATGTCAATTGATTTGGTCTATCTCTTCACCGCTTGACCCCACGGCGCTGATTTGCCTATAGATATTTCGAACTCTCGTGTATGGGATCAACGCAAAAATAACGCAAAAATCTAAAACAAACAAATAAATATAGAAATATATTCGTACAATTAAATATCGATAAAAATGTTAGCTACTAAAGATTGAAAAATCGCAAATCATAATCATTTGTATATTACTAGCAACATCACTTCTGAATGTAGTGATGTTACCAGGGTGACCCCAGCAAAAATATTTCGTACTAACTTATGCATGAAAAAGGTACTAGATCTGAAAAAGAGTACTAAATTTTCATTTGCTTTCGTTTCACTCTATTTAAGACATTTTACGATATTACTGCCTTATTATCATAGATGAAGTCAATGTAAAACCGCTAAGTTAACACATGTACAACAAATATGAAAAGAAAAAAAAAGTCAAAACTCACCTCACTGTAGTCATCTATGAGTCTAAGAGCTGCAGTTGTCAATCATCATAACAGAAGTCCCAATTGTAACTCTAGCACTTCACATGTGTATTAATTTACCATATAATTTTTAGCCTCATTTTAGTGTTTAAAATAATGTAACATTAAATATTCAGTTATTTATTATGCTATACAGGGGTTCCCACCCACAAGAAAAATACTGGAAGAATTTATTCTTTATTTTTATCAGGTTTTGTTAAATTAATGAACTCTTCAAAAACAGTAAAATCTGTAGCTGATGAAGATTCAATTTTTCTTTTGTCAAAAGGAGTCCATTCACCTAAGGAGTTTTTTTTTTTTTTTAAGATTTCATTACGTGAATCTACAGCCAATATATCTTATAAAATATCTTATAAAAAATATTCATTTTTTATAAGATAGTTACATTTAGTGCGTCTACACTGTATTTTCTTAGCAATTTCACTATCAGGAGGAATTGTTTTCAATAGAGTTGGAAGAGTACCCATAAGCCACAAAAGCAGATTGTGTTCGGCATCCAGGGCCATTCCGTTGGTTTGCGACTCCTGAGTGCAAAATTTTTGTGCCCCCTTTCCATTAAAAATTAAAGGATCCCGAAGTACAATAACACGTTTAGAATCATTTTATTATATTGCACATTAAGAAGAATGTATATTAAAATAAAGAAAAAACACAAATAGTAAAAAAAAATTTTTTTTATATAATAAACGAACATATTACTGTGAGCCTGTGTAGCTCAGTGGATGTGGCGTTTGCACACCATCGCACTTGGCCGCACGAAGGAAGACTTAGTTTCGAGTCTAGTCGGTGACTAGAGGAAATTTTTCTAAGCCTTTTTTCGACCGGTTCCCGAGTCAGTCGATCTCTGGCACGGGCAAACAAGTTTTTCCTCCCGGAAACTCGGGTTTTTCGTCCTGTAAACTCAAGAAAATCGACCGTAGAACCCACATTATTTCAGACATTAAATATATTGTGTTAGGGTTAGGGACCACGAGATGGCATCACATTTTGAGCCATCTCTCTCTCTTCACTGCGTACCGCTTAATTATTGATAGCTTTGGGACATCTGTCTCTGATTGGGTTACCAGTGGAGATTGAACTGCCCACTCAGTCTCCAAAAAAGTTACATAGGGCTAAATGGCCTCGCCTACTCCCGTATACGGGAATAAAAAGGCGTTAGCTGATTTTTTTTTTACATATTACTGTTATGTAACATGGAACACGACCAGAAAAGAAGAAGAGACTCTCAAAATAACTCAGCGTGCAATGGAACGTAGGATTTGTAACATCAA
Source organism: Typopeltis vanoorti (assembly GCF_054136105.1). Classification (NCBI taxonomy): domain Eukaryota; kingdom Metazoa; phylum Arthropoda; class Arachnida; order Uropygi; family Thelyphonidae; genus Typopeltis; species Typopeltis vanoorti. The sequence continues at coordinate 55,693,709 of NC_143553.1, forward strand.
CAAAATGGAACATGTCAGAATCACGGAACTAAGAAAGCGATCAGGCATAAAAGATATGGTAACCTTAGTATATGAAAGCAGGATGAGATGAGCAGGTCATATAGCCAGACTCAGGAATAACAGATGGACATATAGAATATTCAACTGGCAACAAGAATAACGAGAAAACTAGGAAGACCACCTAGAAGATGAGAAGATCCACTAGTGAAATCTATGGGTATAACATGGAAGAGAAGGCTCAAGATCGAGATCATCGGAGGCATCGTTGTGATCTGCACTCATGGAGAAATCCTAAGTGAAACACCGGTCCATCAAGAAGAAAACTCAAGAAATTCCGAGAATGTTTGTTTAGTGTGCTGAGAGCAGTGATTAAAGTAAGTTGTGTTGAAGCTCGTACCATTTATTTAACTATCCAGCGATTCAGCCCCTCATTGAAATCTCTCATATTCGAAGGTGACAAATATGCACAAACAGTTCAGTGTATTATTTATTCCATATTTTGTATGAATGTTCGATTATATCGCCCCTAAATTGTGTCCCCCGGGTTCATTGTACCATTTGCACCCCTGTACGGAAGGGACCTGTCTGCATCACATGCACATAATCTTAATTCTGCCTCTTTAATTTATTTTTCTGACTGGTATTTGGAATTGGATTTAAACAACGACATCATTCCTGGTGTGCTTCTTTTAGATTCTACATTCTGCTAGTGTTTTGGAGTGTTTGCACAACGAATCAATAGACATTTGCTACCATTAATGCTTATATCACAAAATTTACAATAAGCAGTGTGTCCTTTACTTTTCCCTGAATAAATTCAGGATTTAAGAAAGGGATCCTCCAACCATTCTTCTTTGAATTTTTGCTTATATGACTTTTTCGTCTTTTTAGAAGAACCTTTTTTTATCTGTGTGAGAAGTGGTTTCTTGTGAATGGGAAGGGCTGGCATTGATATCTTCACATTCAATAGCTCGTTTATGTACTTTACTGACTCGTGCACTATACATTTTCTCCTGAGATTTAGAATGAAATTTAAATTTAGAACGTTTTTCTTGTCACTTGCCCATATTTAAAAATAAAATCTAAATAATAATATTTTCGATGAAGAATTAAACAAGTTTTTGTTAATAAAATTAATAAAAACAGTAGACTTCTTATAACGCGCATGAAGTGTTTGAACAGCGAAGTATATATTTTCATTGGCTAATACCAGTCGGATTGCCTAAGTACGTAATCGTGGGGGTTGAGAGAAGACTAGCGAACAGTGAGAGGGATAGGAAAAAAGAGAAATCATATTCTTGTATCACTGAATGTGACATATGGAGAAGAGAAAAATATTCAATTCATATGTCTAATTCTCATGTTATTGCTGTTATTATTATTATTATTATTATTATTATTATTATTATTATTATTATTCGCAAGGGAAAAAGTACTAGATTTGTTGGCGAACGTACCAGAACACTAAAAATTTATAAATCGTACTAGATCTAGTACGAAAGTACTAGATGTGGTCACCCTGGATGTGCCGTAACAAGGGCACATACAGGGTGACCCTAGTAACATACAGGGTGTGCCGAAACAAGGGCGTTGCGAAAGAGTTGCCCGCCATTGGCGCTACTAGGTTTGAGGCGCAAAACGTGAAAAACAAATAAATAGATATAAAAGTCCGCTATTTTATATTGTGTTTTTAAATTTCGGCAATACGCCGCTTTAGACACACAAATTTTGCAACACACTGCAACTCATTTTGATGAGGTTAATAGTAAGTATTTAACATATTGCATTTAGTGAAATTTAACTTTTTACATTTAAAATTTTCAAACTTTTGTCATTTTTGGGTTAGGGGGCACAAGTTAGACACTTGCTACAGGCGCTTCATACCCTCGTTACTCTACTGCTTTCCCCCTTCTTGGAATGAAAGATGTTAAAGTTATTTTAAAAATGTTATTTTAATTTATTATATTTTCTATTTTAAAAAATAATTATTTTAAAGTTATTTAAATAAAGGTATTTTAAAATGAATAAAAGGAAATAAAAATTTTATTTTACAGGAAAATAAGGCTCTTATTGCTGTATGTATTGCTTGACTTGTCCTGGTTCTCAGAAAAAAATTGCTTGAATAGACGAGATAAGTTAAATATTTTGGACTATCAAGATCAGTAATTTTTCAATGATTATTCGCTTTTCACTTTTAGTTTTTCAATAAATTATTTAATTTCTTTCCGCTTGTTCGCAAACTTGTTTATCGTACATACAAGGGAGGATTGAAAAGTTCTGACAAACACCTAAAAAAAATAACTATTTTTATGTCTTATAAAAAGCCGGCCAAGGTTGGTCGATTGGTAGAGCCTCTGCTACTAATGGCTCAGTTAAGTAAGTTTGCGCGCGGTTAGTAGTTGGAAGGAGAGCAATCGTTCGATGCTGTTGGCACACTCTCCATCGATGAGTCTTTGGACTCCCTGGAGGTGTCAAATCATAATAATAATCCTAAATTGATGAATATGGGGGTTAAACAGTTTTAAGGTGTGTTCTTTCTTGCGGTTATATCACTTTCTTTAATATCATTTTTGTTCTAGGTATTTATCAGAACTTTTTAGCCCACCCCCTCGTATGTTTAATGAATTTGAAACTACAGATTAAAGTAAATAAGTGGTCCTAGTGATAGATGCACGAGTCGCGAAAGCGTCACTTTTGCAAACGTCGACAGGTGGGTTTTTTACTTACGCTAGTTTGCGTTTACACGTCATCCGATAGACATTGGCCCAATAGAAATGGGTACACGTGATGTCAACACGTTTCTGCCAGTGTTTCCACTGAAGATTTGTTTGTAGTGTGGTGAATGGTGTGCTTGTTTATGGGTTCCGATCCTTTGGATCGGGATACGATCGAGAAATGTTGGGTGTTGTATAAGATTAATGGCTAAACGTTTTTGGCTTTTCGTTGCATCTGCATCGGTGGGATTTCTGTTGATATTAAAAATCGTATGTGCACATAATACGCTTAATATTCATCAGATTCCAGATTGTGTTTCCACAACACAACATGCACGCTATTACACAAATGTAAACGAAAACCAGTTTACGAAACGAAGGTAAGTGATCATGAGATATTCATTAACTTTTAACTTTCATATAACACTTCGTAGAAACACCCAAACACGTTAATTGGGCATGTGTATTAGAACATTGTTCATGCACACATTTCGCAATTTTTATTTATTTAGCATTATATATTACTTTATTGCTATTTTTTCAAGTACTGTTTAGCCATTGTATTATTATTATTATTTTTATTTACTATGGAAATGGAAAAAAAAAGGCAAGAAATTATTATCATTATTATTTTACTACGGAAATGGAAAAAGACAACAAATTATTATCATTATTTATTATTATTATTATTATTATTATTATTATGGCTTCATAGAGTCAAGACTCATCGCTGGAGACCTTACATTGACACACTAACCATTATTCACACAATACCTGTCATACTTAAACTCATTCACAGACAAAGCACTCACAACCACCTCTGGCAATGCATTCCACATATTCATCACTCCCAAGCAAAACTAGTCCTAACACCCATGTTAACCACACTGTTACACAATTTCCAGGGATGACCCCCCCCTCATTCTCTCCCTTCCTGGACTGTACACAAAAAAAGTCATCGGTATCAATCCTATAAAACCCTTTTAATAACATAAGTTATTAAAAGGGTTTTATGCCTATCAGCGATTTTGGAGTCCATAGATCACAGTAACCCTTAAGTCCCTTGCGTCATCAACGTCTTGCAGTTCAGTTCCATTAATATAGTACACAGCACATTATCTCAGTGATCTCATCCTCCCGAAGTGCATCACCTATACTTAGCCACGTTAAACTGATAGCCATTTGGCTTTGCCCATACAGCAGCATATTTAAGTCATCCTGCAAGATATCTACATTACCTTCATTGACTGTCACTCTTCCAAATTTTGCATCATCAGCATACAAGTGGATAGTTCCTGTCAAATTATTTCCAGTATCATTAATATAGAAATACAACAACGGACAAAGTACTGAACCTTGAGGTGCATCACTAGGCACCTACCTTCTGGACTCAGCTCCTTCAAAATGCACTCTTTTATATCTGTCTATCAGCCACCCTCCAATCCAAATCACCAGCTTTAGATCCTTTCCCATTTGATCCAATTTTTACAACAGAGTTCCATGTGGAATCCTGTTAAATGCCTTTGCAGAGTTCAGCAGTATCTCCACAACTGCTAAGCACAACTGCACCATTTTTCGGAGTTTTCGAGGAATTCCCAGCTCTTCTAACACCTGCCATATTTTTGGGCATATTATTGTGTCATAGGCTTTAGAAAAGTCTATGAAAATATTATGAACTTCCCGGTTATATTCCCAGCACTTTTCAAAAACTTGGCGCAGCGTGAAGAGTTGGTCTATTGTAGAACGGTTCCTCCTGAAGCCCATCTGGTAGTCACCAACGCACTCTTCTGCATATGGTGTGAAGCACATTAGCATGATGTTAGACAGCACCTTGTAGCCAGGCGACAGCAGTGAGATGCCCCTATAGTTGCTGCATTTAGCCTTATCTCCTTTCTTAGATCAGCGACTCCTTCCACTCATCCGGCAGCCGTTCTTCTCGCCAGGTCATCAAGATGAGCCGGTGTAGCTGTTCCCGCAGGACATCCCCACTATTCTTCAGAAGCTCCCCCTGGTATGCAGTCCACTCCTGGAGCCTTATTATTTTTCAGCATGCATATAGCACGAGTAATCTCACTAAATATCGGCTCTTCAATAAATGGTTCAGCAGTTTGATAAGGAGTATAATCCTCCGATATTGACTTTTTAGCATTGACATTCAGCAAGTTCGCGAAATATCTACACCACCGAACGAGAGCATCTTTTGAGTTTGTTAATAGATTTCCACTCTCATCTGTTATGGTTGCCGCTTGTGTCTGAGCACTTAGCATGGCTTTGATCGTCCGTTACATCTCCCGTCCATTATTTGTCACATATACTAGCCACTTTCTCATTAAGATACTTCCGCTTTTCCCTGCATAGACACGTATTCAGCACTCTTCTCACCCACTCATATGCAGCTTTCTTCCTGCTATCCGCTCGGTAGTTCAATAGTGCTTCCCTTCGTTTCGCCACAGCTTCTTCACACTTTCTATTAAACCATGTTTTTCTCCTCCTCCTCTTTCTCTTTCCCACAATTCTAGAGGCAGCTAACACGACTGTATTTTTGATGGTGTCCCTCATCCCATCCGGATCACCCCCTCTTCGTCCTGTAACTCCCCAAAACGATTCTGCAACTCTAACTGGAAAGCCTGCTTGCCTTCCGCTGTATTCAACTTGTCCAGGTCCCATGCCGATCGTATGGTAGGACACGCAGGCTTCTGAACCGCAATTCTGTGCCTGAAATCATAGGCTACCAAATAGTGGTCGCTATCTCCATCTGCTCCTCTGAAACTTCTCACATCCGAGATGGAGCTGTGGTGACGTCGATACACTAGTACATGGTCTGTTTGGTTAGCTGTTCTACCGTCCAGCGATCTCCAGGTCTGCTTGTGGACGTCTTTATGTGCAAACATAGTGCTCTTTACAAAGCATCCCGTAGCGGCGGCAAAACTCGCAAGTCGGATCCTGTTATAATTGCACTCCTCGTGTAGGCTCTCACTACCCATGAAAGGGCACCACACACACACTCCCCCCACCAGCTTCGTGTTGAAATCTCCCACTACTAGCTTGACATCATAGGACGGTAGATTAGCACAAGTATGCTCAAGCACTTCGTGGAAACAATCTTAGGTTCCTCCGAGCTCTCTTCAGTAGGTGCGTAACAGTTCAAAATGGACACATTTTGAAAACGTCCCTTAACTGTAATAGTACACAGCCGATTGTTCACAGGTTTAAAATCTAAACTATTACACAATAATTTATCACTAACTTAAAACGCAGTTCCGAGTACTTTTTGTCCTCTGTCGTCACCACTATAGTATAGCCTGTACCCCCTGATTGTGGGTCAAGCCATGTCCTGGCCATCATGCCTCTTGTACAGCACAAAGTCCAATTTTATACTGTCGTAAGATATTCGCCACATTAAAAAGAGCTCCTTCTTTCACCAAATTCTGTATAGAACAATGGGAACCTCTCCTAAAGATATGGCAGACCTCCTCCAGCTTTTGTTTATAAACAGGCAAGGAAAAATATGAAAAAGGAAGAAAAGAAGCATTTTTGCTTCTTTTCATGCTTACAATATTATGCTTGCAAAAGCTGCTAGATTATGGATGTATAATTCACCAGTGTAGGGTAATATTTCCATTTAGGTGGTTTGTTGTTTGGATTACACAAATCAACCTAAAGCTATAATGCAAGTACTGTATATCATGTTTGTAATCTGACTGTAATGTCAGATTCAATTAAATCCCTTGGAAATATCAAGAGTAATCACACGAGATTTTCCAGATCTTTCCATAGCTATGTCCAAACTACTTTCAGTATGCCTTCTGATCTTTCATCAGAATAACATCAGAAAAATACTCAGTAGTCTTCTCCTCTCAGTCCTCTTGCACAGACAGTATCCTTAAAGTTGTACTAAGAGCTTGTGCTTTAAAATCAACATATCCTGTATTGCATTTACAAGCCGTCCTGCTTATCTGGCACGTGTCCATTAGTGGAATCAAGCTTTTGTCCAGACTATTCCTAAAAAGGGAGATAAAATTAGCCATCAAAAGATCATCCCATTGCCCTCACCTCAGTACTCTCAAAAGTGAGGCAAAAGGCATTTCTCATTGACAGCTACTTTCACTAGCTAGAGACCCATCAATTAATCAGTGATCACTAATGTGGATTCTTCCATTCTCATTCTACAGCAGATCTCATCACTAATCTTATCCACCTTTGGACATAGCTATGGAAAGATCTGGAAAATCTCATGTGATTATTCTTGATATTTCCAAAGGATTTAATTGAATCTGGCATTATAGTCAGATTACAAACATGACATACTTGCATTATAGCTTTAGGTTGCTTTGTGTAATCCAAACAGCAAACCACCTAATTGGAAAATATCACCCTATGCTGGTGAATTATACCTCCATAATCTAGCAGTTTTTGCATGCATAATATTGTAAGTATGAAAAGAAGCAAAAATGCTTCTTTTCTTCCTTTTTTTTTTTTTTTTTTTGCTGTTTAAGGTTCTTTTGGAAACAGTTTTAAATATATATATATGTAGAAAGTTTTTTACCTTGGGTTTTTTTTTACATACATACATATATATATATTATTGAAATTAGGATTTACTCGGGATGTGTACATTTATAAAAATAAATTTAACTGACTAGAACCCGAGAAAGTATAACAAAAACCTTTAATACATCACGACTAGTTTCTTTATTCACCTGAAGAAGTCGGTGCTCTGACTTCTTAAGGTGAATAAAGAAATAAAAAACATAAGATATAAAAATAACAAAGTAAAAAACATGGACTTTCCAGCTTAATAAAAAGCAGAATAGTAACAGTCATATTTGAATAGGTGACCCCGTGCTATCGTTGGCATGAGTTGAATGTGTGCGACAGCTAATTTTCGAGTGCCAGTACTGGATTACTGTGCTATGGGAATCAGGCAAATTGTAGCTTAGATTGTTGTTCAAATGTGAAGGGTCCAGAACTATTTCTTTTGATTTGATGATTCTTCTTTTGAATTCATCCTTGTATATGCATAAATTAGTAGTGCGTTCCCAGTCAACTTGATGTGGCTGTTCTTCAAGGTTAGAGTTTGCCGAGAAGAGAACATGACTGGAAAGGGCGCTCGCTTGTGTTCTACTGTAAGAGATGTCACGTTTATGTTCCTCAAGACAAAGTGAAACAGATTTATCTGTCTGGCCAAAATAAGGTCGACTACAGTCGCACAAAACTTTATAAACACCAGGAAAATGCAGTTGGTTATGTTTTTGTTTTGGTCGACTCAGAAAAGAATGAAGTTTTGGCAGAGTAGTATAGTCGGTCTTTATGTTGAATTTCTTCAAAATCTTAGCTAGTTTTGGGGTAAGAGAGCTGATAAATGGTAACTGTATATGAGTGATAGGGTTGGAATCATCTTCTTGTCGAGGATGTTGGCATGGTCTCAAACGTTTAGTGATGTTATGAGACGAATATCCATTATTTAAGAAGGTGTTTTTCAGGAAGTTAAGCTCTGTTTGAAGGTCTTCTTCTGTAGATATTTCTACAGAAGAAGACCTTCTTCTTCTTCTTCTTCTTCTTCTTATATATATATATTTATTTACAGAGTAATTGACTTGGTTTAATGAAGAAATCCTGAAGAAATTTAATGTTAAAACATATTTCTCTACCTTTCCAAAACTCCGATCTTGCCTCAGTCAACTTAAAGTAAAACACAACCTTCTTCAGTTCTCAGGCGTATACAAAATCATTTGCAGTTACCACAAACCATATTATGGCCAGACAGAAAAGTTCATCTCTTCACCTAGAAGAACACCAATGTGACATTTCTTATAACAGAACTCATGCTAGTGCCCTATCCAGCTAAGTTTTATTCTCTGCCAATACCAATGTTGAAGGACAACAATATCAAATAGACTGAAACTTAACTTCAAGCATCCATAAATGCTCCGATGAATTAGAAAGACGTATCTTGGAATCCAAAGAAATAGCTCTTGACCCTACCCATCTAAATTGCAATCTCAGTTACAGCCTACCCGATTCACATAGTGCTGTAATCCAGTTTTGGCATGCTCATGATATCATTCACATGCAAAGTGCTTCACACCAGAACTAACACTCGGACTCAATTTCAAAAACAACTACTACTTGTTCTAAACTCTATGTTTGTCTAAAGTACAATATATTTTTAAGATGGTGTTTTCTCTATAGTACTGTATTCACCTGATGAAGCTGGCATTTCCGATGAAACTAGTAGTGAAACCTTATTAAATCTCTTATATTTTTTCTCTGTGTTTAAGTCGATTAATAATTTTAAACGTGTGTGTATCAGGTAACCCAAAAAAAGTTCATGCAGTTTTTCATAATAAAAATTAAACAACTGCATTTTCATTAAATTTTTTATTCATTAAAATAAGCACCTTCACAATCTACAACTCTTTCCCAACAAGATACAAGGTTGTAAATTCCTCTTTTATTAAATGTTTTTTCTTTAGAAGTAATAAACCTAGTAACCTTTACTTTGATCTGTTTTCTTGCAAAACTGTCTGTTTCTCATGTGATTGTCCAGTGTGCTAAAAAAAGGTGATAATCACTCAGAGAAATGTCCGGAGAATTTGGAGGATGAGGGAGGATCTCTCATCCTAAAGCACAAATCTTCTCACGGGTAAGTTTTACAGTGAGGTTTTGCATTATCCTGTAAAAATAGTACTTTTTTTCGATTAACTAGTTCCGGCTGTTTCTGATGTAATGCATTCTGCACACACTCAAGTTCCATTGAGTAGATTTTGGCCGTAATTGTTTGGCCTGTAGCAAGAAACTCGTAGTGGACAAGACCAGCTCCATTCCACCACACAGAAAGCATAGTCTTCTGGGGATGAAGTAGTGCCTTTGAAGTGTGCAGTGCTGGATTGTTTGGTGACAACCAATGATAAGTTTGCTTTATGTTGGAGGTTTAATGGATTTTTTACAACACTCAAAAAGAATTAAAATAGAATTTAATACTTCCTATATTTCGTCCTAGTCACTAGGACATCTACAGGGATTACAAAGACAATTAATGTAACATGCACACAAAAACTTACAATACTAAGCCCAACCACGTGGGTGACACTAAAGTCCTATCTAGGTGGAGCGCCCTCTAAGGGCAGTTGTAGGTGGCCTGGAATGTAAGGTGGGACCTCTGGTGATGACCGTTTCCCAAATCTTCGGAAGCTTAATAAGGTGGTTCCAAGACTGCTGTTGTAAATTACCGACCGATTAGCATATCAGGAATCATTGTCAAGGTCTTAGAGAAAATAGTCAAAAGGAAAATACAAGATTGGATTGAAGAAAATGGGATACTGTATCGGGGACAGCATTGTTTTGTGAAGGGTAGGTCATGCCTCAGTAACTTGCTCACGTATTATAACACAGTGACGGCTGAACTGGATAAGGGTAATGGGTTTACAGTGATTCTACTGGACCTTGCCAAGGCCTTTGACAGGATTCCACATGGAATTCTAATTAGTAAATTGCAGCATATGGGAATGGACATAGGGTTGGTGAGATGGATAGGAGGGTGGTTGACGGAGAGATATCAGAGAGTGGTTTACTCGGGAGTAGAGTCCACAAGACGGCCTGTGACTAGTGGTGTGCCACAAGGATCTGTTCTTGGACCACTGCTGTTTAATTTGTTCATAAATGATATAGGAAATGATCTGAGAGGAACAGTTCATTTGTTTGCGGATGATGCGAAGTTGGGTAGGGCAATAGTGAATGCAGATGACGTCAAAATTTTGCAGGATGATTTGGATAGATTGGAGGTCTGGGCTAAGGAGAATGGATGTCAGTTTAATGTGGCAAAATGTAAGGTTATGCATTTTGGGGTGAAAAGATTGGCGGCAGTTTACTGCATTGGTGGAACCCTGCTCCAGGAAATTGATGAGGCACGAGATTTAGGAGTGTTGGTGGATAAGGAATTGAAATTTAGGGGACACATTGCAAAAGTGACCAAAACAGCTCATCAAATCACTTGGTTGCTGAAGAATACGTTGACAAGCAGAGACAAGCAGGTTATTGTTCCTCTCTATCGAGCCTTGATAAGACTCCATCTAGACTACTGTGCTCAGATTTGGTCACCTAGGTTTCTTCTTGATGGGGAGGATGTGGAGAGGATCCAGAGGCGAGTGACCAAGATGATAGCAGGTCTGTGGAATGAACCGTATGAGAACAGGTTGAGGATTTGTGGGTTGCAAAAATTGGTTGATAGGTGGAGGAGGGGAGATATGATTGAGACATTCAAATTACTGAAGGGTTTCTATAAAATTAATTCAGAAGATATTTTTGAGAACAGGGCTGGTTGTGGGAGGACTAGGGGACATCCATGGAAACTGGGCAAAAGTGTGGTTAATAAAGGTGTTAGAGCTGGGTTCTTTACTTTTAGAGTAGTGAATGAGTGGAATGCGCTCCCTGAGTCTGTAGTGGATGCTGTGACAGTGAATGAGTTTAAGGCGAGGTATGATAGATACTGTATGAATGTCAGATAGTTGTGATGAATATGATTTGGGGCCTCCCTCGATGAGTCTAATGACTCCCTGGAGTTGCCCGTAATAATAGTAATAATAATAATAGTAATAATACAATCGTATTTGTTAAGATTTGGTTGGTTTTTGAGAGCTGCTGCTGCTTCTAAGAAAAGTCTCTCTTTCTTGAATTTGCTGTGGTGGAGCATGGTGGTTTTCTTCCATGATACTCTGTGGGTAGTGTCCAAAACATGGTCAGCCAAGCCTGAATAGCCATAGTTGTGTTTAACGATGTACGACTTGTGTTCCTCTAGGCGGATGGATGCTGATCTGCCTGTCTGTCCAAAGTACGCAAGCTTACAGGAACAGCGTACTTTGTAAACTCCAGGCTGAGAGAGAGGAGGGAGCTGATCTTTCGTAGAATGGATAAGGGTAGCCAGTTTGCGGTAGGGCTTATATGCTGTGTGTAGGTTATACTTTTTTAGTATCTTGGCTATTTTTTCCGAAGTGCCACGGATGTAGGGTATGGTGATGGCATTTTTAAATTCTTGTTGACGAGAGGGATGGGGAATGGGGGAGGAATTGATTATTTTTTTGATGCTGTGTTCGCTGTAG